>NW_020799121.1:12183899-12211548 GCF_003259725.1 Athene cunicularia | reverse complement strand
GCGTGTGCCCCAGCGCGGCGCTGGCACCGCTGGTGTGCCCGGGCAGGGCTTGGCCCGCTGCCGGCCGGGGGTTTCTGATCCTCGCAGGAGTGTTGGCAGCTTGGCTGGGTGAACTCTAATAACGGCGTGGGAGTGAAACTCGGGTCCGAAACGGGCTCCCCTGCCTGCCGTGAGAACACAAACGTGTAATCGCTGCTCGGTGGCACTGACCTGCCCGGTAGATACGGGTTGGAGCTGCATCCCGCTGGACCGAGGCAGGGCCGTCGGGCTCCCGGCCATCCTTAACGCGCCGGCATCCCACATCTGCTCTGCCAGGAGCGTGGAGCCACGTTTGCTGGAGCCTTGGCTGAAAGAAAGACAAAACTGTCCGTTAACACGAGGCAGGGGATGGATGGGATGGATGTCCGGGGAGTTGGTGTGGAGAACCGGTCTGGGGAAGGTTGTGTGCTGCTGCCCTGTGCCGGAGTGGGGTTTTGTGGCGTGAGTGTGTGAAAGGTTTTGTGCGCGGCGTGGCCGGGCAGAGCAGGGTGCGTGGTTTGTAAGCTCGGACAGCTGGCGGGAGCGCTGTGCGTTTCGGTTAGCCTGACACAGCGCCAGCGAAGCGGTTGACTGTGGAGTGGGATTTGGGTAGATTTATTATAACTATGATTCTGCTTTATTCTGTTTATTTCTGTCCCTTAGCTATAAAACCTGTTTTTTAAAACACAAAATTTCAGAGCAAAAGCAATGGTGGTGGAGGTTTTTAAAGGATGATGAAAGTTCTTCCCCTAGGATCTTCCAAATTTATATTTTTTTTAACGTATATAAAAGACATTTGGAGGTGTATTCAACACCGTTAATTGGCTTCTATACAGAATAAAAACTGCAGCACAAATCTTTCCATGGGAAAATTTTATCTACCTGTGGATTAGTGACAATTCAAAGATTTCTCTCCGGTAGAGACATTTTGCAATGACTTTGCACACCCTCATTTACTTTCTCGAGTTCTAACGCTGTTTTAGCATATTATTGAAAACTGCCTTTTACTCCTGAACATGCCAAAACCTTCCCCGTGAACAATGACTCCTTCTCACCAGACTATGGTGGGTAGGGCGTGAGGTGTTAATTATGAATATCAAATCTCAAACCCGCTAACACTGCAGTTCCAAATACGGAGCCTTACCTGCAGATGCCTGGGCATGTGTGCCATCTTGATGGGACTGTTTATGTACAAAGAGTTACCCACACATCTCTGATTTGGCAGGATCAGGCGCTTGCTATGTATTTGTAAAATAAAATGTGGGAGAAAGATGAATGAAGGCTTGCTGGACCAGAAAACAGCTGGGGTGGAGGTGTCTGCAAAGCTCTGTAATGGGGATATGACAGCCTCTATTTAAATAATATGACAGTTGGCCACTGCTCCTCCCAAGAAAGCCCTTAGACATTGAAGATGAAAGAGCATGAGAAAAAACTATTTTCAGCTCTTGGGCTGTTTGGGGTGAGAGTTTTAATGCTTGACTCCTACAGAAGAGAAGTTATTCCTGTGATCTGTGTAAGGCAAAAACAAGTTTTCTGTTTTTTTTTAAATTTTGATCATAAATGAACATCTTACACATTTTAGAGGAACTCTCGCTGTAGATGTTTCCAAATTTTATGTCATGTTACAACAGCATGGGTAGCCCTGGGCTCCTGCTGCTAAGATATGGGTTTCATACATAGTGGATATTTCCATGTCCTTTATAGGTACAGAAGGTTGCGGAGATCCTAACACCGAAAGCGATTTGACTGTATTTGGAGTGGTGCAGGACTGTGCTCTTTGACTGTTTGGCACACTGCGAAATAATGAAGCAAATAGGAACTTCCACTCTTTCTTAACTCTACAGAGAGCTTCACTTCTCATTTACCCCCTACAAATATAAGTGCAGCTGTTATTAAGAAAGCAGGAAAAATATGGAGAGCATTGCTTGCTTCATACTTCTAAATTTCAGTGTCTAATTAGCTTTAATCTTGCCATTTAACAAGGACTTGCAGATCTATGAGCAATTACACCATCCATGAATGTGCTTCAGTTTAACTCTACTACTCTGCTGTTCATCGGAGCATGCAGAATTGGCAAATCAATAATTGCAGCTATTTGCACACCAAGGCATACTTTTTTTAATCGCCTGTTATATTAGTGTTTGTTTTGCTTATAAACGTGACAGAGCCAGGAATGCAGCCTGCACTCTTTGTGTTATAATACTATAAAACCATATATAATTTCAGTCACTAATGGCCAAAATTCTAGTATGTACGGTTACAATAAATTGCTGTCAGGTGAAGAAAACAACATTCCAGATCTGTGGGAAGTATTTCATACTATTCCTTGCTGCAGACCTATCAAAACCACCAGTCTGAACCCAGTTGCGTTCTTTTGCAGTCAGCTATTTTGCTCCAACTTCACAAATATGTTGAAGAATTTTTCTGCTTTAGGACAGCTCTTCTCATACAGACTAAAATGAGATTGCATGCCCTTATTGAAGACTTTCTTGTGTGTAAAATCTGTGCTCTCTCTGCTTTGTGTTATTAACTGTGACTCTGAAAAAGTAAACTCTCTACTCTTTAATAAGCACAACTTTGTTTCAAAGACAATGCACCATTTATTCACATTTAACCAGCCAATTTGGCCACAGCTTTGGGATCCAAGAAAATATGAAAGGCAATTTAGGGCCAGAGTCATAAATACCACAAGTTCAACACCATTTAGGAACTTTTTTTTTTTGCATTTTACTTGCAGTGCAGGAGAAATTGGCTTTTGTTTCTTCAAATAAAGTCGATGTAGGAAATTTGTCAATTGTTTTGTGCTTAAGTGCAAATATCCTAATGAAAATAGAAGCTGACTTTTACCTAGTTCTGCCTTTTAAATCTGAAACGTGATTAAACTGATTCTTAGGACTTGGGTTACTGAATTCTCTAGGCTTTTCATGTAATGCTGGGCCAAAAGGAACATAAATACAATGAAATAGATTTCCAGTAATCTGCACAAAGAAGCAGTTGCTGCAAGGGTCGGGAATGAAATGACAGTAGGCAGATCTGCTTAGAGTTTTCCCTGTTGTTATTGCCCTGGGATATAGTTTTAGGCTAGAAGAGCTGCTTTTGGGCTGTGCTGAAATAAGTGCTTTGCATTCAATAGCTTAACTTCTAATAGGTATCAGGGGAGACCCGGATCACATTAATCTCCAGAACTGTCAGTTGTGCCTTCTTGAAGCAGCAGACTTCTTGTCCCTTCCCAATACTGTTGCCACTGCAACAAGTTCCTTTTTATTTGAAAGACTTAAGTATTTGTGCATTCAACCTGCCTCACTGAGCACTGATTTCTGTAGGACTATATCCCAGTGGATCAGCTGTCAGATGAATGCCCCCATGGAGGGAATTTCTACTTACATTTGGGAGCTGTGTTGGGCAACGGTGTGGTGCCAGAATCGGTCTTGTGTGATGGGAGGAGACTCCAGTTTCACCTTGAGTGCAGAGGAGGAGGATACTTGCCCCTTGGCACAGCCTTCGCAGGCATGGTCCCAACAGTGGGGTCCAGGTCACCATGTGTGCCAACCCTGGTGCATTGATCGCTGATAGTGAAAACCAAACCAACCCCAAAACACCTTTCTCTGACATGCTGCATTTTGAAGAGCCCTTGGGCCACAGAGCCAGCATTTCATCCTACACTGAAAGCTCTCCAGGAAGGGGTCTGTCTTGTGGGAACTGGGTGGGGAAGATGGTCATCAGAGGGTTTCCAGGCAGTATGTAACTCCCAGACGTGCCAGCTTGCAGCCTGCACACGAAGCAGGTGACATGACTCTCCAAGCCCAGTGTGTCCCAGAAACCCTGGGGAAAGCCGCAGGCTTGTTCGGGGAGCGAGGCACCCATCTGACACAGCAGCCGGGCTAGCCTCGGGGGCTGGCGTTTGCAGCCCGGCATCCTGACCCACTTCTGACCCGGTCCCACAGGGCGGGATCCTGCAGGGATTTCCCCGGCGGGGGTTGGCAGGGGTTTTAGTTTCACGCTTGCATCCTCCGCCTGGCAAAGGCTCACCCTGCCTGGCAGTGCCCTGTCCCTCAGCCCCGTCCAGTTCTGAACACGCACTCACTCCTCTTCCTCCTTGGTTCAACACCAGCGCGAAGGAGGGGGAATAACTCTGGGCCTCACCTAATGTGCAAACCCTGACAGATGTCCCTTTGGGCAGGTCAGGGGAACAGTCACAGGGGTCTCATCATCTACTCTGAAAAATGTGGTTGTATCTAGGGTGGTGCCTTCTAGCAGTTTAATTTCCATTGTGTCCCTGCGTAAACTGTGGACAATAAGCAAAGCAGCACACATTTCCCACTAGAAATAGAAGAGGGAGATAGGCAGAAAGGATGTAATTCTTTGAAATAATAAAGCCCTGCTTTCTACCTGAGGCCTGCATTTACTGTTATCACCTCCAAATATAATCTCATCCGGCTCTAGTATAAATTACTTGTAATGTGCAATACGTGAAGATATTGGGAAAATAAATGGTCTGTTAAACAAATACTGCTTATCAGCTAGAGCGGAGGATGTAGATGTGTTTCAAATAACTCAGCCAGATCTTTCATTATAGCTGTAAATAACAGCTGAGTAAAGTGACATTTTCATGGACCTGACATGTTACCATAGTGGGAAAACGTGGTGAGAGATTTGCTTATGCCCTAGCTAAGTTAGGAGCTGGGAAGCTGGGAAGCTGTATCTTGTTTGTAGCCCTGATGCTCAGAAAACTTTCCCTTGACAGTCCCTAGAGATCTAATGCCACATCTTAGAGCTTTCCGTGTAATGACCATTGCAAAAGGAGTCAGTCAGTTCTGGTCCTTCTTGCTCTCTGGGGAAAAGGATTTGGGGGGTTTATTTATTTCAAATCACATTAATTTCCTTTCCTTTTTGTTGCCTTGCTGACTGGAATTTGGAAGCTAAAGAACAGATTTCAGGATGGTTTCATGGCACTTTTTTCCTCATCTTTACATTTGACAACTCTGGTTCCATCCTTCTAAGTTAACCCAAATGGAAAGTATCATAACAGAGCTCACTGACTCTACATAATTATTAGGGGTGAAATAGCATTATTCTGTCCACTGTATTATTTTTGCTGTTGTTCAGAACTCTGTGACCTAATACCCCCAGGAACCAGTCACTGAGATGGCACTCGTGGCAGGTACAAAGCAATGACATGGAGCTGAAGGACATGTGTCTGTCCTAAATTGAGAGCCCCCCATAATACTTCTGCCACCATAAAGGAAATGCTGTTGGTTAGCTGTAGATCAAATCCTGTTCAGCAAGCAATTTTATCTGTGTTTATCTATGTGCTACTTGAAAAAAATCAGAGTTTAGCTGCCCAGGCCGTTACATGCCTGAAAGGCATTGGAGTTAAGACAGAGGGAAAAATGCAGCCAAACAAGAAAGCACTTCCAACTTTTAATAACGTTGTAACTCTTTGCTGGTTGAAACAAATTATGTACTGGAAAGGAAATAAAAGTGATAGCACATTTACTAGTTAATTTTCACCTTGGCTGTGTTTTGAGGGCATAATGTGTATGCATGGGGTTTACTTTTTGATCTCTCCAGTATCTTTTCTTTTGCCTCTTCAACCTTCCTAGACTGCCAGACTCCTCTCCCTGCATAAAGATTAGGGAGTTGTGGTGGCTTTTGCAGAGCTGCCTGTTCTAAGTACCAGCACAGTTCAATTACTGGGGACAGATTAATCAGGTCCGAGCTGTAGCCTTCCAGCACAGCAACCCTTGGGCTTGTTCTTTGGATAGACAGACCTCAACCCTCAACTATGGATAGACCTCAACTAAAGATGTGTGGGTTTCTCTCCTTCACCATCAGTGACCCCCAGTAGTTTGCAACAAGCTCTGCTCCCTGCCAGCCCATCTGCAGTGCAGGGCAATAACGGAACTCACCTTATTTGTGAAGCGTTTGGAGATGGCCGAGTGATTGCTAGAAATGAGCCAAGGATCATAGTTTTCTCAAGGGAGCTCAGCAGTCCAGTGTTCCTCTTCTTTCAACCATTCCTGTGCAGAAGGAAAAAAAAAATAATGAGTCTTTGACGGGCAGAACATTTTTGTTCTGGTTTGTCTTTACCTTAAGTCAGATTGTAAGGAGCTGGTGTCAAACTCTTGCCAAAAAGCCAGCTTTTGACACGTGAGAAGCATATAACATTTTAGCCCCACAGACAAATCTTTTGGAAAGCTCATGTCTCCTGTTCCTTGCTTCCCAACTCCAGGTGAGATGCAAGAGCAGACATTTCAGAACATCACTGGAGGTGAAACAAAATGTCACCTGAAGCATCTTTCAGTTGCTGGCTATGTAAAAACTGTGCTTACTTTTTAGTGACCCTTTCATTCTGTGCAAGCAATTCAGTTGCTTGTTTGGTGAGCAGACTGCAGGGTCTTACAGGTGATCTCTATTTTTAGACCATGCTTTGTAAGTTATTTACGTCTTCCATGTGCATTCTTTCGGGTGACTTCAAGGTTTCTGACCTGCAGCAGCTCACAATACTACCTGTGAATTTGTAACAGTGTCTGATGCGTGTGGAAGTTGCTGGCTTTGGCTTGCCAATGTCTGCGACTGCTTCAGCTTTCTCAAATAATCAAGCCAGACCTTCAGTTCTCAAGTTGATGCTTATTTGCAGCATATGAAATGCATTATGAAATGCCTTTTGTCACCCTTCCCTGCCCAGAGCAAGGTAAACTATAGCGCACAGTGGAAATAGTGTCATCACCACTCCATCCAGAATGAACTGGGAGAAGACTTTGTCCTGCTCTCACCAAATTCTGGGGCAACTTTTTGACTCTGATTGATTGCAGTCATGCATGACAGAGCCTCCTGCATGCGCACTGGTATTGTTTCTGCAGCATGTTCTTGTTTCCTGTTCCCTGCTGTGGGACTTGTGATTTCAACAGACAGTGTTTCCTCAATGCTCACACTCCGAGCAGCACACAACAGGCTGTGAAGCCTGTTGCTCTACAAATGCTGGGGGCCACATGCCCCAGCAACGTTCCTGCTAAGCCACAGGAAGGACCTTGCCTCCTGCATCCTCGTCTCTAGGGATGTTTAGAGCACACTTAGTGTCACCGTATGTTAGCGAGAAGTGTGAAGGTTTGTTTACCTGGAAGCACTGAAATGGATTCTTCTAACCTGCATTTTACAGATGCCCTTTGCAGAACTGTTAAGAGATCTGGATTTCTCCTGCGTTAATCTAACAAAGAAGCTCATGGTTACCATGCATGTGAATTTGTTGTTGGGCATTCTAGCAACCCAGTCTGGATCTGAAAAGCAGCTTAATTCACAACTGTTCCATTTTACCCCATCTTCACTTGTCCCTGGCCAGTAGAAGAAGATATTCCCAGAGGCTAAACTTGCAGTAAGACAATATTGAGGTACCTGTGTGGCTCAGATCAGTGCTTCCCAACCTTTTTTCTGGTTATCTAAGTCTGCAATCAGTTTTGGCAGCATGACCTGAAAACACCTGTTGTTTAGAAGCCTGGACAGAAGACAGTTCTGTTCAGCCTCTCCACTTTTGGGGTGATTGATACCAGAGTGTGAAACTCTTTGGTGGCTGTGACTTATTTTACCTATTATGGGAAACAGCAAACCACGAACTTGCTGGTTACACTCAAAGAGAACTATTGCCCCTTGCCAGCCATGGTGGGCATCTCAAAGGCTCCCCAAAGGCAGCGCATGGAAGAGAGCAGGGTGTGCAGAGCACTCCAGATGCACTTTCTTAGGCTGTCAGATCACATGAAGGAGGGTAGATCTGGGCCTGGGCTTGGGTGGATGCCCTCTGAAAAAAATCTGAGTGATGCTGGAAGAGGCAGTGGTAGTTCAAGGGCAGGGGCTTTCCGTTCAGAGCCTGTTGCAAACCTGCACCCTGGTCAGCCGCATTGTCTTCAGTATGCAATATAAAACCACTTATGTCAGCTCCATTTCGTGCTGAGAGTCATGGTTCATGGCAAAAACAGGACATTCAAATATTTTCCATACCTTTAGGTCTGCTCTTCATGTTACAGGACAAGGCCCAACGTTCTGCCCTGTGCAAATGCAGTGTTTCATCTGGGAAGTTGGAAACACCATTCTGAGCTGAGCTTTTCAAAGGGAGGATCAGAGATGATAATTTTCTAACCTCATCTGCAAGTGGAGGCCAGTTTGGGGCCTTTTGGACAAGACTTCTCTCTTAAGTGGACACAGTGTAAAAAGAGGGCAGGTTCTCAGCTGGAGTTTTGCCAATGTCAGGTATGGCCACAGGAGTATAAAGAGAAAGAAAACAGTCTTCTGAAGGAGGAACATGTATCCCCAGCCTTTCTTCCTTCACCAGTTAAAGCAATCTGCATCTCTTTGCAGGTGAATCCCCAAAAGGCCAGCCTGCCTGCTCTTTGCAGAGCCCATGAATGCATGTGCACAAGATGTTTGACTCCTGCACCCAAATGAACCTCTCCTCATGTATAAGATGTCTTTAGAAAGAGCTCTGGCCATGTGCAGACTGTTAAAAGCTGGAGATTTGCACCCTTGTGAACTAAGGCCTGTCTGATCTAAACAATTCACATTTCAGAAGCAAAGAGCTTTATTTACGACCAGAAAGGCTGCCCTTGCCCTCCCCTGTCAAGAGTGTTGAAAGTAGTCCAGGAATGAACTTTGCCTTTTGGCCAGTGTTTGGTAGTGAGGGTGAACATATCTCTTTTTTCTTTTCTTTTTTTTTTTCCCCCCATAACTATACAAATACTGTTCTTTTTTGACGATGGACCAGAAATAATCAAAAATAGAGGTTGGCCGTTGAACGCAGTAGTAAAGTGCAGGGATATTTCAGTATGGGAAGCGAAAACAGCTTTGTGGCGTTAGGACACAGAATTGAAGGGCTTGGTGAATTCAGATGAAGCAATGATGTTTTTTGCCTTAGCCCAAGGCAGAAAGCCCAAGCCACTAGAGAAAACCAGACCTCAGCTAGTGGGAGCGGGTGTTGTTGAGTGGACTCAACAGAGCTTTGCTGGTTAACACCAACTTGAGGGATAACCTGGTGAGCATTTGGGGACCTGCATGTTGTACAGGGTAGGGCACAAGCTGCAGTATGTCCTACCCAGTGCTGCCAGTAGGAACCAGGTCCCAGCTCTGCTGTTCCCTCCTGTACCACCCAACCAGAAGATGCTGGGGAAGGTGGAAAGGATTGACATGGGAAGAGCAAGCCAGTACGAGAGCTGTATCCTCAGCTACTGTCAGTGGATTCTGTGAGTTGTGAGATGATCTGACTGACACTGGTGAAACATAGCTGTGATTCTAGCGCATACGGCCTGTGAGTGGTGGGAAGTGGAAAAACTCCATGAGCTTTTCAGCCATCTCGAGACCTTTCAACCCTGCAGAGGCTGCCAGCCATCTCCTTTAAAGAGATCCTGTGTCCCTGTGAGTCATAAATTGCTGCTGACAGAAAAGTGGTGGCAGAAACCAAAACCTGCAATGACATTTTTCCAGGAGGGCAGGATTAGGCTTAATTAGTTGCTGGGCTTGGTCCAAACACCAGACACAGGATCCCTATATGTGGGAACTGATGTTTAAGAGCCCTCGGGTAGAAGTGGGATTACTCATTTTTGTGATGGGCAGAGGAGCCTAGGCTGGACTGTGACAGTTTGTCAGAGTAAATAACCTCAGGGTATAATTAGTCTTAAAAATCCAGTTTTCGGTGTCCTGAATTAGAGCAGCTCCGTTCATTATAAACTCATGGCTTGAAACTCTCTTCCTGCATTGCAGAGGCCACAGTGTGCCCCACACTCCATTGTGCATGGTTAACTAGAATGTCCCTTGGAACATGACAGACATTTTTGGCACGGGGACTTTAGCAACAGCAAGTCTACCATTTCCCCCGCTGGGCCATTGCAAGGGATACTTTATTTTCATCTTATATGTATATAAAAAATATATACACATCTCACTTAAGTAGACCTCCATCCTTTAAGTCAGCAGATTTAGGCCCTACCTCTGTGTTCTATCAGAACACTTCTACATGTTGGTGCCCTTTGAGTCTCTCTAAGACTTCTTAATTCATAATAGTGAGGGCAGCATCAGGACTAAAGAAAACCCCCAAACAATTGCAGTTCCTGTGAGAAACAAGAAAGGAAGAAGGAAAGGAAAGGCTAAATTTCAACAAATTTAGCAGCATGGAGTGCCCAAGACGTGGGCAGAGTCACTCACCTGGGTGATGTGCTGGGCAGGGGGAGGTGGAGAGGAGCAGGGAGTGGTGGTGAGCGAAGGGCAGCCCGCTGCATCACGTCAGCCCTGGGAGCTGGAGGTCAGTCTGTAAATTGATACAGCCACAGATCAGAAGGTCAAGACATCTTAAATGCAAGGCCTGTACGAGGCTTCTCTGTGTGAGGATGGGGGTTAATGGTCCCGTTCTCTGCCAACCACCGTAAGGCTGTTTTTTGGCAATGTGACAGTGGTCCTCCCCTTTGAGTTTTCTGCATGGAGAAGAGTGCTTTCTGTGGTGTGGTGAACACGCTGCTAACCTGGGGCCCTGCTACAAACCTGGAAAAGATGGGGACTGCAAGGGGGAGCTGAATGATGCTGAGAGGGCAAGGCGAGCGTAGCTTGCATCGAACAAAGCTGGTCCTGATGCTGCTGCCACCACCTGTTCTGTGGCCAGAGACCCTGTCACCTGCAGCATCTCCCACGGGACTCTGAGGAGATGGAGTTCAGCAAGGTTGGAGCCATTAATGTCTCCTGCCAGTGCTGCCTGCTCAGCTCCCAGCCACAGCACATTGGGAACCATGCCAACTTCATCTGTTATGTCCCAACACTTGCTGTGCTCTTCTTCCCTGCAGATGCCTTACCTGCTCCTGAACCCATCCGTGCCAGAGATGAGGCCTCGAATGTACCCTGTGTTCTTTGGAGAAAGCATTGAGGTCAGCCCTGAGCCTGTGCAAGAAATCAGGTACAGATGGGACCGGGTCGGTAGGTGGGGATTTCTGTCTTTTTCCTGATCCTTTTCCTTCTGCAAAAAATTAGAACATGTTTACAAATGAGAGTCATGGTTGTTTTGATGGGAAGGGAGGGACAGGTGGAAGAGTAATGCCTGAATTAAAGACACTGACAGCAGCAGAGGCAGAAGGGAGGAAGCAAGAACTGGAAGAGAAGATGGCTTCCTTTCCAAGGCCAGCTCAAAGAGGCTAGGAGAGAAAACCATTACCGTCTGTAGGCTTGATGGCCTCCACTGAGTAACCTGATGGTCTTCATCCTGTTCCCTGCTGACTTGTATCCTCAGAAGAAGCAACACCCTTATAATTGGCTCCTGTTTTTGTTAGCCCTTTCAACAGAGAAACCAACAGTAGACCAGCCCACAGAGACAGAACGAGCTCCTCCTCGAGAGGAGGTGGCCCCTCAAGCCAGTGGTGGAGATGCTCTGGCCTCTTGTGTGTCTGGTGCTGTGGCTGATGGATAAAAGTTGATCTCTGCTCTTCTTTTGCTCTTTTGCTGGTGTGGAATGTACTCTGCAAACAGCATGGAGCAGTTACACACAGCTTGAGGCAGGGACGGTGGGAGGACTGCAAACCCAATTCCCACCCCCTTCGACCTATGCAAACGTCTCTCTGGAAATGTACCCCAGTAAATCTCCGGGGAACTGCCAGCAGGCATGTTTTTATGGTGATTACATCGGAGTCTTGTTTTATGTGTGCTGAATGACTTGCTTACACCCTAGCTGTGCAAAACACATTACAGCCGCTCAGATTACATGCAGTGCACCATCAGTCAACCCCCCTCCGGGTGGAGGTAATGACAAGCACACACCCAGCTTTTAATCTTTTTTACGTGGAGGTGCACATTCTTTGGCTGTCGATTGCCAGGGGAGTGTTCGGGGAGTGGGGAAAACAAGTGAGAGTCCTGCTGCTCCCCATGGCCAAGGATTCTAGGAAGAGCCCTTTACGTGGCCTGGTGTCCATATATCCCTTCTGGATGCCTGCAGAAACAGGCAGGGCAGTGACATCCCACCTTTTGTGGGTTTTTCATCTGACAGCGGTTAACATGGCCACTTCTTCTGAGACCAGTGGCTTGGCTATTGGGCAGCCAAAGCCTGCAGCATCTCTTTGCTTTTACCTGCTGTTTGACCATTGCTTGGATTTTCTGTAGGCCCCAAGGAGCAACCTCACCCCTCATCTCCCAGCACTCTGATTTTAGGGCCTCTTCAGGCCTCTTTGTGCTCTGATGGCAAGGCAATCTGATGGCATGGCAAAATGAGACAAACACAGAGCTTTGACAGCTCAACAAGTGTCCATGATGCCATGCTGCTGCCATCTATGAAAACCTTATCTACAGCATTATTTTCCTGCCAAGCTGGTGAAAGCAGCAGCAGGCATGCCGTGTTGGGAATTAGGCTCTCCCTGGCCCCAGTGTGACATCCCATGCCCGTGGCCCACCAGCAGCATCTATTCAGCCAGGTGACCAGGACAGTGACACCCCCCAGGGCTAGCACTAGCAGTAGGGAGTGTGGTGAGACCTACCGTGGGTCAGTGATCAGGGGACCTTTGTTTCATAGGGACCCTCAGCATTTCAAGTTGATGCTGCATGACTGTGCTTGTCAAAAGTGCTCAGGGAAAGACTGGATCAAGAATTTTCCTGGAGTTTCAAGATTTTCCTGCACAGTCCATGGATGAATATCCATCCTCAGCCTCTGACCTACCACAGCTGAGGGGTTTCGCCACCTCTTCATGTCCTTTGCTAACTGGGTGTTTGTCTCCAGTGTAGCTCTCAGGGCTGAGCTGAGGCCCCAGGAGGGCCCATGGAGGAAACCAGAAGCAGCAGCATGTTGACTGGAGCCTGTGCAACAAGGTCTATTCTGCCCTGGCATGACTAGACAGGCTTGGTCCTCTGTGCACATGCACTGCAGAAACGCTGAGATGGATTCACAGCAAGGTGTGGTTCCACCAAGATTCACCAGCAGGAAGGAGTCCTCTTGGCCCTCCGCTTTGGCTTGTGGGCTTGGCAGCTGCCCCAGTGTCTGTGCAGTAAGAGGTCATAAATGTTGGCAGGTCCAAAGGCTTAGAGAAGAGTCCTGCCTATCTTCTCTCCTTTGCTGCCTGGGCTGTGTTGCTGATACCTTGCTGTCCTCTGTAGGTGCAATTCTGAGGTGAAGTACGACTCCGAGAAGCATTATCGGGATGACATCTTCTACGGCCCCATCCCCACCGTCACCACCTACAGCGAGACAGTCATTGCTGCTCCCAATTGCACCTGGCGGAACTACAAGTCCCAGCTGATCTTTGAGCCCCGCCAGAAGCCACTGAGGTTTCAGAGCACGACCATCATTTTTCCTAAGCATGCCAAGAACATTTACCGGACCACCCTCAACTACAGCTTGGGTTGTGCCAAGCGTTGGTTTGCTTCCAGCGTGCAGCTGGAACTCTGTGAGGAAACCAGCCCGTGCGTCATCTACAGTGAGACCCTCTGATGTGCCCTGCCGCTGGCAACCTTGTGACCTCAGGGAGGCTGTGGCCTTTGCTGGGTCTCTGGCTGGGCCTTCATTGATGGCGACTGAATATTAATGGCTGAAGAACATGTCATCTTGGGTGAGGCTGAACTGGCTGGGAGGAGGCTTGCAGGGCATGGGATGGTTTTGATCAATGAGAGGCTGGCTTGTATTTTGCAACGTTCCTGACATTCACGATCTGGATTTTATTTTATTCCAAGCATATCTATTTTTGACTTGTGTTTAGATGAAATCAAGATGACAAAGGACCCTATTACCCATAGCAGAGTGCTGCATTGTAAGCTCTGTAGGTCTTGTCTAGCACGTAGGTGAGACTCCCTGTAACCTTCAGAGCTCTTTTGATCTCTGCAAAGGGAACATCAGCTGCAGAGTCAGCGCCCAGTCTGCCCAGCATACCTCAAGCCAGGTCCCTTAGAGATTAAATTCAGAGAAGGCAGTTATCTGTATCAATACATCACAGCTTGCTCCAGCAGCTCATCTGGGAGATAGCTGCAGGATTACACCACTGCAGTAACCTCAGGCCTAACTTACTGGGAGGAGTGGGGACTGTCACCAAGAAAAAGAGGAAGAAAACAGGTGTATGGTGCTCTTGCTAGCAGCTAGGTGTTTATGCCATAGCAAGGCACAGCACAAGCAGGAGATGGGAGAAGGGCCTACCCTGACACACAGCCACCTCCTCTTGTGAGCCCTGCCAAGAGTATGCAGGGGAGACTGAGGAAACTGAATAGCTGAAGGGCTGTTTCCTGAAAGTGTCCAAGTGAATCAGGAGCCCAGTGCCCTTTTTTCAAAAGTACTGTCAGTCCAAGTGTGCCATGCTCCTCACTGTCTTGAAAACCCAATTTACAGGGATCATTACGCCCTTACAGCCCTTTTGAGTTTCAGGGTATGGCCATATTGCAGAGAGGAGCGTAGAACAGGAAGATGCTATGTAGCTTCAAAGAAGCCAGTGTAGGGTTAAATCACGAGCAGGGTTACTCACCCTCTCAATAGTTTCCATACCTGTGGCATGGACAGCTTTGCTGACTGTGGAGAAGCAGCCAAACTTTCTCAGTGTAGAGCTTGAAGTTTTGAAGAGCCCAAATCCATCCAGGTTTTCCTTAATCAGCCAGGCTGTAGTGATTCAGCAGGTACTTCTCAAACGAGCTCTCTGCAAAAGGATCAAGAAATACTGAAAGCAGGCGTCACTAATCCTAAGGTAAACCCTTCCCCACTCGTGAATTGTATCTCCCAGTACTTCTTTGCTTTAGTAGCTCGCTGAAAATCTGCAAGAGCTTGGATTCCCACAAACATAAAACCTTTGTAAATGGCATGGAGTCGTCTCCAAAAATCTTACCAAGAATTTTGGCATGCTGCTCAGAAGAACCCAGACTGAGAAAATCTCCACACAGCTCCAGAAATTAATTTCCAGCTTTCCCTCTTCTAAACTTTACATTTTGTTCCTAACTTGCTGCAAGTCTGATCGAGTTATTTCAGAACATAACTGAGCAGCCAAGTCAGAAAACCTGTTAACAATGTCAACAAGACGTAGCTGATTGCCCAGAACAGTTGACGCACAAACCCACAGAGATTTAAAAAAAAAAAAACCATCTGAAAAACTTAAAATTCTAAAATTAAGTAGTGACTTCTAAAGATACTTTTTCCATCAGTTTCAAAAGGCAATTGGTAAATGTAACCAGAAGTGTGACCTTTATGAAACAGAGTTTTCTTGTTTGAAATGAAGCACAATTTTTCTACCAGAGGTAAATATAAGATCTTCATATACAAACTTAAATTCTGACAGCTGTATCATCATTAATAGTGAAAGATGTGTGCTGTGGCAGTGGTGAACTCTGCCTCTCTGTTGGGGAGTTAGGACTCGGTAGGGAGAAACCTCTCAAAGGATTTCCAAGGCTTCCACCTACTGTTGAATTCTTTTCAGCAACACAGAAACAAGGATTATATTTGTTATTGGTCAGATTTTGCTGTCACTGACTGTCAGCATCACAGCCTGAAGAGCAGTGTCTGCCTCCAAAAGGATTATTCTATGCCTGCAGCAACCCTTCTCCCCAGAGCTCCAGCAAACTTGAGTGCTGCGGAGCCAGCTTAGGCAGCAGGGCAGTTGCAGCTGGGATGACTGTGGGCCCAGTGTGATGCAAGTTGGTGATGCACACGCTTGCTAGCTCACCATGAGGTCTGTCCTGTTTCTCCACGTGCTGGGCAGCGAGCCTGTGAGCAGTGGAAATACTCATCTGCCTTCCTGGGCATGTCGTGGAGGCTCTAGAGGGCTCTTTCCAGGCACCCGTGGGAGTCTGTAGCAAAGGGTAGGTAGGTTTCCAAGCTGAGCAGCAGTGTAATCCAGGGGCAAAAGCAGGGCCAATACTCATACCCAGGGAGATCCCTGCATGGTGACAGATTAGATTGCAGGCACCTCCACCGAGCAGGCATGGACACAGGCTGACCTCCAAACCCAAGGGATGTCAGAGACCCCCTATTCTGAGCATACATCAGGCTTTTGTCCTGTTGACAGTTGGACTATTCCCCTGCTCCAAGCACAAACCTGCAGGTTTTGATCACGCTGGTTTTTGAGCAGAGCAGGTTTTCCCCAGAAAAATCTCTTTTATGATGGCCAGCTGCAGGCTTCTGCCCCCTTTGTCCGCTGTTAGTTCTGCTTCCTAAACATTGGCCGCAACAGAAAAAAAGAATTCAAAGAAAGCCAGAAAACTAGTGTGCAAATACAAATCCAGTGGAGAGATCTGAACCACGGCCTGGTCTTTCACCACGCAGGGCCGGGGGCTGCGAAGGCAGAAGGTCTCACAGGTGGCTGTGACCCCCAGGAGGGTGCAGAGGAGGACTGCGTCCTTGGCACTGTAGGGTCCCCACACATCCAGGCCAGGCCTCTTTGAAGCTTCGTGCTTTGTTTTCTCTGCAAATAGACTAGAAATGACCTAACATGCTCCCGCTCCTTTGAGCTTAAGCAGCTTTTCTGGTTTTGCCACATCAGGAAAAAAACAAACCAGAGAGCAGCTTGGGTTTCTCGGCTGCTGAACACACTGAGCTGTGTAGCCATGGACAGGCCGTGGTGGGCTACCACCCTGGACCACATCCAAGCTGTGACATTGCCAAGTGCCTGAGATCTGTGGAAATTTTTGAAAAATACCTTCTTATACGGTGTCTCCCATGAGCCCATCACAAGCTGCTTTTTTTCTCAGTGAAAGCTGGCATTGGAAAGGGACTTGGTTTTTCCTGAGAAGAAGAAAACCACAGAGGGTCAGGTCTTCACGCTTGCCTGGGTGCAGATCCCACCCTCTGTCCCTGTCGCTCCTATCTCTGTGGCTGGGTTAGGCGGTGGTAGAAGAGCCAAAGTTCATCTTGCTTATGACTGGGAAAAGGGATGAGGTTTTTTGTTTGGCTTAAACACCAGAAACTGAATTTTGTCTGTATGTGTTGCCAATTAAGAATCTCTCTGAGCAGCCAAGAAGTGCCTTACCTGTAGTATGTTGTGCATCTAAAAGGAACCATTAGTCCCACTAGAGAGGTTTTTTTCCTTTTAAATGGACCATTATTAATCTCAACCAACAGATCTTTGTTCATGTATATTTTCTCAAAGATACAAATGATAAATTCAGACCATGGAAATTCTGCTTAGAAAAGGTGAGTTTCCTTGAGCAGCTGGGACTGTGGCTACACAATTTCTCCCCAGGATCCAACTGTGCCTGTTGCCCACAGTCCTGTAAGCCTGATGGGTAAAGTCAGACTCTGCCTTTAGGAATTGTTTTCTGTCAGTAGTTATTTTTGAGATACGAACCTTTCCAGAAGGCATCTGTTTCTTTGGGGGAAAAGTTGGGTTTTTTTCAGTATGGAAGGTCACTGTCTCAAAGGTGTGGGGTTTGCTCTTCATCCCCTTCCTTCCTGTGATTGTTTTGCCCCTGAGTGCAAGAGAGCATGCTTGTGTCTGGTCTCTGCATCGCTGTCACTGCATTTGGGGCCAAAAAGAGGGAACCCTAAATAATATTGAACTTTCAGAATCTGCGGAGTACTTTGCACAAACCGCAGAAGGAAAACTTAGACCAAAACAGTTTACTGCTTCTTTTGTCTTTTTTGTTGTTGTTGTTGTTGTTTTTGTTCTAAGCCAGCTCTACTTTTCTCAATGTGAAATACAGACAAATATGCACCCTAGGTGCATACTTTCGGGGAATGAGGACATGAGGTTTGGGTGTTGATAGCAGTGTTTGAGTGAGCTGCTGGTCAGAGAAGTGAATGCTATTTACTATTTATGTTGAGTGTGTCTTAAAAAAAAAAGGGAAAGGTCACTAGAAGGCTAATGAGCAAAAAGACTTTGTAGATCAACCTGAAGACTAAAGGCTGAGTGAATCTGGTCTAGAGGTGAATGGTTTTGTGTGTGAACACTGTGAGCTAGGATATTTAGCCATTGTGGTTTTAACCTCCTTTTTTTTTCCTGTAGGGAAGGGCATCCTTGCCTTCTTTAATGCTGAAACAAAATCAGATCCATCTTCTGTCAGTCCTTCAGTCCCACTGACGTCTATGAGCATCAGCATTCCCCAGGCTTGCAGGGGACTGTGTGTATCACACACAGAGAGCTGTGCCTCTGCAGAGATGGGGGAACACTTTCTAGGGAATGATGGATCTTGTTGTGGGATATTAAAATTTCTATTGGCAGATAAAGTCTGCTCCCTGAGGATCACCCCGTCACTCACAAATTGATCTGTCCTGAGCATCTCCCCTGAAGTTCTCCTATAACCATTGTATTTTATAAGTCTTGGGAGGCACTATTTTTTTTTTTCAGATACTGTGATGGCCATCGAAATGAGCAAAGTATCCTACTGCATGAATTGTGACCTGAAGATGGGGTTGAAAGGTGTTTGAAGGTTAGAGAAGGAAGAAGAACATATAGCTGATGGAAATGCATAAGGATGTGTCATATTTTTATTTTTGTAAGTCTGATTCTCTAAGTGCTTGTAAAGTACTTTACTGTTGTATATGTGGTGATGCAGTAGTTCACAATATCCTTTTATTTTTGTATATTCCCCCCTTCCACAATAACCCCTTTCTGTTGAACTCATAGAGAGTAATTTAAGAAGACAGAATTTATATATCGTAATAAAATGCTCAAACTGTCATGCTGATGTATCTGGAGTTTCTTTCCTCTTCCTTATCCATTTACATGGTGCTAATGCCCCTTTACCGTCCCATACCAAGGGAATGTTTCTGGTGTTCCCTCCCCTGCCCGTGATTTCAGCCCAGCTCCCCACGGTCAGGAGCCTGTGGGCTCAGCCAGCCAGTGCTGTGATCTGTGAAACCTGCTCTGTCACATATGCCCAGGGAAAGTTAAAATAGCAGAGGGCACAAAACTCAGTTCCTGCAGAGGTAGTTTTACTTTTCAAGATTTCACTGGGGTTGGCGGTTTTACCATTGAAGTTCTGGTGTTCAAGCTAGATAAGTCCTCTCTTAGGTTTTCCATGGCCTTCAAGGGCAGGAAGAACCAACATAATGCTTATTTTGTATCCAGGTATCCACATCATAGTACAGTATCAGGACCCCTGCTACGTCCTGGCTTGCCAAATGGTGAAGGCAGATGGGTTGCATCAGGGCTAAGCCCCTGCCTAGCCATGAGGTGCATTTTAAAGCCATTGCTGTAACTGCCTCAGGCTCACCAGCCAGATATTAGTAGAGCACTCAGCTGTCTTCCAAGACCTAAGATGTCTGCAGGGAGAATCTGACACTAATCCTTATGGAAAAATCACATTGGATTTATAGGGATGAAGTCAATAGGCTTGGACGAAAACAGCTGTTAAACTCTAAGGAATGGAAAGGAGAAGGAGAGCCATGTTAAGCAAGAGTCTTGCTTCAGGTGCATGGGAAGTGCCCATGTCCTCATCCCAAACTTTCTGACACAAATCATGGCTGAACTGCTCCTAGGGTGAAGGATGGGAGACACACTCACGCTCAAGCACCCGAGGAAACACAGCAATGTGGAGAAGGCAGGGGAAGTACGGACTGAGGCGAGTTCAATGGTTGAAACCCAACTGCCAGATGAAGGACATGTGCAACCGCTCCTGTTATTTAAATAAAACCATAAAACGTGAATGCCGTCCAATAAAGATTCCTGGGGTGGCAGCTAAATCCTCAGCGGCAAAAGCAGTATTAGATGCAGGATATGTGTTTTGGCAAGTGCACTCAGATGAGCTAACCCCTAAGCTAGTGGCTTTTACTGTGCCATTTGGATGTTGTAAATTTAAGCAGATGATGCTTGGTATTAGTTTTGCTCCTGGGATATTTCAGAGAGTAATTGCACATATCTCTGAAGGATTACAAGGTGCTGAAGTTATAATGGATGGACTTTGAATTTAGACTAGACGCCTTTATGAACAGAAGGAAGGGTTTAGGCTGGTTTTACAGACAGCAAGAATGCTGTGTGTAAAATGCCAAAAGCCTCACCTAAAAGAAGTTGCTGATAATGGGCAGCTACAAATGAAATAATAATAAAATCCTGCATGCTGAGATCCCCATTCCACTCAACAGAGCAGAGCTATGAGGGAACAACAGATGCCTTTATCAGATTTCATTCCACAGCTATGTACAGTCAACAAACAACAGAGGGATTTGACCGAGGAAGAACCTTACCTGATACTGGCACAGTAAAAAACTTCCCCCCGCTGCCAAGCCATCAGCTTGAAACCACCACGTTCATGACCTTCAGCTTGGTCTCTGATCCTTATGCTCAGCAGTTGGCAATGTCACAGCCTGCAGAAGTGTCTTTGGAAGACCTAGGCAATGCCAAGCAGCGGGGAAGTTGTATTGTCCTCAAAGATGACACAAACCTGTGCACGTGTGAGGGAACCACCACCAGCATGCCTGGATTGACGTATATCGCGGCCACCTGCACAAACTGCATCTCCTCCGGCACAGGACGCTGAACTGTCACTTAGGCCACCCCAGTGTGGAGCAGACATGGGGTGGGAGCCTGTCACAGCAGATGTGCCTCAAGGTCCCTCCGTCCCCAGAGCAGGTGACCCTGTGCCCCCACAGCGACCCCCCAGAGCAGCCGTCCCAGGGTGACCGAACCCACCCGAGATGCTCTAGCAGCAGCTCTGTGACCTCCTCCTGCCCCGTGATGCAGGTTCAGTGCCTCAGGGGGCTCCTTAGCTTCAGCAACTGAGGTTCTAGGGTGCTCGGTCTGGTGGTGGGATGGTGGCTTCCCCGGCTGGCGCTTCCAACTGCCCTCCACAGTCTGCTCAGCCAGGGAAGAAATGCACCTCGTGCTGATTTTCAGCTCACTGCCTGGGGGAGCAATTCCCACTGCAGATGCAGCTTCTGCAGCTGCCCTGTGGCCTGGAAGATGGGGCTTGGCCACCTGGGTTTGCTGCCACATGAACCATCCCCAGCTCTCCTGCCTGTTTCTGAATCCCCTGGCCTGGTTACACCAGAGAGGAGCAAGGACCTGCCCCAGGGCTGCACAGCTTCTGCTGAAGCTCCGTGTCCCCTTCCCCTGGACACGTGCCCAACCACAGTGGGAAATTAATGCAGGAATGGCTTGTTCATGAGTAGGATAGAGGGTCCTGGAATTGCTTTTTTTGGGGCGTAAGAAGGGAGTTTTATGAGCTCTGTTTTCTGCTTCTAATAACGATATTGGATCTAACCAGTTCCACGCCTCAGAGCCCAAGACAGACAGGGAGTTCACATCTACGAGGATGAAAACGCTCATCCTGCCAAGCCTTTGATTCTCATCGTATCCTTCCTACCCTGCAAACAGGCGGACAGCACATTTCTAGCATAAAAATATCCTCTTCTCCAGCTAACCACCTCCAGATTCCCTTCCTGAGCCTGTTCTGAGCCCGGTGATTAGATATTTCTATATACATAAACATTCAGATCATCTCCCCAGGGCTTTTCCTGTCTCACAAGCAAATCCTGAGACCAGCGGCTATTTGCAGCTCCTTGAAATACAAACGGGATCAGGGCTTCTTCCAAGCTGACTGCTGCGGCTGGGGCCCTCCGTGCACCTCCCCAGAGCACCTGGCTTGCACTCTGCCCATGCAGCCTCCCATCACAGGCCACCAAGACGCCCATCACCTCCTGCACTGGAGAGCAAACTGCTCCAAACACCCCGTGCGTGGCGGTGGGTGGTGATGCCGAGAGGCTGCACAGACCAGGAAACCTGTGTGGGCACTGGGCTGTGCCGTGGGGGGAGTGGGGACACGCACGCTTGTGAAAACCCGCCAAGTGCGAAGCGCTGGAGGAATGAGCAACACGCACACGAGGGCAAACTGCATTCTCTTTGATGGAGGATTGTAGAAACATTACCTTCCCCTGGGGCTTCAGAGTGAAATAACCTGATTATTCATAAACCAGCTAGAACCGTCAATCCCTCATTTATCATTTTCAACATAAATAATAAGGGTGAGAGAGGAACACGCCAGCAATAAACTAGTTATAGATGTACTGTTGAAATCTGCCCATTTCCTTTAAATATGCCCCACTTACTGATAATAAGCAGTGACCCAACCAATTCCTCGTCTCAGTCCTCGAGCACTGGATCACAAAGACACAAACCAACATCCGGCTTCATGCTAGTGAAAGTCCATTTGGCATTTGTGTGGGAGGCCAGCTAGGAAAATGCAGCAAATTTTAAAAAATCCACGTTTGTCTCACTGAAAAATGCCTCAGGAAATAAAAGCCTTTGTATTCTTCTTTGACGTCTTCCACTCACAGATGGGTTTTTGCTGTGCTTCTGACAGGGTGGGGTTTTTTTAATGCCTACACTCCCAGGACATTCATTTTAGCTGCTGAAGAGCACAGCTCGCCGCCCGACACAGGGGATGGCTTTAAATCCCCAGTGCCTGTGGTGCACATCACGTCAAGGACTTACCGACCTGTGGTGGCCAAGTAGGATGGCCTTGGGGGTGCAGAGCCGGGGTTTTAGCTTCAGGTCCAGCTTCTAGTGAGGCTTTAGGGGATAGCAGCATCTCAGCCCTCTTAGAGCATCCTTGGCTGGTTGAGCACAGGCTTTACTCTGGAATATAGATCAAACCAGAGGAGATAGTACCCAGAGCCATGCAGATCCCTAGCTAGTGTCTGGGAGAGGAGTGAGCATCCTTACAGCTCTAGCCGGAGCCTGTTATCAGAGTGAAGTGAAGGTGGAGTGGAGCAGGGAATGGCGGAGCAGCACTTGAGGCTTGGGGTACTTTGCTAAGCACGGCACTGCTCTGCCTCCGGGTCTGCCCTTGAACTTTGCAGCTTGGGCCCTTTCCGAGTCCTCCAGGACTTGTAAATGTTTTGGCAGCACCAGCCCTCTGTGCAAGCCCCAGCCATAGCTGAAGCACACTGTTAATGAGCCACGTGTTTCAGAGGCCTCCAGGCTTGGCACCGGATCGTGGGGACCCGTCGGAGCCCAGCTCCATTAGCCGGCCGCGCTACGCTGCGCCGCAGCCCAGCAGAACTGGCTGCAAAGCGCCCAGCTCAGCACTTTCTGGAAAAGCTTCATCTACAGAGGAGCAGCTGAGTTGGGGGAAGGTCCTGCTGCCCTCCCCCACCCAGCCCCTCCCCTGATGCTCACCCCTCCAGAGGTCTCTCCTCTATATGCACTCAGAAAGAGGGGGGTGTGGAAATCACATATATATTTAAACACTGCCTAATGGTGAAAAATAACATCTGGAGAGCAGCCTTGCCCCTTACACAGAGTCCTCCATCTCCACGTCTCAGTACAAAACCCAACAGCAAATCGGCCCAGAAGGGACCGTCAGCTCGGCGATGGGGATGACTATCCCCGTGGGAGCCATCAGCTTGGGGACAGCAGCCACTGACCAGGGGACAGCAGGTACCCAAGAGCCCTGGAGAAGTGGGTGGCTGGGTAAAGCCGTATTCACTGTTGGGAGAGTCTTGGCGAGCAAAGGGAAGAGGGGTGCTCAGCAGCAGGGTGACCCCCTCGCCCATGCCTGTGCCTCCATGCTGGCCCATCTGCCCCGGACCCCGGGAAATAGGGGCGCAGGAGAAACCCCGCTTCCTTCGAGCCTGTTTCCAAAGAGGCTCTTCCAGCCAACATTAACACACTTTGCTTTACTTCCCAGCATGGCCCCGGGGCAGAACACAACATCTGGACCTAATAAAAAGGCTGCTCTCCCCCACAAAGAGACCCAAGAGCAACCTCTGCTATTTGGTTTCCAACCTCTGTTTGGTTTCTCCTTCACCAGTGGACAGAGGAGGCAGCTCCAGCTCGGGGGTTGTTGCTGGTCTGAAGGGGAGCAGGATGCTCTGGCAGCCCACAGGGTCTGGTAGCTTAGAAATGGGCCCAGCAGGGTAAAGTTGGATGGTTTTCACTGCTCGGGAGCCAGAAATGCCTGAACTGGTTGTGACTTCTCATCGGGGTATAGAGTTGGGGTATAAGGATTTGTTCTTCCCTTGAACAGAATGGAGCTCTTTTTCAGTTCCAAAAACATGAAAGCTGAAGATGGCTCTAAGCCAAGGCCCAGGATTAACATCCCCATGGGGAAAATCTCTGCTTCAGTCCAACTGGATTGCAGATCCAGACCTGGCACCCATCTTCAGGCACGCACCGACCAGGCTCCTTGCGTCTGACCCCTGGCAGCTGCTTTGCTTTCTGGAAGAGGCTCAGGACAAAACAGCAGCAGAAAATACTCCTGGATCCTGGGCAGGGCTGCATCAGGATTGCATAGCTCAAGTCCGGCCTTTTGCAAACAAACCCCCAAGTCAGTGGAGTCCAAACCCTTTGGAGTCCATGTCTCAGCAGAGCTTGTTCAGGGCCCATCATACCTGCTGACAGCTGCTCTGAGCAGAGTTGGAGGAACATGTTGAGGGAGGATGTAGCGTCTCCGAGAGCAACCTTCTGGACGATGTTGCTCTGCTTTTGGCTCTTCATGAAACCTTCTCTTCCGCCTGTGACACCGGAGGCAGGAGAGGAGGCCCCAGCAGCCCACGGAGCTCACCCTCTCTTGCAGGCGCAGTGGCTTCTGCAAATACTGACCTGCAATGTGTGGAGCAATTGATTTTGGCTGGCTCGAGTGGGGCTGCACGCCTGTGGGTGAGACCTCAGACCAACCCTCCCAGGGCTTCTGCTTTGTCCCTGGGTTTCCTCAGCCTCTTCTTGGGAGCACTGGAGGCTGCTGTGGCAATTAAAAGTGAGAGCTCAAAATACACCATCGTTAGCGTGGCTGGACCTTGCAGCCAGTGCAAGTGGTGTTTCCTATCCCCTGGCATTGCCTCAGCAAATACGGCAACAGAGTTTTCTCCGAACTGAACATGCATCTAGTCATCAAAGAGATGGCAAATGACTAATAAATATGAAAAGAAGTTGGGGGGAAGCAAAAATTTCTGGACCAAGATCAATCTTCACTGACAACTGCTGCTTTTTCTAAGCGAAAGTATCCTGCAGAGTTTAAACCGGCGTCCAACTTCAAAGCAGAGAGCTCTCCAGATGGAGTTTACCACCACTGCTAACACCCTGTGCTTCGTCAGGTTACATGCACTTAGAGAGAGATGTATTCGGATTATTCCCAAAGAAGGGAAACACACTGGCCTCTTCAAAAATACAGACTTGAAACGATGTGTGACTGATGCTCTCTCCACGATGTAGGTGGCAAAACTGATCCCTGGCCCGGCCTCCTGAGTGCCACGGGCAGTTATTTCTGCCTGTTCTTCTTTTACAAGGGGCAGCAAGGGGAAAGCCTCACCTGTCAGAGGTTACAGCGGGGTTGCTGTGTCTGCAGCTGAGATGAACGTGGTCCCTCCTCAGGTGGGATTCAGATACCTCCCGTGGCCCCTGGCACAGCATCACTGCCACGGCAGGAGCAAGCCCATGAGGGCAGCGAGGCCGGGAGGGCAGAGCCAGGCCCAGCCCGATGCTCACTAGAGCACCGCTCTGGTCAGTGAGACCCAAGAAGCGGCGTGTTTGCAGCACCAGGATTTTGCCTTTCAGCCCAGCTGCCGCAGGTTTCAGTCCAAGGCACGCAGGCAGCCGCCCTCCCCGCGCTGCGTTTGTGGACACCCTGGTGCCACCATGGTGGGGGCTGCCCCAGCCCCCTGCATCCCCTTAGGTGATTCCTCCTCACGATGCCTGAGCCAACCGTGGCTCCGGGTTGGAGAATTGTGCATCCACCTATTTTATTTCAGGAGCATTTCTGCAAAGCTATTTTGTTTGCCTGTTTGTGTGTTTGTTTGTGCACCGGCCCACCAGCTCCCCTGAGAGCACTTGCACTCCACTAAAGCCCACCCCGACCTCAGCTCGCTCCAGACACAACTGCTCCAACCTCCCGTTGGTGGCGAGTGATTTATTACTGCTCCGCTGCCTGGAGTCCTGACAAATACTCATTTTGGTAATTGCAGGAGCCCAAAAACGAGAGGATAAATAAACCTGACAATGAATTCAGCTGTTCCTCTCCACCCTTCACCAGTGACACTTGTTCCCAAGTTTCTTATGAACCCAACTCTTCCCAGACAGGCACACAAGCCAGGAAGGGCTCAGTCAGCCAAAACACCGCTGCCCCTGCCCAACACCCTTCAGTGTCCCAACGCTGATAAGAGCCAGGCATCCCATCAAAAGCTGCTCTATTTTCCTTCCAAGTTACTCGCCAGCCTACAGCGTCTCATCTCCTGCCAAGATCAGCTCTTTAGCCCTCTGCATCATTATCAGAGAGCATATATAATTTCACGGCAAATCACAAGAACTGATGAATGACTATTTGGTTTGCAATTGTCAGGAGAGTATAAAATGCTTCCTGCTGTAAGTAGCCCAGGAACAGTTACGGCCTTTCCTGCCCAAAGGCATGTCTGACCCATTCAGCCGCTCAGTTGGAAGAGCCCCTGTGTAGGGACCACAAGCTGCCCTTCTGGGTGAGGGCACAGGGCTGGTGCTACCGGCACACGGGGTTTGTGTTCTAGTGTGTTTTGGTACCCTTGTTTTTTATTAAACCCTGCCCTGCTCATCGCTGGGTACCACAGCTACATCTCTCTCCCCTCCCCATCAGCCGCAGGGCACACGCAGCCTGTGGGGAGGGTGCTGAGGCTCAGTGCAGTGTCCTGGCTTGTGAAGCAAGGACAACCTTGGGCTCATGCCCTTTTCTCTCTGTTCCTATAACTCAGCCTGGCCTAGCTAAAACATCTTTCTCTTGCTTTAATTCTTTCTAAAAGAAAAAAAAATAAAAGTTCCTCATAGTCCTAACTAAATAAATGCCAATTCATCACCAGAAGGTCGCAATGCTCCTGCGCCTTCTCACAGCCTCTGTCCAGGGCAAAGGCACTGGGGACCATTTTTATCCTCCCTTTCCCCTTCAAAATCCCCTGCCTGCCACCCAGTCAAAATAGGAGTGAGTCTGGACTTCTTTTTTTCTTTATTGCTAGTTTTTGAAGCCATCTGCTTTTGTCCTGTTTTATTTTCATCTCTTTATGTAAAAGCTTTTCAAGTAGACCTAAAGTTTTCCATCATTAAATCATAAGTGTTGGCCTTGAATTTAGAGTTTTCCCACCTTCTGTTTCTTCAGCATCAGTGTGAATTATCGATCAGGGCTATCGCTGTCAGCCCTCGTCAGCGTTTAAACCCTGATGCGAGAGGCTGAACAGCTTGGCTTCTGTTTGTACTACTTATTAACTTATTCTAATCGCCTTCAGAGAGGCAAAAGCCTTCCCAAGAAGGATTTCAACAAAATCGCTGGTCTCAGCGACCTTTAGACTGAACTTTAAGAGCCAGCAGGTATCTACCGAGGGCATCGCCATGGGAGCTGGTCGCTGGGGGAGCGCGTGGAGGCCGGAGGAGGTTTGGTGGGTGTGGGTACATACCTGGAGGGATTTCTGATGGTGTCTGGGCGGTACAAAGGACCTTCATCAGCACAGAGACAGGAGCCTTTTGGACATCCCCTGGACAGATGAACCAGTCACGCAGCACTGGGGAGCTTTTCTCCAGCATTTCCAGCAGCTGGGATCAGGGTGACCACCTGAAACGCTGAGCCAGCAGAAGGTACGGGTACACCCTGGCAGAAATGCTCATTGCTGCCCTCAGGAAAACATCTTTTGTGTAAAATCAATTTATGAGCCCCAGGAAAGGCAGCAGAAGGCCCCCAAGTACAAAACCAACTAACGGCCCTTCAACAGATTAAATTCCATAGAGTCCCCCAATTTGTCCTGACACAGAGCCAGACCCCTCGGCTCACC
>NW_020799121.1:12180958-12183849 GCF_003259725.1 Athene cunicularia | reverse complement strand
CCCCCCCCATTCATCACTTGCCCTGTAAAACGCCACCGCGCCCCCACCCCATGGCAGCCACAAGAGCTCCCGACTCCGTGGCACCAGCCCTGCAGGTGCAGATGTGGGAGGGGGCCTTGGGGACTGATGGCTCCTGGCCCCAAAGTCAACTGCACCCCACGGGACAGCTGTCAGAGATAAAGCAATTTAGACTCACAAATAAATACCAAGGCTTCTGGTTCCGTTCTTAATTAGGTAGTGGCTAACTAGCCTCCCCAATACTTTCCTACGAGGCTTGTGAGGGATAATCCCATCACAAGGCTACACTTTTTATTTTTTTTAAACTAAATTAAATTCAAATTGAATTTTTAAATTCAATCACAGTTGAACAATGTTTTCCTTGGCTGCTGGCCCAAGGTGCCCTCCAGCATCACCCCCGCACAGTGCTGGCAGAGGTGCAGGTGACTCTTGTTTGGGGCATTTAGCTGAGGGGTGCACGGTCCCACAGCTGCCCCTGGGTGCCACTAGCACCCCTTGGTGACCACAGTCAATAAAAACATGGTGCTTAAGCAGCTCTTGGCCATCGGTTAACAAAGCAGCGCAGAGGTGCAAGCCCTGCCTGGAGATGGGGAAACTGAGGCAAGGATGGAGGTGGCAACTTGGCCAAAGCACTGATCCCCCGAGCTTTAGGGTGTGACACCCCACTGTGCTTCAGCAGCAAACTCATCCCTTGCCAAGGTCCTTCCAGCAGCCCCGGCCCCGTCGCTGGGGGTATCACCCCTATTAGCCAGCGCTGATGTGAGCGAGCCACACACCTCGGGGCACTGCTGCCACCGACCCTTTTCCCCCCTTTCTCAGCCCATTTTGCCACAGACACCCCCATCAATGCCCGGCCAGCACGGGGTCCCCAACCCAGCCCGCACCCCCCTTGCCATCCCGCTGCCGGGTCGGCTGCCCCGCGAGCAGCTCGCCCTGCACACAAACAGGCAGGAGCACGCTGGATTTTACTGCCAAATAAGATTTTTTTTTTGTTTGGGTTGGTTTGTTCTTTTTATTATTTAACCAGTAAGGCAGTGTTTGGACACTGCTACCCACACCGCTTGCTGGTGGGCACGCCGAGCAAAATAACAGTGAACAAACCCCTTCACCTTTACTAGAAGAACCCCACCCCTCTAGAGCAAGCTGCGGAAATATTTACACCTGGTGGTTTTTCTGTACAGCCCCGGCTATCATACATCTCACTTCAAAACAGCTATGCACAGGTTGTTGTACAAAAGATAGATATTTCCCCCCGGTACAGTTCGAGCGATAAATTGTCCAATAATTTGTTTGCCTGTTTGTACAAGTTACAAAGTTGGTGAACATAAACTTTAAACTTGGGGTCTGTTTAATAGTTTAATGTGACTTTCTCTTGGATTGCACAACCACAGCCAGCAGCACGAGGAGGTGCCGGTTGGACCCTCCCGCGAGGTTTTGGGATGCTCGGGGTTGCCTCAGTCCCCAGCCTGCGGGTGGGCAGGGGGGAGCAGGAGGGCCAGAGCGGGGCAGGATGGGGAGAGCATCAGGACCTGAGGGAGCAGCAGCTCCCCCTTTCCCAAAAAACATGCTCCCCCAGCCCCTGTGAGCAGGGAAATGGGGGGAGCCACCCCCCAGCAGAGCCCTGGGGCATCCCCAGTGAGCGGCTGTGGGCCTCCCTCCCGCCCAGCACGCTGCCAACATCTTGATTTGAACCAAATGAATTTGCAGCTGGAGGATGCTCCTTGCTCCGGGCAAGGGTGGCTCAGAGCGCCCCGACAGGAGCTGCTGCTGCTCTCTGTGTCGGCCCCCCCAGTGTCCCCCTGTCCCTGCTGGGGGGATGCGCTGGGGGACGGGGTGTACGTGGGGAGACCAGATGATGGAGACACAGCAAGACAAGGCCAGAACCGAGCCGCGGGGCTGGGCTCTGCCAGGGGGGCTTCCCCGAGTGGAGGAACCTGCTGGAGCAAAACCCACGCGTGTCCCTGGCACGGCTGGTCTCACCCCCCCATGCCGGGCTGCTCCCCTCCCGTGGGTGCCAGCCCAGCACAGGCAGGCTGGTGGGGTGGGGACACACAGCGCAGTCACAGCTCAAGCTCTTGCAGAGCCGGGAACATCAGCAGCGTGTCCTGCTCCCCGCCCCAGAAATGATCCCAGAAGACCCCACCAAGCGTGAGGCTGCGGGAGCCCCGCCAGCAGCTGGGGACCACCGGTGTCGCCCCGGCCCCTCCTCACCCTCCCACCCCGCAGCAGTCTCAGACGTGGCTGGGATGAGTGGGCAGGGGAGGGAGAGAAGAGCTGTTTCTTAAAAAAAACAAACAAATCCTGGTCCCTTAGGTGGAAGCAATCCTGGGCTTAAATCAGAGCGGGCAGGGTTGTCCCCGGGCTGGCTCGTGCGCTGCCCACGGAGGGGCTCGGTTGCTTTAAGTGCATTGTTCTCTGAATGGTGAGAAAAGGCAATTGTAAATTGTATTGGTCTACAGGGTATATTTTTGATACCTTCAGTGAATTATGTCAATATTTTACGCAAGGAAGGACTTAAACAAAACACAGTATTACATGCCGTAAAAGAGGTTCTGTTCTTACATGCAGGCTTTGATGCGTTTGTCCATTGTATGGAAGGGTTTTAAAAAAAAAAAGGTAACAAAGATCCATCAGAGTTATCTGTAAGTCAGGAGAATGTATGAACTTAGTGTAAAACAAAAACAAAAAATATCTTGCCGTGGTTGCAGGGCCCCCACCCCGTTACACACACCTTTGCTGACTCAGCAGAAATCTTTTGCTGGTTGTAGTTGATTCTCCAGAGCCCTCCGAGCTGGCCGGGTGCAGGGGCAGAGCGGGCAGGAGGCCGGCGTGGCAGGGAGTTCACAGGAAACTTTAAAAAAAAAAAAAAAAAA
>NW_020799121.1:12177909-12180908 GCF_003259725.1 Athene cunicularia | reverse complement strand
GGTGTGTGTAACGGGGTGGGGGCCCTGCAACCACGGCAAGATATTTTTTGTTTTTGTTTTACACTAAGTTCATACATTCTCCTGACTTACAGATAACTCTGATGGATCTTTGTTACCTTTTTTTTTTTAAAACCCTTCCATACAATGGACAAACGCATCAAAGCCTGCATGTAAGAACAGAACCTCTTTTACAGCATGTAATACTGTGTTTTGTTTAAGTCCTTCCTTGCGTAAAATATTGACATAATTCACTGAAGGTATCAAAAATATACCCTGTAGACCAATACAATTTACAATTGCCTTTTCTCACCATTCAGAAAACAATGCACTTAAAGCAACCGAGCCCCTCCGTGGGCAGCGCACAAGCCAGCCCGGGGACAACCCTGCCCGCTCTGATTTAAGCCCAGGATTGCTTCCACCTAAGGGACCAGGATTTGTTTGTTTTTTTTAAGAAACAGCTCTTCTCTCCCTCCCCTGCCCACTCATCCCAGCCACGTCTGAGACTGCTGCGGGGCTGATACATCTTGTGACGTGGGTATGACAGGCAGCCAGCCCTCAGATCAGCTGAGGCGAATCAAACCGGGGTGTTCCATCCTATTTCACTTCTTAAACATTTTTTTTTTTCTTTTCATTAACCCGCTCAAGGTTTTACATTTCTGCGGCACAACCCCACGGCCGGGATGCGGGAGGAGCATCCCACGGCCCCTCACTCAACTCCACGGGAGCGCGCCGGCGGAGAGTCCGAGCGCGCGGCCGCTCACAGTCCCTCTCGAGCGTGGGGGTCACTGCCCAGCAAGGCTGCCAAGATCGAAGATGGGTTCCCTTGGGTTTTGTCTCGTTAAGGCTTTTTTCTTTTCTTTTTTTCAAACCGAAGAGGATGCAGAAATTTCCAGATGTTGAGAAGGAAAAAAAAACCCAAACAAAAAATTAAAAAAACCCCCCCAACGTTCCCCCAGATTGGCTGGTTGGGAGGGGAAGGAGAAAAAAAACAAGGAAAAAAATAAAATAGCTCTGCTCCTGCATCTTTGCTCGTGAGAGCCGGCGGGGCCGGGGCAGTGGGCGCTCGCCCCGGGTGTCCCACTCGCTCCCCGTGCCCTGGGTTTGGTCGCCGTCTCCCTGCCCCTGGCTCGCTTCATTCACTGTCCGAAAGGGTTTCGTACTGGGAGCAGAGCAGGGGCTTGGGCTCCTCGTCCCAGGCGTGGTGCTGGCTGCCGGGGGTCCCCTGCGGCAGCGGGGCGGCGGGGGCTGCCGTCACCACCCCGCTGGGGAGCCGCATGGTGAGCGGGTTGTAGGGGAACGGCGTCGAACCTGCATGGGGAGGAGGGGAAAAAAAAAAAGAGAGTCAATGCCAAGGGGGTGGCTGCCCCCCTGTAAACCCCCTGAGAAGGCGACACGGGCGCCTGGGGACACGTCCCCCCAGCCCTACCTGCGGACGACGGCCTGTCCTCCCAGACGCGGTTGGTGAGGGGCGTCCTGCGGTTGCAGTCCCCCTCCGAGTGCACCGAGGAGACGGAGGGCGGCCGCTCGCCCGAGGACAGACCTGGCGCCGGGGACTTGGCCTTGCGGCTGTTGGGTCTGGCAGCGATCTTTGGCTTCCCCCCTCCTCCTGCGAAGAGAAGCGCCCGCTCGTCACACGGCTCGTCGCGACAGCTCGAGGGGTGGGGGAAGGGGTGCGGGTACCCAGCGCTCCCCCTGTAAGAGCTTGCAAAAATAGCTCATGGCAGGAGAAAAGGTCACCCCGGGGCTGCTGGCATGGTGGGGAAGGGCGAAGGGGATGGGGCAAGAGGCTCGAGGAGGTTTCTGTCCCCTCCGGCACCTCTCTCCGCTTTGGGGGTCGATGCTCCGAACCTCCCGCGGAGCGGATCCGGGGCAGAGGCAGCTCCATGGCTCTGGCCGGGCTGTTTCTCTGCAGGATCCGCTCCCGAGCCGGCTCGTGGCTCAGCCCCCAAACGCAGGTCATGGCACGGGAGCTCCGGTTGGCTCGGACCCCCCGGGAGCTATGTGGGTGCCGGGGCCCAGAGCACATTCCCCGTGGTCTACGTGGCCAGGATGGTCTTTAATCTGTTCTTGCAGCAGAATCCCTGGTGATGTTTAGCCAGTTTTTTAAAGCTTTAAAGCCAAAACAGCCTCAGCTGGGTCGGTGAGCCCCACTAAACCAGGGGGAGCTCCCATAAGGGGAGGGATGGATGAGCTCTGCATCCCACCCTCGCCTGCCCGGGCAGCCTCCGCCAGGCGTGGGGAAGCGTGGCTGGAAGAAGCTTCTGGTTTCATGCAGGAGCTAGAAAAGCTTTTCTGCAACAAGCTGAAGAGCACCTGGTCTGAGCTGACCCCGAGGAAGGTGCGTGTGTGCCCCCAGGACCCTGCTCTTCAGCTGCAGGGGCTCCGTGCCCAGACTGCCAAGGACAACCCCCGGCACTGGCTGCCGTGCTCTGAGCAGGGCACTTGCAAGAGGCAATCTGCCCTTCGCAGGCGTGTGGGGGACAAATGCTCTCCCCACCATCCACCCGTGGTTCCCCCTCCTCTCTTCCTTATTGGAGCTCTGCAGAACAACCCTCCCAGCTCCGCTCAAGCCTGCCCCGAAGCCGGGCAGACCCTGCCGCAGCACCCAGCTGGCTTTGCAAGCCCTGCCGGGGCCCCTGGGGCAGCTCACCCCCTGCCCTGCTCTCTGAAGTCGTCCCCCATCTATCACTTGAGTTCCCTTAAGCTTTCCCTCTTGCTCCAGGCATCCCCAGGTCCCATCCAACGCTCTATCCCAGGCTGCAGCCTGCCCCAACACCACCCAAACCCAGGGTGGGGAGGGAAAGGCCACCCTGCCCCATGTCCCCCTGCACCGGCTCTTCTCAGCTCCTTCCTCTATTTTGGGAGCGGGTTTACAGATAGTTTGGGTGGCTATTTAAGTTTATGGTCTCAGTGTTTAGGTTTTTTGGTGTGGGTTTTTCCCTTCCCTCCCCCAAACCTTTCCATTGTGTAATAAAATAAAAAAAAAAAAAAAAAAAAAG
>NW_020799121.1:12107372-12177859 GCF_003259725.1 Athene cunicularia | reverse complement strand
AAAAAAAAAAAAAAAAAAAAAAAAAAAAAAAAGGAAAGAGATATTGAAAACCAACAAACGGGGAAAGGAGCACAGTCAGTGGTTTAGAGAAAGCAACAGCACCTTCTGAAACTATTAAATTAACATCAAACAAGACCAGGATTAATCAGCAGATTCACAAAGCTTGAAGCTGGGGGAGGGAGGGGAGAAAAGAAAACCAAAATGAACAAAAATGGGGGTGGGGAATAAATCCACCCACAAAAGGGGAAATATAAAGGCTGAGAATTAATAACACAGAGAGAGCGAAGGTGGAGAGGGCTGCAGACCTGGCAAGGAGCGCACGTCCTCGTTTCGTCCATCAGCAGGAGTTATGGGCATAGCAGCGGGCAGGCTTGCACTGGCATTCAGAGAGTTAAAAGCATTGGCACTGAGAGGTGAGCGCTCTTCCCACTGCTCGTCATATTTACCCATTAGGGCTTTCCTAATTATTGCCTCCAACCCCATGTTGGTACTGGAATTCTCTTGGACCGACTGGCTCCTACAACTGATTAGCCCTGGGAGATACGGGAGAGGGAGGAGAGAGGGGACGGGAGATGGGGGGGAGCCAAATGAGAAGAAAGATGGGGGGGACGGGGAAAGGGGGAGAAAGGAGACAAGGGAGAAGGGAAGAAACAAACAGTCAGCACATTCTCGCAAAGCAACAAACTTTGTCATCTTGTTCTTTGAAGAGCTGCGATGCACCCATCCTCCTCCTCCTCCCCACTCCATCCCGCCCCAGGGCTCGGCAGGGGCTGGTGGTGGGATGGGATGGGATGGGACTTACTCTGGGATTTGGGTTTCTGGGGTGCTGCAGGCAGGTTGGGTTCTCTGGGGCCAAGGGCTCGGAGGATGGCAGGGGGTAAGGGGTTGTTGCTGAGCCCTGGGGAGTGACTGCAAGAAGTGGGGGCTGTGCTGCCAACCCAGCCAGGCTGGGCATGGGGCAGGGGAGTCACCTGGATGTGGGGTCCATATGGATGCACACATAGAACAAAAGTCAGTGTGCCAGGAATCTGGAGGCTGGGGCACTTTCCCATGGAGGAAAAGTCAGGGAAGGAAGAGGGAGCACCCCACAAAAACACTTGATCAGAAAGAGGTGCCCGGGTTTGGCCCTGGCATGAGAAATGGCAAACGCAGGCAGCCCCCGGGCGAGGGCACGCAGCCTGCACGGGGTCAGGCTATGCTGGGGAGAGGGGAGAGTCCTTTTGTCCCTCCTCGTGCTCTTTGCAAGCCCCCTGCCCGCTGCCCCAGCCCACTCCCTTCCTCCCCTCGAGGCCAGGAGCCCACTGTGGCCCAGGGCCCCCTCCCGGGCTGAGCCGCGGCTACGGGACAGGATGCAGAGGCGAAGTGGTGTGTCCGCGTGGTTGTGAGTCTCAAGCCATGCAGTTATGGTGCAGCACTGCACAGGGACCAGAGGGCACTAGGCTCAGCCACGCCACCGTCATTCCCAGTGTGGCGGTTACAGGGAACAAGCAAGGGCAAAATACAGACACAAAAACAGCAGGCCGGCGAGGGAAGCCCCATTGGCAGCCACCCCCACCCCCCCCAGCTCACCCCATCCCGGGGGTGTTGGTGCTGGGATTGCTGCCCCTCTGCTCGGAAAGGGACGGATCCCGGGTCCGCTGGTCTTCCTGTGAATGGGCAGGGTCTCTCCTGGCCCCCTCCAGCCAGATCCCAGCACTCAGCTCCCTGTGCTCTGCCTTTACGCCTCCCTCCAGCACAGCAGGAACAGCTTGAACCAGGGGATGCTCTCAAGAGGTTGGGCCTCACCCCCACAAACTCTGTCTGCCGTGGAGCCTGGGGTCCTGGCCAGCTGTACCCTCTCATCCCCAGCTGCTGGCGTGAGCTGGATCCTTCTCCCAAACACGTTCACACTGGCAAGTGGTCTTACACCACTGAGAGCTGTGCTTGGCCCTCCTCCCCCTCAGAGCCCTCACCCACAGCACCTCCTTCCCTTGGTTGTGAGAAAGCTGCCATTCCTCCTACTTAATACTAACAACTTGAAGGCATTCCTGCTGTAGGAGAGCATTAATACTTAATCAATTAAGTATCCATTAATACTCCTCAACGGGGATTCATTTGTGAGCCCACCTGGACGTTGCTGCAGCAACAGCTCGACAGCCTTCACACTGTCCTCCTCCCTCGGGCTGGTCTCTGTCCCGTGTTGGGGAAGCCCATGTTGGCCACCTGACTCTGCAGGGCTGCTTTTCGCCCCTCTTTGCCCAAATCCCTTCCTTAAGCTTCTCCTCTCCTCCTTTCCCAGTTGAGCTGAAAGCTGCGGGCCCAGCAGAGCTGGGGAAGCTGCAGTGCCCCTGGGAAAGCTCCTAAACCTCCATTTCAGCTTCTGCGTGGTGGTCCTCCAGCTCAGCACGGCAAATACATCTCCATGGGGTCTGGAGGACCATCCTGAGCCCTCCCCAGCACCCTTTCTCTGTGAGAGCAGAGGGGCTCTTTGGGGGCTGGGGTACAGTCCCCGGTGTTAGCCAGCGAACCCCCGGTTAGGCAGGCCGGCAGGTTAATGCTGGTTAGGGCTGGGGACTCGCTAAAGCCCACCGTGGCTGCCCGCAGCAGTGCTCAGCTACCACCACCAAAACCAGCCCCCCGGAGCCGGGCGGTGAGCCCCAACCCCCCCACCCGCCGGAGCTCCCCGCTCTGCGCCGCAGCAGAGCCCCGCAGTCCTGCCCACGAAGCCCTTCGGACGCCCGCACCTGGCCCCCACCCGAACGTTTCCTCCCAGCTCTGGAAAAACCAGGAGTCAACCCCTCCTTTAACCACTTGGAGGACGGAGCACGCTGCCAGCACCCCCGGGCCCAAGCTCCCCTCCGTCTCCCAGTGAACACCTCCCCTGGGTCCTCAGCCATCACCAGTTTGCCCAACACTCTCAGGTCAAGGCTACAGGGTGCTGCTCTCACCCCACCTTGCTCTTGCAACCGGCTCCTGCAGCCTGCCCGGCCCGTGGGGGACAGAGCCTGCTTCCCACCCTTCCCACGTCCCCTTTCGCCGCTGCCCTCCGACCCGTCCACGGGTGACCACAAGGTCCCACACCAAGAGCAGGATGCTCTCTCTCCACCTTGCTATAGTTTAACCCTCTGTCAGCATCAGATGGCCAACCCTTGCTTGACTTCTAACCTCTCCTCAAACTCTGCCAGGCTTCCCGAGGAATTACACTGCGCTGTCTCCAACTCAACAGCGGGGAGTTACGGTGTGTCCCGAGGCTTTGGCCTCCCAGCAGCTGTTACGCTCAGTTTTACAGCAAAAGGAAAAAAAGGAGATGCTTAAATCTACTGAGACTCCTGCTCTCCGTGGCTGTGAGCCCCAGAGGGAATGAGGTATGGTACAGGTATATGGAGAGTTACCTGCTCCGGTAATCGCTGGCATATTGAAAATCTCTGTCCCAGGCTGCCCAACATCTGGAGAAAAACAAAGAAGCTCTTCAGTGGGGAGAGCAGCACGCGCAGGCTGGCGGTAGGGAGGGACCTGCCGTGCCAGCCACGACAAGATCCCAGTGTCCCTGTCCCAGCACCCAGCCTGGCAGCAGCCCACCTCCCCCAGGCACTGGGGTGGGTCTGCGGGTGCTGGTCAGGACCAGGAGTAATTGCCTTGGGAAACCAGCTGGGAAAGGGCACAAAAGCAGAGCCCAGAGAGCCGGGGTGATGTCTTCGTGCCCAGTGCTGACCTCCCTCCCTCCAGCCCTTCGGGTTACAAGCTCTGTGAAGTCAAACCCTCTCTCCTGCTTACAGGATTTCCAAAGGCCCAAATCCCCACACCCAGGGAGCAGGTCTGGGCAGCAGGGAGGGTGAGGAGGAGGAGGAGAGATGTTAAATCAATATTTTCCCTCTTAGCTGAGCTGTTTGACTTGGATATCACTTTCCTTAGAATAACACAAATTCTCATCAAATAAGAGGCGTTTCCTATTTCTATATGTTTTTCCCTTGACAAAGGAAAAGTGTGGAAGGTCACGGCGTTCAGCCACATGTCCCCAAAGGGGCATAACAATACTGTTGGCTCATGGTAACATCATCTAGGAGACGAGACAGCTCGGTCCCTCTTATCTGATGCAGCTGTTGTAAGATGGATTCAAATTGAATTAGTATTGACTGTATAATGCTGGGCTAAATTAAATTATGATCCTATCTACTCTATTAGCGGTTAATGAATGAACGGGCTGAATTTCGAATATGAGCCAGCCTGGTTAGTTTTACAGAGCTGTACCAATATTGATGTAGGGCTTAAAGTAACACTGGGGGGAGATGCATCTCAGGGAGGAAGGATTCAGCTTGGCTGGCCATTCATTAAAATATCAATTGCTCTTAAGTCTCCTCCATGCTCAGCTCATTATTTCCTTCCTACTGAGGTTATCTGGTGGGGGTGGGATTGACAGCCCCAGAGCAAGGAGATGTGGGGTTGGGAAGCCTCCCACTGCCCCCCTCCAGCTGCACACAGCCACTGCTGGCACCAGTGCAGCTCATTCCAGGAAGCAGGTGGACCTTGCACTTGCCAAAAAAACCATGGCACGATGCAGAGAGCGCTGGCTGGGAGCTCCCAGCCCTTAACACAGCAGCACTCATTCCCAAATCTCCTTTCCTTCATGTGTCCTCAAGGCTTTTTTTCCCCCCGGTGCCCCATGTTCGCTTCCCCACATGTCCTTACTGTACTCCGTTTCATTTTTATTGGTCGTGCTGAGCTTCTTGATGATCTCCTGTTTCTTGGACTTCACCATGGCGGAGTTGCTCTCGGTCAGCTTGCTGAAGAAAGCTGGAGGCTGAGTGTTGTTTCCCGGGGACTTGGACCCCATCCTGCAAAGCAGAAGACCATTGGAAACCTCTGCAACACCCAGTTCACAAAGTCCCGCCTAGAACGACTCTTCCCCTAGTGTAACTTCTCAGAATCAGCCCGGGGGGGCTCCTGAGATATTCAAGATCTCCAACCTTTCTCCCCATTCCTACCGTAAATGTACCACACGGTGTTGAAAAGCCCCTACAAACAGACAGCAACGTGGGATGTGACGTTGCTTTTGGCTGCCAGAAAAGCAGCTTGGGTCAGGGCGAGCATGGGGACAAGGAGAACATCCCCGCGCTGTCTCCAGCGTCCCCTCCCTCGGCGTTACCTCTGGTCTATCTGCTCGCCCTCTCGGTACAGGATCGGGTACGTGGCGCTCTTGGCGTGCTCCGATTCTCCCACGCCGTCTGGTGGAGACACCGGCTCGATACAGTTGTCTGACCCGCTCCCGGCCGAGGCTTTGCTCTGCTCCGGGGACCTGCGGAGAGCCACGGGGAGATGCAATCAATGTATTGCAACATCCTGTCTCTGCACAGCAGCTCGGGGTCGGGAGGGAGAGAAGGACTAAAATAGCTTTCCTACAGCAGGGAAAAAAGCCAAACCTTCCACACCCCTGTGGGCTTACGGCGCCTTTTAACGCAAGCTGGAGGAAGAGCACGGTTTGGGCATTTTTCTGCACCGCAGGCGTGCAGAGCAGGACTGAGCCGAGACGTGGCCCACATTTCCAGGCAGCGGGCCAGCCAGCAGTCACCCCAAATACAGCTGCCCAGGAGGGACAGAGGGACCAGTCCTGGGACTCGCTGGCTCAGCCCAAGCGTCCCTGGCTGGCAGGGACACAATCCCTGCGGAGGGCTGCGACGTTAACCCTTTGGGGACACAGCTTTTGATTCTCCATCGTATTTGTGAACGCGGTGGAGGGCAGCACTCACCACCTCCCACCCACCTTGTCTGGGGCCACGCAGGGGCTCGCTGGCTGCGGGCGATGGGTCCGGCGCTGGAGCAGCCCTGAGAGCACCGACGCAGCCCCAATGCCTGCCCGTGGCCAGCGCCTGGGAGACGGCCAGGCTCGAGTCTGCGAGGAATTCCTCACAGCGAGTTCTGGGAATTTACAGCTTTGTTCTCTCTGTGGTTTCTCTTTTTTCCCCCCCTCCAGGTTTTTTCATCGCTGGGTGGCCAGGGCTGGGCTCCCTCCCCTATAATGTTATAAAGCCCAGGCAGAGCTGGGAAGAATAATCACATTTACTGACAAGGAACCACCAGTTTGGAGACACCACTCTTTCCCGGATGCATCTGGGTCTCTGTCAGTGTTTGGCTGGGAGGATAGAGCCCGTTCTCACACTTCACATTTTTTAATTCCACACAACAGGAATCAGATCTGCCTAGTGCTGGTATCAGCATAAGGATTTAAAAGTGACTATGAAAGAAATACAGGTGGTGCCTGAAATGGGAGAGTTGCAGTTGACAGGGCACACGTGTCTAACAGGCTTCTGATTCACTGAGAAAGATTAAGATAAAATTAACTCTGAACCAATGAAAAAAACATTTCTCTGGTGCTTTTTGGAACCATCTGTGGTCTGCAAGGTCACTATGCCATGACCTGCCAGGGACTGAGGACAGCGACAGGACAAGAGGCAATAGACACAAATCAAAACACATGAAATTCCATCCTAACAAAAGAAAACACTTTTTTACTGTAAGGCTGCTCAAACGCTGGTACAGGTTGGCCAGAGAAGTGTTGAAATTTCCATCAGTGGAGATATTCATAACCCAACTGATCATGATCCAGGACAACCTGCTCCAGCTGACCGTGCTTGAGAGCAGGGCATTGGGATGATCTCAGGAAGTCTCTGAACTCAGACTGGCACAGCAGGTGGGCAGAAAGCCGTGTGTGCCAGCTTTGGTTGGACTTTCTGACCTCACCTTTTGCCGCCTTCGTTCTGCGGGGAGATCCTGGAGGCTGCTGCGTGCTCCTGCTGCTGCAGATAGGCCTCACTGGGGGTGCGGCGCAGGTCCAGCACGGGGCACGTGGCCCCGGGGAAGGAGTACACCGGGGTCTGGATGTGGGAGTTGAGCTGCTGCGGGTGATGGCGGGTGTAGTCCTGCGTGATAACCTCCTAGAAGAAGAAACTCCCGAGTCAGAAATAGAGTTGGTTTCTACTTATTGCTTTGCTGGGCTCAACTAAGACAGGGCAAGCAGGAGGGAATTAGGCTGGTTTGTCCCTGCGGGGGTGTAACTTCTGCCTCCTGCCTGGAGCAGCTCCGCGATGGGCTTGTTGGGGACACAAACACCCGGGCTGAACATTGCTGATGCACCCTGCTCTCTCCACCCTGCAGCCAGAGGTGCTGAGGTCTCTAGCATCACTCCCAGCCCTTTCCCCACCAGACGTGTTTCACATCAGCTCTTCCCTCCTCCCCGGAGCCCAACAGAAAAGTGAGAATGAGGTTAATTACACTGATGTGCTGGGCCAGCGTGACCACCCGCTGGTTCATGCCCTTGATGCTCTGGCTGGACTGCAGGGGCTGGCACTGGGGCTGGGAGCCATCGGGGTGCCGGATTTGCTGCAGGTGGGCTGCTTCAGGGGCCGAGGCCTTCAGCGAGACTGGGGGGGACAAAGAAGAGAGCAGGCATGAGATGATGTCTGTGTCCCCTTCCTTGAATGCCATCCCGGCACGGCATGGTGGCACAGTGAGCTGGTTGACAAAGCCCCCCCCACCAGCTCAGGGTTTCCTGCGCCAGCTGGTGCTGCCAGTCCCTGCCCTCACCTTGCTGTTTCTGCCTCAGATCATGCTCCCCGTGCCCCTTCTCTGCATCCTGCAGCAGCTTGGTCCCCTTCTCATGGGACAGGCTGGGCGAGCTCACGGGACTCACTGCTTCCATCCGCTCAGGGCTGTACCCTCCGTGAAAACCTGGGGAAATGGGAGAAGGGAGTTAAAACCAGGAACTCACCTGGATTCTCCCTAGTGCTGTGGCAACCGTCACTTGTGGGTAGAGTCACACGTCCAGCAAAGGGGGAAAAAAGAGATGAGGGAAGACCTGGTAGGTCACACTGCAGGCACTCCCAGAGCCACCTCTTATGTCCAGTTGTGGTGATGGCTGCAGGAAAGAGGTGATGTCTCAGCCCTGCAGAGCTGGACACGCAGCAGCCTGTGGTGACAGCACAAGTCAGGAACCAAATTGAACCCCTGCGGGTTCACAACTTGTTCTCCCCCTACTCCCCCACCTACTGAAACAGAAAAATATAAACCCCACTATGCCAGGAGGGAAAGCAACGCCCTGCAGGAGTGGGGGTGGCTGCACAAGAGGTGTCCAAGTGCTTTACAGAGAAAAGTCCCAAGCCCAGCATGCCAGGGGCTTGAAAATTTGGCACAAGGTCCTGCAGACTCCAGATCCTGCTCCAGAGACAGCAGACTCACACACCACAGGGGCAAAAAGGCTTCTTGACCATTCTCTGCCTTTTAAGGCCTTTGCACACACTCACAGAGCTGGAATGAGGGACCACCATCAGCTTTCAACAGAGAGGGGAAACTGAGGCACAGATGGGTTATGCTTCCACATTCCAGGGGTGGAGGATGGCAGAGCCCTGGAGGAGGCACACACCGCCTCTCACCAGCTAAGCACGTTTGGCAATGTTCATGACTTTAGCCTCCACAGACCTTTACCCTCCTAACGCTCAATTCCTGGAAACTGCAGGCAAATCTGGCAGGCGACCTACAGCGCTGCCAGAGGGTCCCCAGTGCCCAGGCATGGACACACTGACCTTGCATGTACCTGGGGCACGGGGAGGGGAGAGCCCCCGTGGAGAACCTCCCTGCATCAGGGACAGGGATGCAGCACCCCCCCATCACCCCATGCATGCCAGCACTGAAGGGATCACGCTTTGGATCCACTGAAGTGTCCTGCTCTGGAAAGATCCCTAGCCAACAGTTCAATCCTGAAGAACACCAGCTCCCTCCTGTGAGCTCACAGTCATAGAAAAGCCACCCCTCTCCTCCTCAGCACAACACTCAGCTGGAGAAAACACTGGTGCCAGGGAAAAAGGTGGAGGAAAAGCTCAGCTGGGCAGCGCACCGCAGCCAGAGGCACGGCCCTGGCCCTGGAGCACACTGCTAGAAGGAGCTGGGACCAGACACGACCAAGTGGTGGGACGGGTGGGTCAGGATGTGCCAGTGAGAGCAGCTCTCCTCCCCGGCCATGCTGCCCTGTCCCTTCCACCCCTGGGTTACAGGGCGGGGAGCTGGGGAGCAACTCTCAGTGCTGACGGGCCAAGGCAGATGCTTCAACCTGAAGATGGGGTCCCACCAGATCCCACGGACTGCCTGTTGCTTCTGCATGCTGGTGGGATAAATGCTCTGGGTGAAGGTTAGTCCTGTCAAGAACACCCCAGATCTTGAATCCAGCCCCATCCCTGCACCTTTTTCTGGAGAAACTTCTCCCAGCGCTTTTGTGTCCTACACAAGATTGCTGCCAGGTGGTTCCTGAGGTCTGCTCTGGAAATGGCTGCCGAGCACGGCTGGGCTGAGCGAGCGTTGCCCTCTTGTGCAGCATCCAGCAGTGGGACCCTGCGTGAGGTCACCCCACGCGAATGGACCTGTCTGAGCTGCATCACACAGCAGCCCACAAAGCCCTCTGAGATCCTGCACGCTCAGTGGTGCAACCATGTCTGACGGCCAGCAGCCCTGTCCCGCTCACACTCCCGGTTCTCCGCTTCACTCCTTTGATTTATTACCCACAACTGCTCCTTACAGACTGCCTGGGAATTTCTAATGATGGGGAAATCAGAATTAGCAAATTGCTATTGTCTGTAAAAAGCAATACCAGGAACTGAACAACGTTTGCAAAACAGGACTTGGCAACGGGAAAAACTAGAAGAGGGTGGGAGAAGGGAAGATCCTTAAAACACACACAAAAAAAGTCTGGAATAATGTAACAACTGGGAAGCAGAGGGACAAGAACACGTGGGGAGCTGACAAAGCCAAGAGTGCTACTAAAAATAAGAAATAATGAAATAAAACGCGTTTCAAGGCACAGCTCTCTCACCTCTCCCCTCCAATTTCTTACCATCACTAGTGGAGTTGTTACTTAGCGAGCCTCTTTCTCGCTGCCCCTTATCGCAAGACATTTGGCGCATGATAATCACATCTACGAAGTTGGCCGCTGTCGTGGTGCTCTTACCGAGTGCTCGGAGCTCCTGTTCCTGCATTGAAAAGGGTTTACTTTGACTCTTTTCTCTACTGTGCTGCTCAGGGCCCGAGGCTGCATGCTGCTGGTCCAGAGGGTGATGGTGCTGCTGGCTTTTCCCCTGTCCTCTGCTATAGTGATGAGAAGAACCGGGTCCGGAGGCGGGTAAAGGTCTCGACTCCATGGCTTTGATGGGTGAAGGTGACTGTTCGAGGTTGGCCCCCGTGGGCAGCTTTGAGGTGAAGACGTTGTTGTCAGTCTGGGGTCGTTCTGCCTTGGCTTCCCGTGCCCTTGAGGCCTCTTTCTGCAGGACGGCCGGGTCCAGCGGGGCCACGTAGCTGTCGGCCGCGCTCAGGGAGGAGCGCAGGGTGGAGGCCGAGGGGAAGGCGGCGGAGCGGATCGGTGATGTGGTAGTGGTGGAGGAGGATCTGGAAGGCAAACGAAGATGAGGTGAAGATGAGAGAAGCACCTGGAGAAAGGAGAGTGCTGTTACCAGAGTCCCAGTGATCAGCCCTGCCTGGCCCAGGTCCTTCCAGGGCTCCTGAGCATAGGGCTGGCCTGTGCTGGAGCGTGTGAGGAGGACTTGGATAAGTAACTGGCCACGGGGTATTGGCTGCTGCCTGGATGAACTGACTGGAGAGAATAAACCCCATGGACAGGTCCCAGAGACCTTCATAACTCCACCACCTGGCAACTTTCAGCAAGAGGAGTGATATCTGTACTGGGACGCAGGGACACTCCTCCTTTCTTTCCTGGTAGCAGTAAAAGCCACCAGGAAAACCAAAGGAACTGGGCACCAAAATCGTGCTTCTCCCCATCACAACTACCCCGTAAGCCCCAATCCTGCTCCTGCTGAGACTGAAAGTGGAAACAACCCTCACTCCACCTCAGAGGTGCCCCATGTGATGTTCGTTAATTAACCACCACAGCTGCCCTGGTGCAGGGGTCAGGGTAAGCAGCAGGAGCTGTGGCAGGGGCACGTACCGCAGGACGGAAGGGGTGGGGGTCTCCGAGGAGATGATCTTCATGCTTGTGTTGTGGAGTACGCTGGGGCGCTGCTGGATGGTTTCGTGGGTGCGGGGTGAGACGGGAGAGTGCTGGTGGCTGTGAGAGTGGGAGGATGAACGGCTGCTCGACTGCTCTGTACCTGGGGGAAAATACAAAGACGGGTTTCTTTAGCTCTTTGTTTTATAGCCCCAACCCTATCTCCACCCAGCACGGGCCCCAAGATGTGGTGCCAGGCTCCTTCCCAGCCTACCTGGTCTCCAGATGGGTGCATGCTCCACCGTGGTAGACGCTAGGATGGATTTTTCACGCTCCCTCTCCCGTTCCCGCTCCCGTTCTCGTTCCCGCTCGGACACCGACGATCCCGACTGTTTGGTCATGTGCGTGGGGCCTCCTGAAACCCAACGGAAAGGCAGTGAAAGGGCTGCAGACAGAGCGATTTCCCCTGGGGAACACTGCCTGCTCTTCACATCGCTGTGCCTGCAGAGCAGATAAGGAACGGCTCCATCCAAGGTCACCTGGAGCAGGACGGATGGGGGCAACCTGTGTGACGAAACCCAGGTAAGTCACACAATAGCTGTGCTGGCCCCACCTCCGGAGTATGACCTTCCACAGAGCTGCCCGCCAGCTGCCACTTTGGGGAAGAAGAGGGAAAAGCAAGGAATCCCCCAACAAGCATATCAGAGGGAGTCAGTGGGCTGGTCCCTGAGCGAGAATGAACTTGGGCTCCCCCAATCTGCCCCAACATGCTGAACTCATGACCCTGAACTGGTTAGGGGTGTCCTGCCCAACCGCTTTCCCATGGGAAAAGCAACCTCCAGCATTACCTGGGGAGAGTGGGGAGCTGCTGTGCCGGCTGCCGAAGGTCTGGGGGGGCCCGGGGATGTAGGTGATGCGGTCCATGGTGGTGGCAGAGGTGCCGGGGGTTGGGGGCACGAGGACGGGCAGGTGTGGCACTTGGGACAGGTCGATGATGCCTGCAGAGGGAAGCGAGAGGACTGTCAGGATGACACTGAGCTGCTGCAGTTTGCCTGCGCTGGAGCCGGGAGCGATGCTGGGGAGGGTCGGCCCGTCCTGCTGCTCTGGTGCAGCACAGGAGGTGCCCCCGCCCACCCCGTGACCCCTGGGCATTGGCTGTCAGGGGAGGGGACCCTTCTGCAGGCAAATACAGCATGTCCTGCTGCTGGAAATAAGGGGGAGGAAAACGCTGAGGTCTATTCCCACTGAGCAAGGGGGCTGCAGGCAGCACCAGCCACGCTGACCAGCCAAGTTCCGACACTGCTGGGTGACACTGTGCTGCTGGCTTGGCCCTTGGCCCCAGCACTGGAGCTGCCACCACCAGCCTGACCCAGCCTCCTCCTCCCAAAACGTCCCCAAAGCCCTGGACGGTGCCGTGCTGGGAGGACCTGCTGCATAGTTGAGGGCGAGGGAGGGCTCCCGGGGCGACAGGCCGCGCAGCATGTCAGCCCGCTGCGCCATGGCCGTGGCCGCAGCGTTGTGGTGCATCTGCTGGGACGTGATGTAGTCGTTGATGATGGTCTGTCGGTTCTCCATGGCGGCTGTGTCCGGGTAGCCTCGGATGAGGTACGGGGGGTAGAGGTGGGGGTACGTGGGGCTCGGAGCCAGGTGCCTCGGCAGGTAGTAAGCAGCAGCTGGGAGAGAAAAGGGTGCAGATGTGAAGTGGCTTTCCTCAGAGTACTCAGGCTTTTGGAGCACAGCAAGGGAAGAATAATCCCGAACAGACCGTGCCCCCACCAAAGGTACCTGCTTCCAGTTGGATTCCTCTCGGGATGGCGGCGGGGTCGAAAGCCAGTGGGATGTGCCCTCGGTACAGGTCGACCCCGCTCACACCACGGAGCAGGTGCTCGTACGGGGAGATGGGGTGGTGGTGGTCGGCCACGGGGGCATGTGGAGACTTGGAGTTGGTGAGCTCTCTCGATGTGGGGGTGATCTTTCTGTCCTGGGACACCGGCTTCCCGGCAGTGATGCTCCCTGCAGCACGCAGAAGGAAATGAGTCAGAGACTGAGTGCTGCTGCCAAGCTGTGTCCCCGAGGGATGCCTGCAGCCAAGCGTGTCCCCCGGGGACGCTCACAGCTAGCCTGAACTCGAGGGACCTTTCCCTCCTCCCTGCTCCGCCATGGCCTGTTACGCCACCAAGGCCAAGGTGGGCCATGCCCTGGTTGTCCCCAGGAGGAGAAGCCTGTCCCAAACCATCCCTCCACCCCAGGCAGTCTGTGAGTTCCTCCTGGCCTGTGCAAGCAGCTGGCGGTGGAGCTTTGCTGCCGCACTCCTTGGCATGAGGAAGTCACCGCTGCCAGGCAAAGCCGGGGACCCCGAAACTCCTGGTGACAGTGGTGAAACACAGTTCAGAGAGTGCGAGCAGTCACCAGCCTCTGGAGCCGTAAGCTCTTTCCCAGCACACAGAAGGGAGGTTGGATCATGTCAGGGACTTCTCTCAGCTCTCCCAACCTGAGCTGGGCACTGGTGGCACTTCTCACCCAACCTGAGTTGAGTGTCACCAGCTCCTGTGGCTGTAACAGCAGGCTGGGGACATCGGCTGACACGGAGCCACCCCAAGCAGCGTGACCAAACCCCGTGCACCAGACTGCACGCCAAGCGCTGCCCGGCCCTGGCTCGGGGAGCAAGGAGCAGCCCCCTCGCACGCACGCGGATGGATTCAGCCCATCACTGCTGACTTTAAACAAACGGGGCTGCAACACGGGCCACACCCGCTCCTTTCACGAGGCTTGGTGTCTTGGCGTGACTGCTAATAAACCAATTGCTGGGACAGAAGGAAAGCTCAGGTGACTCAGGGAAAGGTGATTTCCAACTGCAAGCCAAGCCACGGGGACTCCTGCAGATCCTCTGCACTCCAAAGCCCTGTAAGCTCCAGGCATGCAGAAATCCACCTTCCCACTGGCGCTTTGCAGGAACATTGATTTTTCCCTTGGGATCCCTCCCCACGGCCCAGGTGCTGCCTGCCCTGCATCGTGCTCATCGCATACGCCAATCTCAAAGAGCCGCCAACATTTGAAGGCTTCCCCCACAATGATTGACCTAACAGGGAACACAGCAGAGGCTGCAGCAATGGGACACACCGGCCACGGAGAGCTGGAGCGGGCCCAGCCGGCAGCGAGAGATGGGGGAGGCTTTTTGGAGGAACTCTGCACCGCCTCATCTCCCACTCCTCACCGGGGAGACAAGTCCTGGCCTCAGTTTTTGGCAGACTGCGACATCTTGTGCTGTACGCCCCCAAATCACAAGACTCTTGGGTTACGACAACAACGATTTGCAGGCAGGAGATGCAAAGGCCCCCAAGCAATTACCCACAGCTAGCAGGCTTGCTGGGACAAGGTGTCTTAGAGACTGGCTGCAGCACTGATCCTGCCCACAGATGTGCCACGAAGAAAGAGGAGTTTTTGTGCTCTGGATCTGACTGTGTCTAACCAGATCACTAAGCCCAGCCCAGACACACGCCTGCACCCCAGGAGCCCCAGGTTAGGCTCTGGGGGCAGATGACTGATGCCAGGGGGGATGGGAAGACCCTGCCTGGTGCAGGCAGACGGGCCGGGGAGAGGGCAGATCCCAAAGACCCTTTGCCCTGACCAGATCCATCGGCTCAGAAGGGATTAGATATTCCTGGAGGTGAGGCACTCGGGTGCCCAGGTGATGGAAGAGGCATAAACACACGAGGCAGGCAAACACACACCAGATGTGTGAGAAGTGGGAAGGTCTCCCCACCCAGCGCACCAAGCACTGCTTTCCTGCCCGCCTGCGGAAACAGAGGTGCCCTGGGCCAAAGCTGGGACAGGAAGACACTGTTAAAACACCACCAGCTTCACGAGCCTTGGTCCAAGTCTCCCTTTGGTTACCCTGGCACAGACATGGGGTGCCCTCACTGTGTGAGCACCCCCAGGAAGGGAGCTGAGCCCCAGCTGCCCCTGGCAGCCGCTCCAGTGCCGTGAGTCAGCCACAGCCGTGGGCAGGAGTGGGTGTGGGGTGCTGGGGAGGACGGGTTTGACGGTCACCTGCCAGGAACGGCTCGGGCAGGTGGGGTCAGCAGCCACCCCCCACGCACCTTCCTGCTCAGCTTGCTAGAAATCTTAGCGTCAAATAAAAGGTTTGCCAAGTACCTTCGTGCTGGCGTGGCGTGGACTCCCGGGTGGAGACTGGAGACCCTCTGTGCAAGTGGCTGCTGAACGCCGTGCTGTGCCCTGCCTGGTGGTCCTCATAGGCGAGGGCACTTTGGTGGGGCTTGCCTGGCTCGGGGACAATCACAGGAGCCCCTCTGGCGATGGAGCCACCCGAGTTTGTCACTGGGCTTGGCCTGTTTTTCAGGCTCTCTTCGTAAGCTCTCTCCAGATTCCTTGGGTCTTGGATGACATCCAGTGAGTGCACAGAGTGAAAAGTCCGGCCGGGACTGCCGATGATGGACCGCACGTCGTGCTTTTTGGTACTCGAGGAGGAAGAACCACTGTCATACTTCAGTGGGGTACCCTGGGGACAGAAAGCAGAGGGGGCATCAAAGGGGCAGAGAGCAGAAGGGGATGCAGCGACCGCATCACACCACGTTTCCACAGAACTCGTGTTTCCTTGTTCAGTGGGTCAGTGCACCAGTTTACTCGGTCAAACGGCAACAGCCATCGGCAAAGCAGAGATAACAGCTCTTCAGAGCGCGGGGCAGGGTGGAGCGCCCATCTTGCATGTCTTGTTGTGCTCCAACAAGATGATGATGAGTCACTGCCGAAGGCTGGCTGTGCCCATCACGCCTCTCTCCTACACACACTGTGAAATGAGGTAGGACTACGAGGTGCCATGGGAACCCTCCAAATATTTGGAGCCCAACAGGAGACAGCATGCCACGTTTCATCCTAACTACTGGCCTTGCTGGGTTGACACTTGCCCCTAAAGGGAGGAGACCAAGATTATGCACACCCAGAGTCACAACCGCTGAGGGCACCGAGTTGACTCTGGCCTTGAACAAGAGCCAGATGTGTCCCCTTCCACGTATGCATGTGGATAAAGCACTGCTCTCTTAACGTGCCAGGGGGTGCTGAGCTCTCATCCCTGGGTTTTGTATTTATCCGCTGGAGAGATCACAGATGAGACCATAGATTATCCACTGGAAGGATCATGGAATAGTCTGGGTTGGAAGGAACCCCATCAAAGGATGGGGAGGGGCAACATATACTCAAGCAGAGCCTCAATTCTGGCCAGTGATGTGTTTGCAACCTGAAGTCCTCTCTGCTCTCCTTTTACCTTGGGAATGGTCCCTGCAGTCTGTGCAAGGACAGCAGCCTGAGTAGGGCCCATCTCATCTGCTGTTTGCCCCATACTCACCTGCGTGATGGAGCCTTCCTTCAGAGGTCTCGTCAGAGAGATGTCTGGTGTCCGCCGCAGCTCCTCCCGGGGAATCTCATGGATTGATCTTCCTGCTTCTTTCACCGTGGCCACCAGGCCTTCATGGGCTGGTTTCATTTTCAGAGGAGTAAGGCCCTCGTGAGACCTGACCTTGTAGGCATCCGATAGGTCCCTCGGTGGAGTGTTTTCCCTCTTCAGCTGTTTGGCTTCTCTTCTGAGGTAGTCCTCATGGGCCTCCACGTAGGACCGAGGTATTCCTGCAACCCGCAAGAACAATGGATGCAGAGGGTGATTCCCCAGCCAGACACCGGTCTCCCAGTCCCTGAGCAGATGCTCAGTTCAAGGGCATCTCTAGTTAATGCATTTAACTCGGGGACTGGTACCCAACTGAGCACACAGAGCAGCTGTGGACCACCTTACATCTACCACCACTTTCCTAACCCATTTTACTAGTTTCAACCTGTCTTCAGGTGAGTCACTGAGAATTTTACCCCTGACTTTGATGAGAGCGTAGGCTGGTAGAAGCTGAGCAAGACTGAAAATCTCTCTGAGCGCACAGTTGAGGCTGCAGAGACCTGCAGCTGGACTTTGATGTGTCCATCCTTGTTTCCTCTTGCCCTAGCCTGACAACAAGACCAAGGGGCCACGCATGCGAGATGCCTCCCCATGTTACATCCGGCCATGGCCATATTCTGCCTGCAGGCTTTACCTTGTGTGATCGAGCCCCGCATGTGATGCTGCTCCTTTAGGTTATGGGGACTGTGTCGGTCTGGAGGGATCGCTCGACCCATGAGACCTAGAACAGATCCAAGGGGGAAAGCTGAGTTGTGACACAGGAATTCATTTACAACGGATACATGACAGTGTTATCAGGGACTCCTGGGACAGCAAGGAGAAACATCAACAATTTCTAAATTACTTGATACCTCTTTTTTTAAAAATGTGGGAGTTTTTTTCTGTATTTTTTTTTTTCCTGAAACTGGTCTACCTCTACCAGGACAGAAACCAAAAGCAAATGGGCCAGTCTGTGTCCCTCATTTTCCCGTGCTGGTCAGATGTTGTCCTGCTGGGATGTGCTGCAGGGGACCGGCTAACCACTACCAAAACATGGGCACAGGAAGGTGCATCATGTAGACAAGAGCCAAGATGAGGTCTCTGAGGGTCACTACTAACACAGCACGGGTGAAAGATTTCACCCAGACACACCTTCAATGCTGGCAGATAAGGTATCACGGGCTGATAAGCCCCGGCTGATCCTCCCCTCCATCATATCGTAGGTCCGCTTGGTTCCTGTCGTCTCATGCGAAGCTCCTGAGCTCCTGCTGTCTTCTTTGGGACACTGAGAAGCAGCAACTCCACCTGGGGAAGGGAACACCAAGAAGCACCATCAGAAGGATGGAAAGACAGCACTGGCCAAGGGAGGTGTTTACTGCTGTTTGCGTGTGCTGCTGAAAGGTCAGATCCCATCCCAGGATCAGCCAACACTCAGCAATGCCAGACACATTGCACGGGGTTGGTTTCCAAGAAATTCAGCTGGTGTTTTCTCCCCTCCCTGCCTGCCTCAGACTCTAGATCTGTGCCTCCCGCTCGGGTGGGAGCATCCACCCTGTCATGTCCTGCTCCCTCCCTCCCCAGTGGGGACCATCATGTAGGGAGTGGGACAGCCTGGAGCCAGCGTGGCGCTGGTGTGAGCAGCTGCGGTTCCACTGAACTTGGCCCCATGGGTCTGGGGCTTTTTATTTTTTTTCCCCTGTTTGTTTTGATTTTTGCTAGACACCTACTGTTTGGGATCTCGGCCAGCTTTAGCATTTGCCGAGACACTCCCTGGGTGAGAAAATCAAGGAAAAAAGGGGGAGAGGCAAAGCTGAGAATGATTCCTTTGAAGCAGCAGTGAGCGTGCACAAGAACTGGTAGAGATGGCGAAAAGTCCCACGCAGGACTGATGGAGCAAGCACCAGCGTGATGAGAGACCACCGACCACCTCCTCGCCTGAACCTGGAGCTGATTCTTCTGCAAACGCACAGTGGAAAACTGTTCTGAGCTACAGGCAAGCAGAGCCCTGCTGTGCCAGGCAGCATCACGCCCACCCCGGGCGATGGGCATCCATCATGTGCAGTGAGCTGTGAATTTAGCAGGCAGCTTCTGATCCAGCCGAATGCCTTGTGTTTATGTAACGAGCTCTGAGCAGGGATGTTGGCTTGGAGAGACAAACGCCTCTGCCCATCGTCCCTGGCCTGGCTGTCCCTGCCAAGGATTGGCAGGGCCCTGATCCTCCTCTTTGTGGGCAGAGAAGGTGGTTTTACAATTAGGGAAAACGGAGGAGAAGTTAAAAACGTTCATTCCATCGCGGACAAGCGGGAACAAAAGTCCTTCTTGGCAAAAGCAGTAATTAATAAAATGGGATTATTACAACTTCACACCCACTATTGGTTTCCGCAATCAGCACCCACTCAATCCAGAAAGTGTTTGGGGCTGCGTGTGGGGAAACAAGAGGGGGATCTGTCCCCGAGCCTTCACTTCACATTCATTTGATGGGAGAAATCCGGGGGTGATGTTCAGAATCAGCCAAGCACCTTGCGGCAGATGCGGGGCGATGTGCCTGCACCCTGTCATCAAGGCACATCTGTTGCCAACAGCCCTTCTGCAGAAGGGGACGCGGTCCCGGGCACCCTTTGTAACGCTGGGAAGCAGGGGGAGGGCGCGAGGGAGAAGAGAGACTAAACAGAAAGAAAATCACTCCAAACCCACGTCCCTTGCCTTGCAGAAGCCATCAGCAATCATATGCAGAATGAGAATAACCAATCTAGCACAATTCAGCTCGCACATGCTACAGGATCTCGTCTCATTACAGCTCTTTTATTTTAAGCACCCTCATGACACTAAAGAATTTGCAATTTTTTTTCTGCTTGCCAAAATTCATAATCACCAACAATTTCAGTTTTCTTATTTAATTTTTTTTTTAACCTCTTCTGCTCCAGGCTGCAAAGCCTCTCCAGGCTGCATGGGGGGAAGGAGAGAGGCAGCAGGGCTGGTTAGGCTGCAGAAGCAGGTGAGATTACTCAGGATGCGATAAATGCTATCAAACATGTAAAAGCTGCTGTGGAGAGGGAAGAATTAATTCCTCGTCCATGTCCATGGTGGGTAGGATGAGAGGCAATGGGCTCAGGCTGCAGCAGGGGAGATGGGCTTGACACTGATGAGGAAGAGTGTAGTCTGCAGGTCTCCTCCGCTGCCCAGAGCGGGATCCCAGCAATGGGCACGGGCAGCACTCGCTGCTGGGAGCCTTCCCCATCTCTCCCCTGGCAGAACCATTTTTAAAATCAACCTCATTTGACTCCAAGCCCGGGAAAAGGAGATTAAAATATCTTCTTGCACAAACAAGTCCTGAAATGCTTCCTGTGCCCTCCCTGGTCTGAGCCCTGCCAACTGTCCCAAAGGGCACCCAGACACAAGTCTCCTGCTGTGACACTTTTTATCTGGGCTAGAGTTGACAGTGAATGTGGGCAGGCATGGGACAAGCTGGTTTCCACACCGCGGGCGAGAGGCACGGCGCAGAGCCCTGTCCTGAAAGGTCCCTGTGGTCCCAGGGCACATGCAGAGGGGGCATCAGCTGAAGTTTGCGAGTTGTCCCCTGTGGTGTGACCTGAACCCTCTGCTTCTGGCCACAGATGAAACAACTGGCCTGCAGCAAAACCAGCTGCCTGTGTGTCTGAGCAAGAGAAAAGGGACTTCTGCAGGGCACCCTCTGCCCGCAGGACTGGCTGCAGGGCCCGGGCTGCCAGGAAGGCTGAAAGGGATGTTCTGCTGCAGGGAGGGGAGCAGAGGGCTCAGGCAGCACCACAGCTGACCGGAGATACCTGCAGAGGTGTGTGAGTGCGGGGAGGTTAGGATCTGCTCCTTAGTCATCTCCAAACTCAACCGAGAGCAGAAGTGGCACATGAGGACAGCCGTCCCTGCCTATGCCAGAGCACACGCCACTACTGCACCCCAAGAGGACGGGGGCTGCAGTGTCTGTAAGTCAGCTCTTCCTGACCCCAGCTGTGGGCCAGGAGGAGCCTGGCTCCACGCCTGAAATGCCCAGCCCAGCACACGGCGAAAGGCGAGCGTGGAGGAGTCGTTTCCAGCTCCACTGGCGAGGAACATCTGCTCATCTCTAACGGGAGCCACCGGGACTCGCTGAGCAGCTTTGATGGCCAGTGCTGTGATCGGGCGAGCAGGCGCAGAGGAGGCAGGAGCAGCTGGTGACTGCCTGCTGATACCGCTAACGCAGCGAGGCACCGTCGGCATTTACTGAGGAAGCACGTACCATGCAGCGGGGGGGGAGCGCCAACATGGCTTTCGGGTCTCTCCAGAGCCCCCTCAGGAGCAGCCCGGCTGCTCGCCTGGCTTTGCTTCGCCGTACTGGTCAACACTGCTCCCCAGCCAGGCAGTGTCAGCCCTGATAACAGGTGACACCCTCTGTGCTGGGGGCAGCTTCTCACCCCTGACACAGGGCTCCGGGCAGGTCCTCGGTGCCTCTGGGTGACAGCAGCCAGCCACGGGCCAATGCACCCCCCTGACTGCTGCTGTGGGACGCAGGAAGGGCTCTACCCCCTCCGACAGCTACAGATGCTGTAGCAAAGCTCACAAGATACTGAGGTATGGTGCTGTCGGGGCCAGGAGGATTCCTGCAGGTGGGAATATAACTCCAAATAAATCTTTATGCCAAACTACCTGATTTGCCTCCACCTTGCAGGTTCTTGAGTCCCACCTTGGTCCAAGAGCTTGGGGATGCTCTCAGCATTTTTGGACAATGACATCCTGCGCAGGGTACTAGGGATAAAGGCAATACCTTCCCGTCTGGTCCTCTCCTCTCCCTTGCTTCCCAGAACCAACCAAAACCAGAGACCCTGTCTGCGGTCACTGCCTGCCAGCAAAGTGACCTCCAGACCAAGAAAACTACCCAGGACAGAGGGAAACCCAGCTGGGCTGTAGGCAGGGGGGTGGGAAGGGAAAGAAATGACGCTGGAAGCAAAGACGTGAGGCTGGCCCGTTACAATTTGTCAGCCTTTCCTCAAATAGCTCCCGACTCCCAGCCACGGCGGCACAAACCCCCGGTGCGTGCCCTAAAAAGGCAGAGGATTACGACTTACCATCATAGGACAGCACGTGGCCTTTCTTCCCTTCGTAGATGACATGTCCTTTGGGCATGGCATCCTCTCTCGCCTTCTCTGCTCTGCTGGGGCTGTCTTCTCCGATTATCCTGGTAATGGTTCCTTTGTACAGCACTTCTGCCGGGGTGCCCTTGGAAAGCCACCAAGATCCATATTTAACAGTGTCACAAGCAATTAAGCAAGCGCGCGCGGGGACAGGCTGTTCCCCGCAGGAGGCTGCGCGGAGGGAGAGTGCGCCCGGCCTCCGCTTCCTGGTGCAGCCAACAGCGAGGGACTTGCAGCTTAATTATTGATGAGGACGATAATGAGGAGCGGTAAAAAGGTACGTGATCTGTGTGAGGCTGCTGGGAAGAGGCAGGGGGTAAGGACAGCGCAGACCTCCAAAACAGCAACTCTCTCACCCTGTGTGTTTCTGAGTGAATTACCCATCTTGCTTCCACCCCACAGGTTTGGGGAGACAGGGTGGTGCCTCCCCGGGGACACCTCAGTGAGGGCAAGGACTGCTCCAGTGTTAGCTTTTTCCCTGCAGCCTATTTCCCCAGCCTGGTCCAGGAGCCACAGGGTTGTCCTGCCCACCCAGGGCACATCTGCTGGCAGCAAGCGTGACCTTGAGGGAGCTGCCTGTGCGCGGGAGCTGGCGGCTGGCAGCACGCCCGGGCGACACCGCCACCGGCCGGGAGCAGGTCAGGGTTAGCTCTCCAACAGAAACAGCATCAGGCTCCTTACACAAACCGGTAAGAACTGAAACCTCTCTTTGCCCAGAGGCACACACAGACACAGCTCAGAACCACCTGTCCTTCTCTGAATCCCCTTTGAAACACCCAGAGCTAGATGTCCTTGAAGACGTTGCTTGTGATTAACACCCCTCTGCCCTCACAAGCTGTCAGAACAGCCACCACGGGGTGACGGGCAGAGCTCTGATTGACACCTGCCTACACTGATCATTCGTCCCCACCAGCCCCCAGGACTGATGCTCGTGGGAAGCCTCAGGGAAGTGATGCCCCACCAGCTTCACTGGTGCTTCCAGGTTGTTGCAGACTATTTCCCCACCCCAGCTTAGAGATGACCCTGCTCTGTACCAAGCCCCCTGAGCACCTGCAGTCCCCAAAACCCCGCCGCCAGGACATGCCAGCACGCAGCTTCAAGGCTCTGTTTGTGTGCCCTCACACTACACCTGATACTGGCTTTCCCAGCTGACTGCCCCAGCCCCAGGTAAGTCATCTTCCTTCCGCAGACGTGCTCAGAGGGGATTTGAAAGCAAGTGACGACAGATGGATTCAGAGCAGAGAGCGTATATTCAAGATCTGCCTCCTGTGAACTGGATGACTGATCTGAGATCAAATATCAGCTCTGGTACCCGGAGCTGCTGCCAGAATAGGAGGCTCCTTCTCCCTAACGAGAGCAGAGGGATGCAGGCTGCTGGGCCAGCAGGAGAGGCAGGCCATGCCTTGGGTCTGGGCTTGGTACCTTGTTCCCAAGTCAAAACAATCTAGATGGATGTAAAAATGTCTTATCAAACTCTGCTCATCTGGTCTCTGGTATGTGGTGCCTGAGACCCTTCATGCCCACCCACTGCTGCCCATAGCTGCTGCAGAAGCTTGAGAGGGGATGGAGCCTGCATTTGCTCTGATGGGTTATTTATAGCCCCCAAGCATCTGCCCCTGGCAGCTGTTGGATGCAGGGCACCAGGCGAGTTAAGCCTTTGCTCTGGGCCAGGATTCAGGTTCAGGTCCCCACGGACAAAGGGAACAATGGTCACCTTCCTTGAAGGAGGCAGGCAAAAATCTAAGCGCAAGTGGCTTTAAATATCTGAATTATGGCCAGATAAAATCCCCACGGGAAACAGATTTTTTTTTTTTTAATGCTCTCCGCTCTGTTACCAGATGAGCAATAACTCACACTGCAAAAAACTATCGCCCGCTTGCCAGCTGCTCTTTCGAAGATGGATGGTGGAGATTAAGGCCAAAGTATCTTCCTGCTCAAAAGAGCCTTTGGGCAGGACCCCCCAGCACAGCATGCTCAGCCCTGGCAGGAGACCTCGCTACCTTACATGCACCTCTCCGCCTCCCCCTCTCCTCCGCCTGGCCTGGGCCCCTCCACCCATCTCCTTCTATCTGCTCCAGTTTCTTGTGCTGGCAAGATTATTTTCCCAGAGTCATTTAAAGCTGCTTTCGCCTCTGTTCCTGACAGCTACAAAAAGCAAAGCAGGGTGAGATGTGCTGTAAAGCTCTGCATCGCTGCTTGTCGAGCTCTGCTCTCCTGCAGGCTCAGCTCATGGGACAGAGCTCACGCCATCCCGGGCAGAGGCTGTTGGCAAAGATCTCTCCGAGAGGCTCCATGGGATAGCAGCAGCACAGACCTGTGCTGCTCAGCCCCGTGCACCCCACAAACCCCCGTTCCCCATGTCCAACACTGCACGAGGCAGCTGCCAGCACCCAGGAAGCAAAACCCCCCAGAGACAAGGGACCTACATGTGTGATGGACCCTCGGTAGGTGATGGGCGACTCTGGAGGAGGTCTGGATGTGGGTGTTCCCTTGGTGATGCTCCCTCCCGAGGCAGAGCTGAGGGAAGTACCTGCAGGACAAAAACACAGTGAGCTGGGGGCTGGATTTGCCGTTCAGCAGAAAACCTGTGGGGCTCAGACTACTGACTAAGAGCAGGATTCGACCCAGTCTCTGGCAAGGTGAGGTACTGGAGGGGAAGCCCTCCAAGAGATGTCAGTGTTAAGTCCCATGTTTCACAGAGCCCTTCCCACCCTGTCCCCTGAAGGACCCAGCCCTGTGAGCCTGGAGCTGGGAGGTGGTAAAAGAGGGTATTTTTAAACTATCAGCTCTCTGCTGCCTCCAAGGAGAGGCTGGGCAGATTTATGGGCCTGAGAGGAAGCACAGCCTGTTTCAGCCTCTCCTGATGCGATCAGATCTCTGGCGAGATGCAGCTTGGGTTCGAGTTCGTTTGCTTGCTATCTGTGCTGGGTTGGAGCCAGCCCACTGCACTCATGCATCCGACTGCCTTAGCTGGGGGTTTTCACAAACCAGAATTTGCATTTAAAAGCAACACCTTTGCATTTGTTTTATTCTACCTAACTAATGGGGAAAGAAACATGGGAGGGCTAGATTTAAACTAAACATGGTCCCTGCCCAGCTGCAGCAGCAACAGCAAAGAACCTGAAAACTAATTAATGGCATTTAAATAGGTCTTGCTTTGTCTTAACCAACAGATTTTGGGGTGCCCCTCAAACACAAAACCTCTACCAGGATCAGTGCACGAGACCCTGATTTGGGGAGATGGCTACAAACACTGAGCTGCTGTACAGACCTATCTGCCACCCCACTGGCAACGCCAGAGAAAAGTGCTCAGGAAGCCCCTTCAGCTGGGCACAGCCCCAGAAATCAAACCCAAAATCACTGGGCAGCCGCAGCCAGCGCGGCGTTTGCCAGGCTTGGCAGTGCCAGCATCCCTCCCCTCCCACCCCCGGCTCCTCACCCCGCAGGATGGAGCCCTCCTGGGACGGCTGCAGAACCAGACTTTCCGGCTGGCTGGCCTGGCTTCTAGGAGAAAGTTGTTCCTGCTTTACTCCAGGAAAAGGCACTGGAAAACATTAACCATGTATCAGAGTAGGTGCAGGGCACGGGGCCGCAGCCCTTGGCTGCTCAAGGCTTTCATCTCTGCCAACCCCGGGCCGGCACCTCGTTGGCGCCTTCGCCAAGGCCGTGGCGGTCGGCAGGACACAACTGCCACCGAGCAAAGCCAGACCTTCATCCTCGCCCTGGCGCAGGCACTGCCGGGTGCTGCCTGCCCCAGGAGCGGCGCTGCACTGAAAACCAAGTGCTGGTTTATAACGGGACCTGTGTACACTGGGAAATAGGGCCTGAATCCCCCCTCCCCAGACTCGGTCCTGCTCCAACTCCTCCTGCTGTTAAGAAACGCTTCCAAATCTGCAGACTAAACACTTCCTTTGTTCACTTCAGGCCATTTACTCTTTATCTGAGCAGCTTGGGGAGAGGCAATATATTTCCTTCCTTCGATCACAGTATTAGTCGGAGGGTATTTATAGGCTGGGATGCATCCCTGACCAAGCTTTTCTATACTGCACAAATTTAGCTCCCTGTGTCTCTGCTCTCCTGACGGACTAATCCCTTCATCCTCTTAGCAGGTCCCTCTACACTCCCTTGCTGTGTCCTGTGCTCCTCCTTTCCCCTACGCTGCTGGCAAGTTCGCTATCTGCTGCTCTGGGAGCATGCGAGAAATCACTCGCCTCCCAATTTCTTACCCAGTTTCTTGGGATCCATGGTCAGCGGCAGGCCCATGGTGATGGAGCCGACGGGGACCTTGGCGTGCTCGGAGCTGTAGGGTGTGTGGAGCTGGATGGGCATCCCCTGCGTGTGAGAGGAGAGGTCAGGAGCGGCTGCTGGGCCCTGCAGGCATCTGCACCACTCATCCCTGATACCCTACCTGGGAAATGGATCCGACTGGTCTCTCCAGCACGGAGGGGTGCTTGGTGGAGGAGATGAGGGGAGGAGGGTTGGAGATGCTCGCTAGTCTCTGCAGCCCTGAGCGAGAGCTCTCATGCAAGTTTAGTGGGATGGGGTGTCCTGCGTGGAAAATACAAGTGTTAGCAGAGTGGCAGCAGCTATTGGGGAGAAAAGGGGCAAGGGAGGGAGCAGGGGCTGGAGGTGAGCCTGCACTAGGATCCAAGTCACGTAATCATTTTGGAAAGGACTGGAATAGTTTAAATGACTGCCTCATCCCCTCTGCAGCCTGAGGATGTTCTATACCCGACTCGTCTGCCCTCCACCCAGAGAGGGACAGCACAGTGAGGGATAAAACCTGCCCAACTTTGCACTCAGGGCAGCGCAGCGCCCACGCTGTTCTGCGACAAACCACGTCCCTAAATCTGCCCTGCCCAGAGCTGGGGGCCCTGCCTGGCCACCCTCAGACTGCTGCATTGGCAGCGAGGGAGCTCTGTGCCAGGCCAAAGCAAGTGTTAGCAGGTTTCTGCTGAAGCCTCTCTCCTACCCCCTCCCCAAAAAGCTTCAGTGACTTAAGAGCGCGACCTGCGATGCCAGCTGCAACCTCTGTACTCCTCCCCAGGTCGGGACAGAGGGCACCATGCAGCCAGCAGCTTGCACTTACCTGGTGGGTTATACTGAAACAAGTGGGGTTCCACCTGGGGAGAGGTTTTTATCACATCCCGGGAGTAGGACAGGACAGGGGGCCAGCACGAGGCAGCTGTCGGCTCCGCACTCAGCTTCTGAGCCTCTGCGAGGGATGAGAAATGCACGGACTTTTCTGCAAGGGAAACAGAAAGCAAACAACTTGCTCAGTGGTCCCCATGGGTGAGCGGTCCCTGTAGGCAGCGTGGGAAGTGGCTTCAGTTCAGTCTGGCCCAGCCACGAGATGAGGGCTGAATTCCCCAACCAAACTAAAAAGAAAAGCCTCAGTGTCACTGCCTGGATTTGGCAGCATTTATTTTACCCAGATGTTTAAAGTGCAGAGGGGAGGACAGATATCTGTGTTGGTGACTCTGCTGGTGCTCACTGCCAGCCGGGACCTCCATGGACATCCCACCCCACCCAGGAGAGATGGCACTCGGTGTGCAGACAGTCACTGGGACCAGCAAAGGGTCCAGCTCCTCACTGGGGCTTGGCCACATGCAAACTGCTCCTAGGTAGCTCCTGTCTGTGCTCATCAGCTTTGTGGCAGGGCTGTGGGGGATTAACGATGATCTTGTCAAACCTTTCACTGAGGTTAAAGCCAAGAGGCACCGATGTTGGATTCCCTCTGGTGTGTGTGGGACATCCAGCAGGCACCGGCTCGCTGGGGACAACAGGGTCTGGGGGGTGCAGCCGAGCACGGGGTGCCTGGGGAGACCCAGGCCACTGCCAGGGACCGCTGCATGCCAGCACATCAGGAACAAGCTCATCCCCACATCACATCGCGACGCGAAAGCTCAGCCGCTCTTAAAGAATGGCTGCTGGCTATAAACCATCTGTAGGCTGGGGGAAGTGGCCAGAAATAATGGCATCAGCTTCTTGGACAGCAAGAGAATAATGCGCAGATGTTCTCTTAACACCTGGGACAACCACGCTGTACAAGACTGTCAAAGGCAAATGAAGATCAGGACGGGCTCTGCGGGATGACCAGATGCCTCTGTGGGGAGCGGGGCGGCTTGCTGGTCATCTGCAGGGCACCAGGGCTGGGGGCAGGAAAGTTTCCTGCAGTTATCTGGCTCAGGGTATACTGGATGCCAGGTTGGGTTCACCCTGGCTATAAAAAGGCTGATCAGAGGCCAAAAAGTGCTTAATGATGGAGGAGCTGCGCTGGGGATGCCCAAGCCCTGCTGAGCTCTGCAGGGTGCCGGGGAAAAGAGGGGCTTCATCTGCACCACCTCCATCCCAAGCGCATCTTCACGCTTTGCTGAGCAGATGGATAAGACAGCCTTTTCTGGATGGATTAGAGGCAGGTTTGGTACAATTTACTTGTAATCGATAAACAGTTTTGTACTTCCCTTCTTCCCCAGACCCAGCTATGTAACGTCTGCATTGACCAGAAATTAGAAACTGGTCAGTAAATCGCAATCACAAATGAACCCAGCCTTTAACCATCAACTTTTGATAAAAATAGATGCCTGAATCCTGCTAAGCCTAATAACAGGGCAAGTAGATTATCAAAGGCCCAATTTAATGAGGCTTTACTGCATTATCGTTATTAATGCTCAGTGTACTCAGAAGCTGGGAGATTATTCTTGTCCCCTTCAGTGAGAAAATAAATCCATTATTGGCACACAGAGGTGTCCAGGCACTCACACCTCTGCAGCCTGGTGGGGCCGGACCTTGGCTGCAGCCTCTTCCCTCCCCACGCTGGATCCCAGAGAGGATCCCTATACATCCTGCCAGTACGGAGGAATCCAGGCACATCCTCCAGACCAACAGAGAGTCCCTGGCACATCCACACTCCCTTATTTTCCTCCCTTCAGCTCAGCCCCGCTCAGCTCTGCTCATGCGGGGGCAAATGGCACTGGGATGTCCCGGCTAAAGATGCTCTCCAACGCCAAGGCACTGTCAGCCAAGGCTACGTGCACCCTGGATGGCTCTTGGAGAGCCCCGTCCTCCTCCCCTCCCCGCGGGAGCCATCCCCTCCCCTGCTTGCCTCTCCAGCCTGTGAAATGCGGCCAGTTCCTAATTGCCCCTGCATTAGAGGGTGGCTATAACTCAGCCAGCTTTTGATAAAATAGCACTTACGCGGGGAAGAGAGAGTTCCTATTACCGTTTATCAAGCCCCTGGAATGGGAGTGAAGGAGTCAGAGTTTATATGATCCGTCATCCAAATTAATGCTCTTGGCTCCCCATCGCCTACAAAGGCCAAATGAAACACAACTAAATCAACACAAAACATACCGCTGGCTTTCAAACCGCCGAGTGATAACCAAAGATATGCCCGACGGCGACTCGGCAATGGGAAAAGGGATCCGTCTGCCTGTCGGTGAGATCCAGGCAGGGCTGCCTGCCTCTGCCCGGCCCCGTGATTAGCAGCTCGTCTTGGTAGGCAGGGGAGGGCTCAGGAAGGTACGGCTCGCCTGGCCGCCCTCCAAGCCGATATGGCCCCAGCCAGCGGCTGCGAGGCAGCCAACGCCTCGGCCAGGATGTGTGCAAGACTTGGCTTTGAAGCGGATCCAGAGCGGTGTGAAGGATGTTGATCTCGAGCGGTTGCAAGAGTTCAAGCTCTCTTATCAAGCAGGGGAGGAACGGAAGTACCTGCTCCAGTGGAGCTGGCCCCTTGCAAGGAGATGGCACGGGGCCGCGCTCCTGAAGGCTTTTCAGGCTGTGCTGGACTCTCCTGTTTAACGTGAAGCCCGTGGAGAGGCAGTGGGGCAGCACGATGTCTGCAGTCTGGACGCTTGCCACTTCACTGGGATGCCTTGGAGAGCAGGGGAGGGAAGGGACGATTTGCCAGGACTATCTGGCTATCTCCCCTCTAACCCCTGATCCGCAGCTGGGATGTGCTCCAAGAGGCAGAGACAGCACTGAGCCGTCTCCTGAGTCCATAACTACTGAAATCAGGGCTTTGGAGGACTTGATTTCTCCCCCTGAGGTGACTCATTGCGAACCTTTTAGTTCTCAAATGGGAGATGCCTTCCCACCACAAACAGAGAAGACCAGGCTATGATTCCCTAGGGTCCCCGTGCAACCCAGACCCACCACTGGTAGCCAGCACACTTGCACAGCTATGAAGGGTCGAGAGATCACACAGCTGGAGCCCAAGACCTGCTGAGATGTTTGCAGGGGTACAAGGAGGCGTAATTGGTTTCATTAACAGGGAAGATATTCAGAGCACTACAGAATAAAGTGCTTCGTATCATTCGTGCTTTGCAGAGAACAAAGCCATAAAAAAATCCACCTGGGTATCAGACCCTCGCATTTAATAATGGTGCCAATAGGTCACAGAATGACGTGATTAATCGCCAACCCCTAAACCTGGCCTTGTACCTAACGCACACAAATTTGCCTCATCTCTTCATCATCCAGCAGCCAGGAGGAAGCTGGAGCTGCAGCACTGGGACACAGAGCTCCGGGTTTGAGCGCTGGCTGTGCCACCCAGCTCACCGGGAAGCTCCGCAAGACCAGACCCACACAGGATTACGGTGAGGGAGGAGATCAAACCTGCCGCTGCGGGGGAAGAGCTGGAGGGGAACTGTCCCACCTGGGCAGCAAACATGAGCACAGCTGGACGACATCAGCTGGAAATGGGACTTCACGGGTGACAACACCACAGCTTGGGGGAACCTCCCTTTCTTTCAAGGTGAGCAATCACCTTCCTTGCTTATATGCAAACCATTCTGGAGGTGTGATACACACATGGTGCTATTTGTTGTTTAAAGAAGGTCTGGCCAAATGCCAGCAACCAACTCTTCTTGCGAGCACATTGTTCTGTCCAGAGGGACATGACAGCTTGAAGAATAAATATCTGGGCCTGGACACTGTAGAGCAGGCTGCTAAGATCCTAGCTGACAGAAGGTGAACTAGTATAGCAATTTTCCAGCAAAGATCGCAGCCCAGGTCCTGTGCAGATCTGCCTCGTCAGTGTAGTCTTATCCACCTTCCATCTCCATGCATAAGCAGGTAATTTTCGCAGCTGCATCCATCCCCGTGCAGGATCCATCACTGGGGAACATCACGCCCTCCCAGCCCGACTTCCCTGCTCCTCTGATCATGCCACGGGTGACAGTGTCTCATCTTCACATGCAGCTGAAGAGCAGGCTGGCTACGAGGGGCAGGAACACAGACTCTGAACTGGAACAGGCTCTGACACTCAGAGTAAAAACACATTTAGAGGATGGTCTCATCAGGACTTCCCATCTCTCCTTAACCTTGATCCCCAGGTGCTCAAGCTAATAATGCTTCAGATGCTCTACGGTGGGAAACTCTGAATTGCTCATTAGGCAGCCAAACCACATCAGAGCTATTCCGGGGAGAAAGCACTGGGAATCTTTACAGGAACCTTTGGACTCGGAGTCACAGTATTAGCATTGATTTTAAATGAAATAATGGTCCCTGCTGAGCATTAAAAGCATTCTTTATAGAAAGCCAGCAAGGTAGAAAAGAGCCATTGTACCCAGAGCCCTGGCATGCCTCCAGGCCCCTTTGCTCTCAAGTGAATGGCAGAGACACTAATAAAGGCAATCTTCACCTCCTCAGCGCTCGACACTGGCCCGGTGTTTGCTGTAGGCTCAATGAGACATGATGTACTGTCTAATGAACATGGGAAATTAGCCATGCCTCTCTCGTCCTGCTTCAAGATGCTATTAAAGAGCTTTCAAGGGTTGAAGGAAGCCTTCACCTAAGAGGAGGAAAGCTGGCGGCTGCATATGGCTGCACACACGGGGCATTTCTGTGCTGATAAACACGCTCCGACACATGCAATCCCCTACCTTCCTTGTCACCAACAGCAGGGCTCCTGCTCTTTCCCCTGGGACTGCTGCTTGGCTGCTGCTGCTGCTCCTTCTCAGCCTGCTGCTGCTGGGCCTGTGACAGCTTGCTCGGGGGCATGTCCTCGCGGGCAGACTCGTGGGCTTTTGTGATCTGCTGCTGGTAGAGGGCCAAGGCATGGGGAGGCACCTGAGGCTTCACACTTCCACTCTGCAATAGCCCCTCGGAGAAACCTTCGGAAATCTGCAAAGAAACAAGAATTGGTGACACTTGTCATGTGCTGCCGACATCCGTAACAGTCCTGGAGATGTTAAGGTGCTACGAGAAGCACCTGCCCCACACTATCGTTTGCGCTTACCAGCCCAAACACGGCTCCACAGCTCACCAACCACAGCAGATTAAAAAAGCCCACAACAAAGAGTATCAGCTTTGTGCTGGTGACACTATAGGAGAGCCTCAGACTTTCCTTGTTTAAAACCTCTAATCTATAGTTCAGTGCTTGTAGCTTTTGCCAGAAGTTACATTACAGCAGCCACATCTTAAGCTGTAACACATGAAACTGGAAAGGCATCAGGACCGGGTCCTCCCTGACTACTCAAAAACCCAAAGCAGGGATTTCCTCCTGGCCCACCCTGCGCTGCTGCTCCTCTGGTGTTGACCCTGGAGATACCGGGGTGTTTTTTGTCACAGCTCAAGCCACTGCACCAGGAGGAACCATCAGCCTCAGCTACTGGGTAGCCAAAAAGGGGAACCTTTTTGCATAAATGTTTCTTATGTGGTACCCTTCAATCACAGGAGATGAAGTGAAGCACAGGGTTGGGAAGGTGCACGCTCGCTTTTTAAAGCAACGGGAGGCAGCAGTCATGTGGCAATGAGAAGCTTTTTCTGTCCAGACCTCCCACGACTTTCTGATAAAAGAGCTCAAGGGACATCCAAGCGCTGCTGGCAGAGCTGCTCCCGCAGCTGGGAACACGCTCCTCACAGAGAGCACCTTGCCTGCTGCAGGGCTCGCACTGCCCGAGCACAGCTCTCTGCAGAGCCCAGCCGCAGGGACGAGCGCATCCTCACAACCCTGACGTGCGCCACGCAGGGGACGCAGCTCGAGGGCAGAGCACGCATGGGGCAGAGGCGGCCGCGGCGCTCCCGGTTCTGGCCCTCTCGGGTGGGTACTCACGATGGGGGGGATGGCAGCAGCACGCTGCTTCAGCTGTTTCAGGTCCAGCGGCTTCTGCGGCGAGGAGTTCAGCCTGGTGTCGCTGGCGGTGTTGAGCAGGCTGGGCCGAGGGGACAGCAACCTGGGCACAAAAAATGCATGTCAACCACGAACAACCTCCACGTCCCATCACTCCCCATGCCCTGCACCCCTGTTTTATGCTGTCGAGTCTAAAGGACATCCTCTTCATCAGAGGTGCTGGACCCCTGCTTGCTGCTGGGTTCCAGGCTCTTGAACACATCATGCACTTGGGCTTCTGGCTCTCCAAGCTGCTGCCCTGGCCCCAAACCTGTTTAGATGGCAACTACCACTCTGAGGATCTCAGCATCCACCATGAGGATGCCTGTCTGACAGGAGGTGGCTCAGCAGGAAAAATCTGCCATGCTGCCTCAGGCACAGGGGACCTGTAGCTGCTGGGGAGGTGTCCCAACTTCAACCTTGGTGGGCTGGAGGTGTCCCCGGGTCGCTCTGGTCTATGAGGGCAGGCACAGATGGGAACACAACCCGGCCCAGCAACGCCCAGCTAGCAACTGGGGAAGCTTTGCTGTGAGATGACGAGGCTGAGGGGAGGCGGAGAGTGGGATGGGATTCAAATCTTGCTTTCCAAAGACAGCTCCTGCAGGGTTCCATGCTCAAATGAGACCATTACGTCTGGCTCAACAGGCTCCTGAGCCCTCTTTCACTCATCCCTCATGCTACTTCTAGCAAATCTGCTGTTGTCCACAATAAACCAGAGCTGGGAGTTATGGAGCAGGGCGACCAGCTTGGATTTCATTCGGGCATCACACTACACTCTGGAGCTCACACGTGGTGCTTGCCCAGCACTTGGGATCAGCCTCGTGCTCCTCTTTAAGACTGTCTTTTATCAAGGTGCTAAAGCCCGGGCAAGCCACCACATGCTCGGATCACCTGAAAGATGAGAGGCTGGATTTGGTGTGCAGCCCAGGGGCTGTGCAGCCCTGCACCCTCACCACTTGCTCTTCCCTTTGGCTGTTTGAATGGCCTGGGAGACACCCAGCCGGCCACGCCGAGCCCCTGCACAAACAGTGAGGGGTGGGATCTCCGTGGTGCCACCGCAACGGGGTGGGGTGGAGGGGTGCAAAGCCCATGGGTCAAGCCCTCGGCGTGTCCAGCTCCTGGACTTGTGCGAGACCCCGGGGACCACATCTCTCCAGGCCATCTCTGCTTTCTCTCCCTCCCAACTCCAATTTGCTGAAGCCAGTTCATAGTTTTCAAGCTTTACAGCTTGATTTGTTTATTTTAGCTGTTATTTCACTGCTCTCTTCAGCCTATAAATTTCAAGGTCATTCCACGCTCACCCTTGGATGAATAAACAAGTGTGGCGGGGCCATGTGTGGGGAATAAACTCACCACAGTGCTGGGACTGCCCCAGCCCTCACCCTGTGCAGTGTCTGGTGTCCGAGGGGAAGGGACCCACCTCCAGACTGGGACCAGGGTGCTCCGGTTAGGCACCCAGGGGAGACCAGGCAGCACATCTGAGCTGCTCCCCAAATAACTGCAATGATGTCTGCCTGTGGAGCCACATGGGTGTTGTGAAGCCATGCTGTGGGGGACATGGGGCTCCCAAAAGGGTGCAGTGCCCCAAAATCTGCTGAGGCACATGGCTGGGGACAAGGGCACCCAGCACTTGCTCCCGAGACCTTGGTGCCCTGCTGAGCCGCAGCACTGCTCTTCTGGGGCTGCTGAGCTGGGGAAGGCCTGTGTTCACAGCATGCTCTGCTGCCCTGGCCCCACTCCCCCAGCACTTTGGGCTCTGATTTTGCCCAAAAGAAGCCAATCTCTTTTTTAATTATTTTTAAAAAAGGGCAATTTTTTCCTGGGCAAGCCTCATCTGGGAGGCAGGGCAGCCAGCGCAGGCTGCCAGCCAGCTCAGCTCCTGGTGCCAGCAAAGAGCTCCTCTCCTGCCACTTCACCCCCGACGCCGGTGCTGCCAGGCTGGTAACGTGTCACCCTCGGGCTGAGACAGGTCCCCACGCTCACTAGGAGGTGACCGACCTGGCAGCGCTGGCCCAGCTCCATGTCACTGTCACCGCAGTCGTGCTCAGCACCGCTTTCCTCCTCAGCAGTGATTCTTGCAAGACACGTATCTCAACAGCCTGATTTTCCAGAGACTGGCAAACTTGATCAGCAAGCGGGGTCCTGGCAGCCCCTGCAACAGCAACCGCCCCAGCAGCCACCCTGTGCACTCGTGGTGCTTGCAGAGATGCATTTAAACACCCTTTAAGCACACTGACGATCCTCAGGTTTCCTAAAGCCCTCCAGAATCCTGGAAGCCAGAGTCAATATGCAAATTGTGTAATTTATTATGTCCCTCCCAGCAGATCTTGCGCCACACACAGGGCTGTCTGTGGGTGCCTTGATCTGGAAGTCAATGGATGAACAACCTCAGCATCTCGTATCCACTCGCTGCCAACCTGGGGCCTCCCAAACCCAAGCACCAGTCCCTAACCATGGGTGATGGCGTTGGCAAGGGTGGGAAAAGGCTTTGAGCAGGAAGAGGTCAGGACACATAAGGCTGAGCCTTGGCAGTGTGGAAACATCCCCTTCCAGGCATGAAGCTTTGGGGGTGACCAGGACACCGTGTTCCCCCAACTCCTTCACCTTCCACCACAGAGACCAGGACCAGTTTCATTGCCAGACAAGCCAACACACCAACACGTGATGCAGCCAAATGCAACTTCTTGCACACGCAGTGGTTGGGCAAAGCTGACGGCTACCAGATTTCCCTGATGGGCTTCCTCCAGCCAGGGCCACGGCCCCAACACGGCGCTGGCCCAACACAGCCCTTGCAGCTACGGCTGAGGCAGCGAGCGGGACGCGCAGCGTGGGGGTGGCTGGGTGCAAGGCTTACGGGCAGGCGTCTCTTCCCTGCGCGGCAGGTCTGCAGCGGGTGACTCTGCGTGGCCTCCCTCACATGGCCCCGGCCAGCGTGACCTCCTGCTGAACCACAGCGCTGGCAGCACATGCCGCACGGACCCGCAGACAATTTACTGCCTCCTTCAGCTTTGACGAGTTAAAGCTGCGCCTCCTTATCCTGGACTTGTCTTTGGTCGTGTGAACCGCAGGAGGACCCAAAAAAGGCTGCTCCTACGGCTCACGCCAACCCCGCACCCCCTTCCCTCTCACCGCGGGGACACCCCAGCCACCCTCTGTCCCCTTCTGGGAGATGCCGCGGACAGCTTGATGCTTTTACAAGCACAGGGAAGAGCACCCACGCCCCGCTGGCGCTGGGTAGGCGGGCGAGCATCGGGTGATGCGGTGACGGGGCGGCTCACGCGGCATCTCGGCAGCCTCGTCCTGCTCATCGCGAGTCACGCTGCAGCAGCGGGGCTGCGGGAACCGCCTGCGAGCGAGCAGCCCGCGGCCAGTGGGAAATCCAAGGGAGTAAAGCTACACTGGGGAAGGGCACAGAGGCCCCATGGGGAGCACGATGGTGCCGAAATCTCTAAGCTGGCTGTGGACCAACCCCACGGGTGCTGATGGGGCTCCCAGGATGGGCAGTGCCAGGCGGCGGCTGCAGCTTTCCCATGCTGGCAAGGCTCTGTTATCACCCGTGCTTCATCGCCACACCGGATGAGAGGAGTGGCCCGGGAGCTGCGGGACGCCTGTTTAATGTTTAATATTCCTGGAAACTGGTAACTGACAAGTGAGATAGGAGCTGACTCAGCGAGGAGCCGGGGATGAAAAAGTCGTTCCCAAGACGACTTGCTCCCTTGCTGCTGGGAAGTCGGTACAAGCCGCTGCTGTCCTGTTTTTGGTCGAGTTAATGTTAAATTTGAGGAGTGTAGCCCTGCTGGCCTCACTCTCCCTTGCTGGGAGGTTTTCTCCTGTCTGGGAAGGAGGAGAGGGTGGGGAGGGGTGGTGCTGGACTCCGTCCACTGCCGGAGAGATGAGCGCTGCAGCCAAGAGGCCTCAGCCCTGCCACGGGGCTGGGGCCAGCAGCATCCACACCAGCCCTCGACACTGTCAGCGCTGCTTCCAGCTGCTTGGCAGCGAGAGGAGCTGCTCCCCCGGGGCGGCCGGGCAGCGTGGAGGATGCTCCCGCACGAGCAGCACTCACCCACTGGCTCCTGCATCCATCATAGGGAAAGTGCGGAGGCCGTCAGAAGCGGTGGAGACACACAACGGCTCCCTACCGCCTCGTCCTGCTGCTTTGATCGGTTGTTTTTTTTAATAGCCCCATCCACAGCGCCGCGTACAGCCCGCCCAGCCTGGCGGCACCCATCTTGCTGCCAAACTGCCCCCTGCAAGCCCACGGGAGGGATGTGGGGTGTGGGATGCAGGACACTGGACGTGGGATGCCAGCCTCCAGTTCCAGCCCAGCTGGACTGTTGTCCCTACGTGCAATGGCAGGGTGGGCTCAGGAGCCCAACCTGGCCCAGGAGCCAGTGTGGATGGAACAGGAGCCATTAGAAAAATCAGCGCTATGAGGACACATGTTTTCATATATGTTCTTTAGAAAAACAGGAAACCCTCTCCCCATTTGTGAAGCTCTTGGGTGGGGAGGGCTCTGTGGGAGAAGCCAGGAGGGGAGCAGGACATTTCTCCAAGGAGGAGGTGAGTGCTTCCCCTCCCTGTCCCAGGAGCCATCCATGGAGGGTCAGGGGTGCCCTCGGCTGCCAGCCCCAGGGGTGGACAGAGGGCTTGGGACTGCAGAAGCTCTGGAGAAGACCCAGTGGCATGGCCCCAGGAAAGCTCACGTGGCCCACACCATTCTCCTCCCTTTACAGCCAGGATGGGTAATTCACCCCTACAGATCCAAGCAGCATCTTTGCCAAGGGAGCAACTCGTCCCCTCTCTGCACTGGGAACACGTCCCTGGCATGACTCCTGTCAGTGCCGACTCAGACAGAAACTGTTCCCAGCCCTGGCTTTTGGTAAACCAGCCTGTGCCTCGCTGTCTCCAAGGGCACATCCCACTCCATCGTGTCACCCAGATGGTCTGCCACCAGCAGACGCAGCAGCTCTGCACCCAACACCTGCCCGCGGCCATTGCCCGGCAGCACCCATATGCTGGGACATCGCGCTGCCCGTTGCGTCACGGCCTCTTTGCAAGCGATGACCAAAGGGTCACGGGCACACGGGGACACAGCTGGGCACATCCCTTCACCTGGGGGAGTGCCTGAACAGTGATATTCCCAGGGAGGAGCTCACGAAAGAGCATGTGGGCACTGTGGCACACAATGGAGATGCTCATCTGGCCCTCAGGCCATATACTTGCCCACCTCTCTCCCCACTCCTACCTGCTCTTGTCCACAGCATCCTGCTCGTCCATCTCGTCCGCGCTGCAGGTTGCGCTGGAGTCGCTGTCGGGGTTCACCCCGGGGCCTTTACTGCCTTTATGACTTTCCTTCTTCTCGGCCTTGGGCGTCCCCTCTGTCCCCGCTGTCCCTCCGCCACTGACGCTGCTTTCCGCCTTCTTGTCATTCCCCTTGTCCTTCTCCTGGCTGTCTTCGCTCTCCTCCTTCTTCACCTCGCTCTTGCAGGGCTCCTCGCTCACCTTCTCCTCCGGCTCCTCCGTTTTCACCACGTCCACCACCAGGTCCTCCTGCCCCTTCTCCTCACTGCTGGGCGGCTCGGGCGCTGCCTCCGGCGGAGGGCTGGTGGCAGGAGCGGGGTTGGTGGGGGGAGCGGGGGGAGCGTCGGGGGGTGTTGGAGCCTCTTCCAACTTGACTGCCGGTTCTGCGCCGGAGTCACCTCCTGGCCCGGGTGGTGCCTTGGCCCCGTTTTCGCCTCCTTCTTTGGCTTCGGGCCTCGGCGAGGGAATGCTCTCGGTGTCGGAGCTGTTATTTACTGCAGCTGAGAAAAGGGAAGAAATAAAAATAAGGATCAGCCCGAGATTCTCACTTCCCATATCGCTGCCTCCACCCCCTCCCCTGGGAGGAGAACGCCCTCGTTCCTCCGAGGGGGAGATGATCCCGGGGCTGGGAGAGCTGCGCCGGGATCCCCGGATCCAGAGTTTACCAAGCAAAGGGATGCTCGGGGGCCTCTTTGCTTGCCCAGCACGACGCCTGTTGTTAACCCCCACCCAAATGCAAAATCACACGCCCAAAAGCCTAGAGACCAAGTGACTGGGAAGCTGGATTTTAAGGGAAAAGCCTGGCTGCTGGCTGGATCTGCAGGACAGGACCAGCTCCCTCCTCACTCCTCACCCATGGCTCTGGATCAGCTCTGCTCCGCCTGGACCAGGCACCTCGCTGGCACCCTGCTTGCTGACTTACGTCGCCCGTGTCCCTGGCGCTGCCACCCCGGGGCAGTTGAGGACCATCCCAAAACACCGTGCGTGTTTGTTGTTATTTAAGCTGCCAGTGGCAGAAGAAAGGAGGTCAGGGTCGGCGAAAGCAAAGTGCTGCCAGTGCTACGGGAGAGGTTAATCATTACACAGAAAGGATCACTCTCAAAGCTGTCACCAGCGGCTTGCAGCGAGCTGGAAGCACAAGCGTCCATGCACTGCTGCAGGCGGCGGTGCTGCTGAGAGATTGTTTCTGCAGTTGGGGTGAGGATCGTTCCCTCCAAGCCTTTGCTGGACAAACACGGCCATGGCCAGGGCCAAGAGAACCAGGAGACTTCTACGGTCCAATCCCAGCACGTCCCCACAAGGCAGGGCTCTCACGCTCATGCCCAAAATCTTCTTCGTGTGCATCCCTGGACCTGTCTCTCTCCACACCAGCTCAGACAGCTTTCAGTGGGTGGCACAGAGGGACTGTGTCCCAAGAGCTGTACGTCAGAGCACATCCATCCTTCCCTGGCAGGCAAATGCACCACACTCATCAGGAATCTCAGCCTTCTCCAACCTTTACTCACTTGCAACCAAGCAATGAGGCGTTCCGTCACCCACCCAGGGGTGAGGTTTACAGCGTGTTAGGCCAAACTCTCCCCGACTGCCACTCAGTGCTACTCTGAATGCCACGCTGAGGCATCCAACAGTGGCTTGCCCCAGGCTCAGCCAAGCTCCAGGACACTCCCTCCAGATGCTGAATCCATGCTCTACACCATAACCCCCACACCAAGTCCTTCCCCCCATCCCCAGTCAGCCACATGGCCCCTCGACTCCAAACTGTTGCCTGAGCATCCCCAAATGTCACCCTGGAGCCCGTGGCCTTCTTGTGCATAACACTCCCCCAGCATTTCTGTGACATTTCATCCCCCCCTGCTCATGACTTTCTTCAGCTCTGGAGCCCACCCCATCAGCAGAACAAGAGATGAGGCTTGGAGCGTAAAGCTTGGGAGCATGTCAAGAGATCTGTCTCTAATCTCAAAAATACATTGTTTCCTCTCAGGCACTCTTACAAAGAGCAATAACTACCTTTTACTTTGCGCCTCTGAGTCACGTATCACCTCGCACAAAGATTTACCTGGAATCTGCCTTGTAATGAGTCACTTGCAACGATGATTTGAAAAGATTTCCCATTTCAAGTCCCATTAGCCTGGGTGCTAAGGCCAGGAACCAGCGTGGTGCCAGCAGTGCTGGTTAAGTTATTAAATTACTTTGACAGAAGTCAAATGGGGCTATTGTTGGAAAATTATGCACATTTTCTCCAAACTCACTGCTGCGCTTTCTAAGCGATAAATAGCTGAAAATTGTCACTTTCAAGTTGTTTCCTTTCTTTGGTATGGCTGGGAGGGAGGAAAACGCTGCCTTAAAAGGGAAAGGAGGGGGAAAAGACCCATCAAGATACATCAGCCTTGCTGGCGGGAGACCACAGCTTCCCTTGCCTTTGCTAGCAGTGCTGGCCTCCGCGAGCTCCACTGCCCAGGGCAGCAGCAGCAGTGATGCCCTGATGGGATGGGCACATACAAACCTTGGTGGGTTATCCTTCCTTGGGCCCATCGTAAGCTCTTGAGAGCCCGCGGTGGCAGCTATCTAATCCTGCTGAGCATGCAGGACCCTCCTTCGGAAGAAAACGCCGTGAAATGTGATTTACAAGAGCGCACAAGCATGCCCGGCCCTGGTAAGCTGGGTGCTCTTGGAGAGTGTGCTGATGGAAATCAGAAACCAAAGGGCTCCCAAAAATACCCACCTGTCCAGACAGATACAGGAGGAGGGCAGTGATCCAGGGCACTCCTTGCAAGCACGAAATTCAGAGGCATCTAAAATGCCATGAGCACCTCGTGCCGCGGGACGCTATCATCTCGGTGTGGCTTTGGGGTGACAGATGTGACCACCCGCCAGCGCTGACATTTGCAGCCCCGGAGAGGCTGTGCATGGTGCCTGTGCCACAACAGTGCAAAGGCAGGAGAGCAGAGCGCAGCCCCCCCGCCACAGTCCCCCTTTCCTCACCTTCTGCCTCCTCGGCCATCTCCTCCTCATTGCCGCTCGTCCCTGACACCTCCATCTCCTCGTCCTCAGCTGCGGGAGGGAAGGCGGCTTCTTCGTTTTGAACAGCGGCGCCTTTTTTCTTCTTCCTCTTGGCGTTCCTTTCTTTCTCCTGGGGAAGAGGCAGAGGATGGTGAGAAGGAAAGCCCACGGGGAGCTGCGTGGAAGCAGAGAGCACCAGTCCTGCCCAAGGGGCCAAGAGGGATGCTAACACTGCCATGGCCCCGCTGGGGAAACCCTCTGAATATCAGTCCCCGGGACTGGGTCGCCTGATGAAAGCCCGGCAGATTGGTCTCACCTGGCCAAAAATGACCACTGTGCAACAGCAAGCCCGGCTCCACGTGAAGGGATGGTACGGACACGTGGACAAGGGACACATGTGCAGGGCTGGCAAGAACCCGGTGGTCCCGCGGCCACCTGCTACGCGCATGCGGCGTGTTCGTCCTGCGCATTTCCAGGCACCACCTCCAGCTATACAAACATGTGTGTCCGCAGCTTGACGCTCATCTGCAGACAACGCAGGGCGTCAGGCCCCAGATGTGGTCCAGCCAACGTTTTCGTGCACCAGACTGTGTGTCCTCCATGGCAGGTACTACCAAAGGACTTTGACTCCTGTGCCGGGGAGGCTGTTACTGGTGGCGACACTGTGTGGCATGGTGAGGTGCCCGGTGTCCTGCCCTGCCCCGAGACAGCCCCGACCTCGCTCGCTGGGGCACGTGCCACAGCCACGAGGGCACAGACAGCTGCTCCCTCCCGCCGATCTAAAGGAAAAGTCTCGGCTTTGCTATTGTTTCCTGCTCTTGTTGCTTGAGTAAATATTACCAGTAGGAACAGGCCCATCATCTCCGGCTCTCCCTGCAAACCCCACACGAATGACGTGTGTAGGACGTTTATTTACATGGATGAAAAGATAAAGCCGTGGTGGAAACGTTAACTCTGCTGCTGGATCTCTGCGCTGGGAAGAGTCGGTCCCCCCTTCCCCCCGCCAACTTTTCAATCCTTTAAAAAACTTCCAGATAAAACAAACAAATACAACTGCTTTTTGCTTGGAAACACTGCTTGCTCAAAAATCTATTTTTATCAAACTGGGCAGGAGAGAGGGGAAAAAAGACACTTGAGAAAGGGCTCTGTGAAGGCATGGAGAGGCGGCGGGAGGAAGGCAGGGCTCCGCGTGCCCTCGCCCCATCCTGGCAGTGGTGCCCTGGCACTGCCAGCGTTCGCGCCTTTGCCACGGCAGCAATTCAGCAACCGCACGTTTCTGTCTGAAGCAGCAGTTCCCCATCACGTTAATGCGGTGACAAAGCGCCGACGTTACTATGGCAAAGACTTCTCTGCCTCTTACTCACGGGTCCGTGACTCAGCCGCGGGCAGGAGCAGGCTCCTCGCTGGGGAATTAGCTGGGAACCAGCCTCTGCCTCAGCACCCTACTTGGCCGGAGCCCGGGGCCGGCGGCTGCCAGCAGAGCGGAGCAGTGAGCTGCCCCGGGGGCACCGTGGGTCCCTCTCCTGGCAGACCCCACTGCTGGTCTTTAGGGATGATGATGTGAAATCCAGGCAGCAGATCCCGGCTACATCTAGAGATACGTTCAGGCCACCATCTCGCCTCTTATAATGCCAACAGCTCTGGCAGTCTTGCTCCCGGCGCCCTGCCCAGGAAAGGGGCCCTGGACACCGTAGGACACAGGATCCTAACCACGACTGCAGCAGACATGGAGAAGTCTCTGTGAGCCGTGTCTGGGACCAGGCGTCTCCCATCCTCACTGTGTACTCTTAATCCCAGTGGTTACCAGTGAGGACACAGGAAGGTGCCAGGGCCATTTGCTACAGATGTTCTGATGCTCATTTTGCGTTATACCAGCTCACGGGGTTTCTGCTCTCTATGTGTCACTATTTTTGCAGGAGCATCCAGGACTTGGCGCCACTTGAGCAGCCTGCCTCACTGTGACCCCCGAGGAGATGTGCTGGGCACAGCGAGGACACCGCACCCTGCACGAGGGGTCACTCCGTGCCTGCTCCTCGGCGCTGTCCTCCCGGGCACCCGGGCCCCAGCCAGCCCCATGACGCTGACTCCCAGCTTGGCAGGGATGGGCAGCTCTTCCCTTCCCTCATCTCGGGCACTGGGCACTGCCTCCTGCCGCTCAAGTTTACCTGCACTGTCTGTCCTGGAGGAGGAGATGGAGATGCCACCTGTCCCCAGACGTGATGTCTCTCCGGCCTTTTACCTCGCAGGCAGAGCAGCCATCCCAACAAATATGACCTCTCCTTGCACTCACCACCTGACATGGCAGCAACAGCCAAAAGCTTCCAAACTGCACTACCAAAACAGAGCCATCATTATGGTTTCCTATCAGCACCAGCCTGTCCTAAGAGCAGGACCAGGCAGTCCTGGACTGGTGTGACATAACGATGCACATTTGTGACCTCACCAGGACTGAGTCTAACCACAGAGTGACTCCTGTGTGCTGCCATGGAACAGAACCTCTCTGCCACTGTGGTGAGGAAGGTGCCAGTTCCCCATCTCAAGACCAAGGCTCTGCACAAAGGCAATCAGACTCATTCACTCTCCAGAAGAGGCCATCAGGCTGTCCTCCTGAAGCAGCTTTGCTGTGTGAAGCCAGCATCACCCAAAAAAGCAAGAAACTCTGGAAATGTTGCTCAGAGGGGTCCAAAGGACTGGTCCTCCAAGCAGGACCAGCACCAACCCAGAGGCTAACTCGCCCACCTTTGCTGCACAAGCTAAAACAAGCCCCAGCAGTCACTAGACCAAAGAGACAATCACACTGCAAAGAGGTCCTGGTAAAGACAGCGCCTAATCTCCAACTGCTAACAAAAAGAGCAGCTCTGAGGACACCGTGTATCCCAATGCCCTGCTTTCCTTAAATGCCGAGATTAGAGAGCGCAGCGTGCAGAAGGTCAAGGCTGAGTGACGCTGATGCCTGGGACGCATCTGAGCCGCTTGGCAGCAAAATCAAGCCAAAACACACAGCAGGGCAGATAAAGCGAAGCCTCGAGGTGGCCTGACCCTGCCCCAGCAGTAACAGGCTGCCTGTCCCACGGTGCAGCCGGCTGGCAGGGACACCCTGATCCATGGGGGTGCTTGCAGAGAGAGGAGGGTGAGGATCTGCAGCATCCAGCCCCGCTGAGCCAGGACCGCAGTGGGATTCACCTCAAACAGGCAGGAGAAGGGTCTTGTGAGTGCTGAGCAGGTTGGGGAGAGGGGAAATGGGGCTCTGCGTGCTGACACAGCCCATGCACAGCTCCCCAGCCCCTGTGTGCTCTCTCCCCCAGGAGAACCTCTCTAGTAAAAGGATGGGTCTTCAAAGAAAAACCCCAAACACAGCACATGGAAGCGTATGGACCACGTGAGCTCTGGAGGCGTGGAAAAGGAGCATCACTGTACCAGACACCTTTGCCTGCTGCAACCCAAACCCTTCTCCTTCCTCATGCTGGATGCTCAGAGGGAGGGTCCCCCCATCCCCAGAGCCCCCCAGGCTCTGGCCAGCTGGGGTTCAGCACACAAGGGGTCAGGGGGCTGCTGAAATGCCTGGCCCCATCCCACCCAGCACTGTCCCAGCACAGGGAATGGGGACATCTTGCTCCACACTGCGCTGTGCCACATTCTGGGGACAGAGGGACCTCGCCAGTCTCTGCTTCCCATCCCACACTGGTCACTGCTGCCCACACGTCCCCACAGCTCCTTCGAGTCACCTGCACGCTGCTGAAACTCAATGTCACACCTACCTGGAAGAGGAGGCTACAGCATTAATGAGCCCCATTTGGGAAATGAATGAGATCTGATAATTAAGTTTACTCTCATTAAGCAAGAGGAAGAAAAGCAGAGCCACTGCATTTCCCCGCACATGATCAGCAGTAGCTGTTGGTGGTGAGGGCAGGGAACAGTCTGGGGATGTCATGGCAAAACTAGGCAGTGCCACGCTGCCTTGCCACGTGCTTCCTCCACAGAGGTCACGGCTGACTACCGCGTATAGGATGAGATTTGGAGGCTCAGTTGCTTGGGAATATATTTAGGAGTCAGGAAGGAAGGTCTATGGCAATTTAATCTCAGTTGTTCTTTTATTTTATTCAGCTTTCTGGCATCTGCTGTTGCCACAAAACAATAGAGCACAATAAATAACAGCTGAACGTTCATTGTTCTTCTTCACGACCAAAATCCATAGCCTCCAATGCTCAAAAAATAAAATGATGATGCTGATATAAACTGCAAGTGAGAGTGAGCAATTAGACTGGAGAAGTCTAGCGGCTGCCTTGGAGGGACGGATGCAGGGAAAAATGTGGTTCTGCAGAAAAACACTTCCGTGATATAATTTCTGCAACATTAGGAAGCAGAGTAAATTAATATACACCGGCTCCACTGCCAGCTAAGCTGTATGATCTTATTTCAGATTCTCCCCAGTAATGAACAATTATATCTTTCTAATGTAACATTTTATATTCAGAGGGCTTGATGCACATTTCATTCCAGTCTTATATCGGTTTTGAGGTCTTTTATATAGTTTGTTTGCTTTGTTTCTAAAAACAATTTGGTGAAACATGGGAACACAGAAGTGTCTCTGTGCATAGAGAATTAATAAAAAAGAATCGCCGATGTCTTCTCTTTCTCTCATTCCTATAGACTGACTAGGATATTAAATTCCTGGGTGAGTCATTGAATGTTTTCCTGTCTTTCTTTTTACTCTTGCTGTAATAGCTTGCTTGGAGAGATTCCTGCATTGAACATTGTCCTTTGCATTTTCAAAGCACCCCTTGGGGGTTTAGCCATGTGAATTCTATTAGCCAGAAACTGGGAACCCCAGGATATTCTACAAATGAAATAATGATAATCTTTAGTTGCTCTTAGCAGTGCATCCTATCTCCAGAAGACCAGACAAACCCCACTTCATTCACACCCTGCACCACATGCCAGAGAAGCAGCAGCGTTAGCCCCTTCTGATGGGGAAACTGAGGCATGGACAGATGTGCACATCTGCTTGTAGCCCCAAAGACAACCGACATCCATGTCGAGACCAGCCTTTCCTCATGTTGACCTAAACCCCTGAGTTTCTTTGGGGCAAACCGACAGTTTACCAGGTAAACGTGGTACCTGCAGGGCACAGGGCTGCGTGGCCCAGCCAGGCTCTCTGCTCGCTGGGCTGGAACAGCACAACCTCGCTGGCAACAAACTATTTGTGCAGCCGGGACTGAGCTTGTGTCCTGGCCAACGCACCACAGCCCCGCTCCTCCTCCTGCTCCTCATCTCCCCGCGTACCAGCCACGCTCCAGACGCCCAGGCATCTCCCACACAGCAGCTCTCCCTCCTCCAGACCTCCCAGGGACAGATGGGTGGACAACCCTTTCCTGCGCTGCTTCCCGCTCCCCAGAGCTTTCATTCTGAGATAATAGAGCCCTCCCTTGGCTGTGGAAACATGCAAGCGCTTGCTAGGAAACATCTACAGTGCCCAGTGGGGGCTGAGACAGGGCTCTCACCATTTTCAGTTTGTGCTGCTGTAGGATCTCGTCCAGGTTCTGCCTCTTCTTGTAGTTGAAGTAGAAGTTTTTGCACTGTGACACGGTCTTGGAGCCCACCATCCTGGCAATGGCTGACCAGTTCCGCCCATGCTCAAGGAGACCTGTGGTTGGAGAGGGGACAAAGGAGAAGGGTTTAACACCAGATATGCCCACACAAAGGCAGCAGTATCGACACAGCATGAGAAGCATCTTCTGTGCAAGCCAAACTCCACAGGAACAATATGGTCACTAGCACCGGTCTGAAAGGTTTCCTAGGCCAGCAGATGACCTACGAGAGCCTTTTTTTCTTTCCAAGGGGAAAAAGGACACTATAGTGACCACCTCTGGAACAAAATACGTCCCACAGCCACGTCTCAGCCAGCCACCGGGAAGGCCGGAGGGCGAGCAGTGCTCCCTTCTCTTTGGGATGGCTGCAGGAGATGCTGACATGCCCAGGAGAACTTGAGAGCGCAGCTCTTGGTCCCCACCGTGAAGTAAAGGCTCTCCCCACCCTCCTGTGCCCCAGTGATGACTTCAACCGGGGTGATGAGGCACTTCCTGGGGTTGGAGCACAGAGCCCTGCTACAGATGGGGAGGAAGAGCCCAGGCAGGGAAGTGGCAGCACGCAGGCAGGGAAGCCCAGGTGATGTCCCGGGCTGGGAAGAGGCACCCCAGGGGATTAGTGCTGATTCTACTCATAAGCAAAAGCAGCTTCCCAGGTCAGGCGCCATGCCAAGGGCTGGCAATCCTGGCCAGACAGTGCCACCCGAGCATGGGGCTCCTGCCAGCGCTGGGGCAACCCAGCAGGGTGAAAGAGGAAGAAGAGGAGGAAGGAGCGAGTGAGCACCCTGCATCCTTATGGTCTCTGCAGGGCTGTCTGGGCACCCCCAGTCCCACAGCTGGAGGTGGGAGTCGCAGCCACAGCCCAGGGATGGGTGCAGCAGCACCCCAGTCCCTCCATCCCAGGCTCCTGGAGGCGACCCAGGTGAGGACCACCCAGGCTTTCTGGGAAATGAAGCCTCGCTGCCTGCAATCCTTCCTGGTGCAGTGGTTGGGCCTTCCTGGGGTGCCTGGTGGGGCTGGAGCTGCACCAGCCTGCAGGACGTTGTGGGCCCAGCTGGGCCATACTGGTCCAGCTGGCTCCTGGCTGCCTGTGTGATGGCCCGCAGCTCCCCTGGCCCTCCCCTGCACCTTGGGTGGGGCACAGGATGGAGAAACTATGAGCCCAGGAGTATGGTACTGCCACAAAAGGTGACTTCAAGATGAAAACCACCAGGGAATGACCCTGCTAAGAACATCTTCCTCTTTTGTTAGGGGCTTTTCTGCCCAGAAGCCACCAACCACAGAACCTGGGAACAGCCACTGCCCCAAGCATCTCCATTGTCCATCCCCAAACCCCTCCCTGGCTGCTCTGAGGCCATGGGGCTGAGGACCACAGTGAGTCCCACGTCAGGGCTCCCATGCGTGGCTCTGCTTGTGCCTGGGAGCCACGGCAGCTCTGCCCCAGCCCCGCTGCCAGCCTTCAGCCAAGCTGCTGCCACGTGTCACCTTCGAGCCCCAGTCCAGACCTAAGTGCCAGCCCAACCTCTGCTTCAGCCCAATAAAAAAACCTGCCGGGACAGACTGATCTCAGCGAAGCCACAAGCAATCAGGGCCCAAGGGATGCATGCACCTCTGGCCAGGATCTGTGTGCCTGTGCCAGGATCCATGTGCCCATGCCAGGATCCATGTGCCCGTGGCATAGGGAGGGCACGGCTTTGGAGCTGTGGGTATGTCTGCACTGAAGAGACGACACCACGTACCCCAGGAGAGGTGAACCCCCCGCCTCTCTGCTTCCCAGATCCTGGAGAAAAGCAACACTAGCCAGCACAGCAGGAGTTAACATCCAGCTGGTGCCTGTATCCTGCCCCGTCCCAGCACCAGGGCTTATCAAATTGCATGTAAGAGGTAGGCATCACATGGCGCTGAGCACCACAAAAGGCCATGGCAAGCCAAGAAACAAGTTTGAGCTTTAACTCTGCAACTCCCAGCCTCACTTCAGCCAAACCCACGACCTCCGTCACCCTGCTGGCAGGCTAGGACTTCTTTAAAATAATAATAAATTAAAAAAAAAAAAGGACGTCCGGCCACCAACCGTGAGAGATAACGAGCTGGGGCAGGAGTCCTCCCCCCTCAGTTGCTGAAGGTTGCAGGGGAAAACAGGACAGTCCCCTGTGTCACAACCCATCCCCTGTGTCACAACCCACCGTTGCCTTCCAAAGCAAACAAGCGGTAGGGCCCCCTTTTGCTCATCACCGCGCCGGTGGCCCCGCACCAAGTGTGACAGCCGGGGCTGGAGCCGTTTGCTGCGCCCCAGGCAAAGCCCCGGAACACAAACATCGGCAGCAGCGTGCCCTGAGCTCCGCTGCTTCGGTGGGCAAGAGGCTGCGTCGCCCGGGGCCGGGGGGATGGATGCCAGCGCGAGCGGTGCCCAGCGCAGCGTGACCTGTGCCACCTGCAGGTGATGCCAGCTCCCAGCTGCCCTGTCCCCTGCCCACCGCAGGGCTGGGGGACGGGGACGCTGCCAGAGGAGCTTGCAGCTGGCGGGGCAGGTGCAGTGTCCGTGCTGGGCTCATGAGAAAGAAGCTGCCCACAGTCCCTGCCTGCAGGACCCGGTGCAGAGCCCGCCCGCTCTTCTCTTCACATTAAAACCAGAGTAAAACAGCAACACCTGCTTCCCCACGCCGTAATGATCTGCACGCTCAGGGAGAGACCTGCCAAGACACCCTGGGACGTGCCAGGAAGCCCACGGCTCACCGGGCCGATGAGCTCTGTGGGCATGGCAGCCCCCAGCTCCTGCACCCCCCAGCCTCCGCCCCGCGCTCCCCGGCACGCCAGCCCGCCTCGGCACGGCGGGGCCCTTCGCTCTGCAGCGCAACTGAAACTATGACTAACGGAGTTATCAGATCTTAACGAAGGTTTTGCTCCTTGGCTTGGGGCGGGGGCTCTGGACACGGGGTCTGCCCAAAGGCACGCAGCTATACACAACCCTGAGGTTAACCCCATCCTTCGGACCACAACGCCAGGACTTACGTGCTCCAGGTCCGGCTCCGGCGGGCAGGGAGTGTGCCCGGAGCGTGCAGTGGGTGAGCTGGGAAGGACGCGGGCGTTGGGGCACTTCTTCAAAGCCCCCCTGGGCACGGCAGCCCGCTGTGAAGCGCTGCGAGTGCTCCGCTCACACCCTCCCCACGCATTTTGCTTTCGCTCCCTCGCAGCAGCCGGAGACAGAGAAGAAAGCAAAGACGGTTCCTTAAATCCTGGGGGCGAGAGGATTTCAGAGCCATGGGCGGCCAAGAGCGGCGAGCGAGCAGGCACCGAGGCTGGAAACCAGGTCACAGGCGGGAGACTCCTGACCCCGATGCCAGAAGTTGGTGGGAACACATGCTCCGGCCCCAGCGCTCTTCCCTCCGGCGGGGCTGGCGAGCAAACGGCGTCCTCCGCGCTCCTCCCGCTCGCTCGCCGGAGCTTTCCAGCCGGCGGTTGTTAAGGTGGATGGAAGCGCCTCTGGTATTTTCTCCCCTACCTCACCTCCTCGCTCAGCAGCTCGGGGCTACGGGGAGGCTGTGCAGTTTCAGGAGATGCCCGACGTTGCCAAGAAATAATAATAATTAAAAAAAAAAAAGGCAGGAGAAAGGCAAAGGGGAGGGAGCAGCCGACCGCGCGCCGCAGCTCCGCTTCTGCCAGCCCGGGGACGGGGAGCCGGTGCCGTCGGTATGTGGCGGAGCAGCGAGCGAGCTCTAATCTGTTCCTCTGGCTGACCCGGGTCTCGTTGCATCTGAATGTGACCTCTAGACAGAGCATTAATAACGAATGTGGCGCTGACCCAAGCTGACAAGGGGTGCGGCCGCTTGGCACCCGCTCCCGCCCTCCCTCTCTCACTTTCTGTCTTCCTCGCTCTCGTCTGAATGTCAGCGGCAGGGGGAGGGATCCAGGAAAACAAAGCTTGGCTAATAGTTTCCTCTGCTCTCAAGTGAATCAAAGGCGCTTTTCTTTGGGGATATGCTCGCCGGCGAGCCCAGCGCCACACCGGTGGGATGCCGCGGCACCCCGGCACACCTCAGCCCTGCAGCCGCTGCCCCGGCGGAGGAGGGATGGGGAGAGGTTTGGCATCGGTCTCACCATGGGCGGACCGGGGCCTCTGCTCCGGTACCGGCGAGCAGGGGCTGGGAGGAAGAAGAGCCCGGCACTGCACGCTCAGCGTCTCAGAGTGCAGAGGAGAGACCCGGAGGGGCAGTGCGGTGGGTGAGGGGCCTCAGCTTGTGTCCCCTCGGCTCTCTGCAGCGGTGGGTTTTTACCGGAGCCGTTCCAAGGCTCTCCAGCACGGCCGCCCTGCTCCACCCAGGGCTCAGCGAGGGTGGAGGGAGCCCGTAAAAGGGTCCCTTAACAGGAGTTCGTGTGGATTAACAGATCAAGGTTACAGGGGAAAAACTAAGTGATCTCATTCCCCTACGCCTGGCGGTACCTGGTGTGATCCTCCGGCCCCTCTTGTGCCCACACACCTCTTGGGAGTGGGGATGGAGACAAATCTGGCTACGGCAAAGCCGAAATGTGCCATAACCACATCCCAAAGAAAGACCAGCACTACGGAGTCAGCAACACCACCCAAGGCGTCCCGAAAGCGTGGTCGGCATCGCAGCGCTGCCTTCCTCTGCCGATCTCGGGGTGCTTTGCAGCGCGTGGGAGAACCGAGGCACAAGGAAGGTGAGTAACTTCTCCAGGGCCGTGGAGCCAGTGGGTGGCAGAGCCGGGCTCGCACTGGGCTCCTGATGCTGTGCCAGGAAAGCAGTGGGGACGGTGCGCGGGGGGGGGGAGCCCACGTCCCCGCAGGCGTTGCTGGAGGGACCACGGCGCAGGCAGCCAGCTCGGTGTGCTCTCGCCGCAGCAAAACTCCCCAGCCCAGCAGCTTCCACACCCATCACACCACCTTCCCGGAGGAAGGCTGTGCCACCAAATGAGGGGTGGGTACGGCGTCGGGACTCCCGGTCAGCTCAGCTCTAGTGCCATCTCCCCGCTCCGCCGGCGACCTGCAGCTCCCAGGTCTCCCCTTCAGAGGAGCTGGTTGCTGGATCCCTGCATCAACCTGCTGCAAAAACATCAAGCCCTGTGACCTGACCACAGCTCTCCTCCTACCACAACTTCCCTTTTGCACTGTGTCCCCACCTGCTGACCCTGAGAGGGGACAGTAAGCCCCCTGGGACCCTGCTCCCTGAGAGGTGCCATCTCCTCCAGTCCAGCCAGGGAAACTCAAGTCTCCAGCACAAGGCAGCGAGTCCACACACAGCATCCGCTCCTGGTAGACCCAGCTCTCTCCCTTCACCTGGTTCGGATATTATTCCTGCTCCCTTATTGTTGAAAAAATAACGTTCAAAATTAAAATGTAGGCTGTAAATTATAGTAATTACCCAGCAGTTCCCCCTGACAGGCCCTTTGTGTTTCATTCACTGACACTCACTAAGCAAATCCTTGCAGTTTGCTCCTACACGCTCAAGAAACGTTCAGCCAACAGTGTCAGAGGTGCAGCTCCGGGGGCACAGTGGGCAGTGGCACTAGCCCGGGGCTAACACCTTGGCTGACAGCAGCAAAGCCCCATCCTGGGATGGCAGGGACAGGATCACAGCCAGCCACAGCTCCCTCCATGATTCATGCCTTGGAAGCAGTTTTGCCCTCATGGCATCCAATCTGCCCCATCCCGATAATTTCCACCTTGTCATTTCATATGAACTTTGTGGCAAACATGGGGCTTGCTCGGAGCAGAAAGATACTGGTGCTCTGGCCACAGCAGCAGGCACTGCAGACAGGCAGGCTGTTGTCACCCTGAGCTCCCCTTGCACCCGAACCTGAATGGAGGGCACCCGGGTGGGGGACCCACGGCAACATCCCACCCCAAGGCCAGCAAGAGGCACAACACTCAGCGACCAGCATAGGCTGCAAACCAGCTCCTCCAGCTCACACTTATTACCATCAGCAGGATTTTACAGCAATAAATATCTGACTGGAACGAGGAAGGCTCCAGCATGAGCACGGGGCAGACAAAGGGAGGAAGGCAGGGAGCTGCCGGCTCCCCAGCATCACCTCACGCCAGCAACTTGTAAGAGCGACATCTGCCCTGCCAGGAAGAAGTGATAGAGGAAAATGCCCACACAGACCTACCTCTCCCCGCCCTTCAGCCAGCAGCTCGTTAGAAATAACAACGCAGACCCAGTTGGGGCTGGAGCAGTGCGCACTCGTGCGTGGGTTTACACGCCTGCGCGGGCTCCAGAAGATCCCGTGCAGCGAGATGGCACGCCGAAAGGCACCTGCGTTCCAAAGGCGACAGGAGAGGGCTGCCTTCTGCCAGGGGCTTTCGTGTCAGTGGGTTTGGCTGTGTGTTAATTTGAAGAAATTGTTGGGGTTTTTTTTTAAATTCCACTTTATTTTAGTTCCATGAACAGAATGGGACCAGAAAAAAAAAACATGGTTCAGGTCAGTCCAAAACTCATCTTACTTTCCGAGTTGATTGTTGGCAGAACTGAAAATCAGCCCTCGAAAGAATACTTTCTGTATCCAAGGAAATATTTTACAGCTACCCAAAATGAACTATTCAGGAGTCTTCACGGGTTATTTAACTCTCTGTCATCAGCTTTTTACATTCGTGCCCAACCCTTCTCTGCCTCATCATGCCGACTCCATCCCATGGCTCCTCGGCCTGGGAAAAGGTGCAAAGAGCCCGAGATTGGCTCTGCCCCAAGGGCGAGGAGCAAGGAGCCTTGGTGGGGTGCAGGAGGACCTCAGGTGAGCAAGAACTTGTCATTTCCATGCTGCCTCTTTTCAAAGAACAAAACTACTGGTTAGACGCCAGGGGGGAAACCCAGAGCCGGGCGAGGACTGATACCAGACTGTAAAGACTAACAAAGGTCATGCTCAAACCTCCGGGTTCATCAAGTTCAACTCCAGCGCTCTCATGGCTGCAACGCTGGGCACCAGCGGCGGAACTCAGCAGAGGGGCTGAGGAGGGCAATAAACCCACCCGGCTGAGCTAGGTCGGCGCTCGCCTGCTGCTCCCAAACTCTCTTCCAGCCTACCTGTAACTCCTGCCTGCATGGGCCCCTGCCAGCGGGTCCCCCAAAGGCAGGAGCTGCCTGAACACTGCCTTTTAAGGCCCAGCCCCATCCCACTGCAGAAAGCCTCCACGCCCTGCCCGCAGGCAAAGCTAGGCAGAGCAGCGGGTGCTGCCCGCTCCCCGGCTCGGGAAGGAAAGGGGGGACATCCTCGAGCAACACTGGTTAACCAAAACCTCCTGGTTTAGGATCACAGCCACAGTGCAAGGAGGCAGTATCAAAAAACCACGCTCCCCCGTCATTATACCAATCTCTGCGCATTTTGACAGACCAGTGAATCAAAGTTTATTGCGTAATGAAAGTGTCATTAAGCAAGAACTTCCCTCGCTAGGTTTTCGTTCCCCTAGTTAACTTTAATAACACGGTACTCCCCTTTATTGTCTCTCCCAGCAGACACAGTCCTGCCTCCTCCTGCTTGCAAGCTCTCTGTGCAGCTCTGTGACTCTGGAGCAGAGCAGACAACTTTGGCGTCTCACTGTTCCAGGGCTGTTTTCTTAGCCCTCTGAGCAGAAATGACACGGGGTTTCGTGCCACGCACAAAAAATCCAGGGTGGACACCAAGACCAGGCTGATCTCCCAGCTGACAGGTGCTGGGAGCAGAGGTCACCATCCCCACCTGCCCAAGCACCCCAGGGTGTCAGGGCTGACTTGCTGTAGGACTGACACCTTGCTTGTTTAAATCCCCGAACCAGGCAGCCGTGGGCTCAGACTGGTACCAGTACCAGGGAAGAGCAGGGCTGGGGCAGCCAAGTCCTTACGGTGAGGAGGATAGTGCCCGTGTCTCCGAGCCCACCCTGAGCCGGGTGCCCATCACCTCCTCTGCCCCTGCCCAGCCGTACCAGCAGCGGGCTCTGCCGCCGCCTCCACCGGGCTCCGAGGTTACCTCCGGAGTTTTGCAGTCACTGAGAGTCGGAAACCCCCACCATGCCGGTCCCTGGAAATGCCAAACAGAGCCAGTTTGAGGCATTAAAGCAGCTGCTTCCTGGCAAAGGGGAATTTGTCTTCTCTGTAGAAGTCTGGTGTTGCAATCTCAGTTTCCCAGGTTGTAACGGAGGGGAAAACGTCAGCAATCGGGCTTTACACCAGCAAATCTCCCTGCCTCGTCCTGGCCCCTGGGCTGGAACAATGCTACGTGCTCCCATGCTTCATCCTTCCTCCACGCAGGCTTTGGCAGCTGGTTTTAAGACTCCTTAAGCGCACCTCCAGCATCCAGCATAAAACAGCAAGAGGTACTTTTTAACAACCAGATGTGATCTCCAAAACAAAGCAGTGTTTGGAAAAGATCCCTCCAACGACCCTCCCCTCTCAGCACCTGCTCGCTCCATTACCTGGCCCCAGGCCAGTTTGCTTGATTAAAGTCTATCTATTAAGTTTTGCGTCTATAGAGAGCCCCGCTCAGCAACGCGCAGGATTGGCACCGGGTTGTAAAGAGGGTTGGAACAGCTTAAAGGCGAGTGAGCCAAACACTTCGGGATGGATATTCACCGGCAAAGTAATCCAAGTCCACAGCTCCCATCGGCACCTGGGCAGCCGGTGCTCCAGAACATGTAATCACCATCCCGGCAGCAGGTGCATTTTCCAAGCAGAGTCGAACCCACTAACATGCCTGTTTGCATTTGCCATCCCCAAACGGTGCTCATTTCCATTTTAATTTCCCATTTACAGTCCTCACCGGGCCAGGAGAGTCGGCAGCGATGCAAGCAGGATGGGGACGTGAGCTCAACAGTCCATCAACAGGACGTGACTTTGGCAAAAAATTAAAGCAGCGAAAGAGCTGGCGCAGGAGCGGCACGAGGAGGGGAAGTGGCAAGAAGGGCTGTGCTACACTCAGCACTTTTTAAAAACGGTCTCAGCAAAGGCTCTGAATCAGCTCCAGGATGTAAAGTCACCCCACGCAGCCCGCAGCCTTGTGAGCTCCCCGAGACGTGGCTGTGAAGCGCTGGGGTTCACCACCCTCTCCCTAAACCCCAGAGCTGTGAACACAGGCAGATGCTCTCAGTGTGTCTGGAACAGATCGCGCCAATAGCATGAACCTCCAGAGAGCAGGGCACAGCTACACCTTATGCTACAGGCACAAGAAGCTGCAAAAAGCAACAGGCAAAGTGCCTTCCCTGTCTCCTACAGTCGGCTCCTGCCTCGTGGGACACACGTGGGCTCCGGCTGCAGCCCAGACATTGCTGGTGTCAGCACAGCTCCCAGGGCCTGAGCGGCCGAGCTCGCTCCCCGTGCCACTGCCTGTCCCCTAAAACCCTCACTGGGAACAAACCAGCAGCGGGATGGGCAGAATCGGGCCCCACAGCAGCTCAGGGCCCATCGCTCTACACTGACTCCAGCAGTCAGACACCGTCCATCCCCGACTGCTGGGTTAGCCCCAGCAGAGACAACAGGAGAAAGAAAATGAGTGGCTCACCTTTTTTAGCTGTCTCCATCTCTTCTTCGGTCCAGCGAGAGCTTTCATTCATCTCCAGAGAAGCTGACAAAGGGGAAGGAAAGGAGAGCAGTCAGCTGTGAGCGGGACACAGCAAGCCTGGGGAGCTTGGAGGAGATGCCCAAATGCCCAAACCCTGTCCTGCACCCTGTTCCCCGGAGGCACGACAAAACGCTGTGCAGCACAGAAGTGCTTCTGCAGGGAAGGCTGTGGCGGTGCAGGCTCTCAAGGCTTTTCCACGCCACGGTAACCCATGCCCAGCTTCCCCCCCGGGATGAGTCTTGGTGATGCAAAACCTCTACTTTGGGACTGGAAGCGAAGCCAGATGGCTTGAGGGTGGCAGCAGATTTCCTGCTGATTTGGTGCCATGCACTCTGGCCCGCCAACAACAGGTAGCTAAGATGGAGCTGACTTCGGGCTGTATGCTTGGAGGTGGCAGACACAGGGTGGAACCGTCACCCTCAGCGGAGACGGAGAAACAGCGTCACCTCGGCGGTGACTTTGGCCGACCGCATCCATCAAGGGAGTTGGCCGTGCATGACTGCGGGCTCCCTCGGTGCCATCACCCTGCTCTCAGACATCTCAGAGCCGCTTCCAGCAATGCTGGGGGCTCGCCCAGAGCAGCGCCCATTGCAGGGGAATGTGCTGCTCCGGCTGGGAGAGTCAAGAGAGGGGTGTCAGCACCTGAAACTTCCCCTCTCCCCCATCCCGGCTGTGGTGCTGGGGACACCGAGGTCCTGCATAAAGCCTTCACTATGCAACAGTCCCGCTGGCAGCCTGGCACTAGAGCAAACCCTACAATAACAAACCAGGGTGTGAGTCAGAGGCAAAAAACAACTCGCTAAGGAAACAGATTTCCGGCTCAGGCTGCCAAGGGGTTATTACTCTGAACAACAGGCAAAGCATTATTTCAACAGTGATGAGAGATGTTTTGACAGTGTCCTTTCAAAATGGAAAACAGGCTGATAGGTTCAGGATAAAGGATACGAACGAGGAGAGAAGGAAGCATCTTCCAAGAAGCTGAGGCCCTGTGGGAGGACAACGTGGGCTCTGATGCCCACGGCATCGAGCAGAGGAATCTCCCTCACAGCCGGCTGAGCACGACTGCAGGTGTCACCTCCTGGAAGTCAGCGCAGGTTACCACCTCCCCCAGAAACGCCGTCCCCCCCCGGGATGCTGGCCAAGAGGGAGGGAAATCGATACCTCGCTGCTTCTCCCGGCTACGGGCAGAGCCAGGGCCACCGCGCTCATTTACGTAAAAGCGAGTCTCCCTGACACACTGCACAAGGCCCTTCGCTCAGCTTGAGGATGACTGTTATTGTATGGTAAAGAAATGTCAAAGAAACGGCCCGTTTGGTTTGATTAATGGTATTTACTGAGGTTGCGCAGTTATGAAACAGATGCCTACGGGGAGCTCCGGCACGCTGCAGTTAAACCACAATACGGTTTTGTGTTGTTTTTTAATGTTCAATTGGTATTTAAAATGCAATAACTTTCTTAGCCAACCTAAATTAAAGCACTATTGGAGAGACATAAAGTGAAACCAATTGCTCAGCTATGTCACTGGAATCGATCCATTCCTTTTTCCCAATTTAACATGCTCTAAAGTCTTTTCTCCGTGTTCGCAGTGAAGTTTATCAAGCACTCTGAGATGCTGAGATATTAAAAAAAAAAAAATCCCATCAAAGTTACTGGCATTATCTGCTGCTTCTTTGCAGCGCTGCTTAACAAGTTTGAGAGGGAGAGCAGGGCTCCGTTGTGCCGGGAACTATTTATATCGCTTGTATGAAAACAGACCAGTCGCAATCAAGGCTTCAGCCAGTTGTCAGCGGGGGAACAGGGAGGCGAAACACCTCTGGGTGATTTATGGCACATGGAATAGCACAAGCAAGAAACTGCAGAGCATGGAAACCGAGAGGAGTCACCCTGTTTTTATTTTTACCTGCCTTAGGTAGCACAGTAATAATTTTGTACTTGGTAGAGTGGAAAATATAGGAAAATCAGCCAAATTTTTTGATGCACTGACTTACTTTGAGTCAATACATGAGCAGTTTCCCACATCGACCACTACTGATGCTGTAGACGTGAGAGGTGGATGCACCTGACGTGGGGCTGTGGGTGCTGCCATGAATTCCCGTCCAGCTCGAGCCTGGCACGGCACAGCACGGGGTGCCACGCTTTGCCTCATCCACCTTGTCCCCAGAAGCTGCTCCCAGCCTCATCCCGCTGCGCTCCACCACCCTGTAGCCTTGCGCAGGCAGGATGGGAAGGAAAATACTGCCCACTGTGCCTGACTGGCTACTTGAGGGGGCAGATGAGCAGGGGCACTGCGGACCAGCATGGGAAATGATGCTTTTTGGCAAAACAAGCCCAATCTGGGGTGCACAGCATGACCGCAGCCAGGGTAGAGGCTTCTGAGCAGCAACGTCCTTCAGCTGCGGAGATGAGGAAGGGATCAGCCCGATTCCCAAGGCCAGGGGGGTGACAGACCCCACAGGCTGCAGCCACTCGGGCTCCAGGCAAATGTGAAAAGAGAGAAGGCAGGAAAACTGGCAGAGACCCAGGCAAGCCCAGGAGGGCAGAGCAGGCTCCCATGCAGAGGTCAAGGGTACTCAAAGCCCGAGCTGCCGCAGAGGGAAACACATCTCCAGGTGCAGGAGGGACACGAGCCCTGCATGAACCCAGCCAACATGCTGCTAAAAATGACAGCTTCCCTTTTTGACTTTTGCAATACTTTCCCTCTGAGGCCACAAAACCCACTAACACTCAGCCAGAACAGCCCAGGCTTGCAAACACCTCCACTTTATCCAGATGAACTGCGCTGGGTAATTTGTGGGGTAGAGCAACCTCACTGCTGCCCCCCGACAGTGAGGATTTTATGAAGGAAAACCCTCCTCTGCGAGCAGATGGCCCATCCCAGCAGAGCAGACATCCCAAAGCCCTGCCAAGGTCCCCCCCCGTCCCTGCGCCCACTGCTACCCACCCAGCTCGGCGCTCTGCTGCGGGGCGGCCGCCTCCTCGTTGTTGGCTTCGTTCGCCATGGAGCGGGTGATGCGGCCTTTGCGCCTGCCCTGGCTGTTGGCGGTTTTGCGACCTTTGGAGGTAACAGTTTCTTTCTCATCGTTGTCTTCCCCGGACGTGTCGTCGTTCTTGTCCCTGCAAAAACAGGGAGGGAAATAAAAACGTTGTTGGGTTGGTCTGATTTTTAGGTCAAGCAATTATTTCTCTGCACGTGTTTGGGGATGTTGGGTTTTTTTTTGTTGTTGGTCTTTTGGGGGGGCAGGTCTGCATTTTTTTTTGCACACGCAGGCTCTTTTCCTGGCTGGGAGCGGGCTGGATTGGCGGTGGGGTGATTTGCGGCGGGGTTTTCTTTCTGCAGCTGGCTGCAGCTCCACCACCAAGTGCACGCAGAGACCTGACGGAGACAGGTTTAATGCCAGACCATTCAAATTCATCCCTGCCTCCTCCTCATTTATCTTCCTGAAAGGGACCTGCTGGTAAATGTCTTCGCAGCCTAGATATAATGAAGCCAGATGTTCTTTTAAACCAAGTATTAAGCCCATTACAGATAGCTAGCGGTCTGCGTGCCAACCTTTCCCCACCACGGCTCTGACGCTCCCCGTTCGGTGTGCGGGAGGCAGAGCTGGCTGAAGCCCTTCATCTGGGAGTGCTCACGTTGACATCAATAACGCTAAAGGTGAAGTGCCACGCTTGGCTGCACCCAGATTGCTCCTCCGACTCCCAGCGGCTCTCACAACAACAAAACAAGCTAGAGGATCAGAGGGGCTTTGGGGGTCAATTGGGTTTATATGAAAAAAAAAGCACAACATATCAGAGTTGCTTTCCCGGTTTGGGAGCAGCAGAGAAGAGGAATGAAGAGGAGAGCAAGCTCTGCCCTTCCCTCCGTGCGGAGGAGGTGAGGTGGGTCCTGCAGAGCAGGCAGCCCTGGACCACACTGCATCCCAACCACCGCAGCCCCAGCCCGACGCCCAGCCAGGCAGGGAGCGTTGTCCTTACTTTGTCAGTTCTTCTTTGTCATTTTCTGTTTCCTGCTTGTCTTCCTCCTTCTCTCCCTCCTTCTCCTTTTCTTTCTCTTTTTCATCTTTCTCTTCTTGGCTGCTCCGGGGCATTTGCTGCTGCTGCTGCAAAACAAGGGATGTAAAACAAAACAATCGCTCAGTGCTGAGGCGGATACATCACAGCACCTGGGCCAACCTAAACAAACGCAGTGAAACAATGCTGGGGGGCGAGCGGCCAAGAGGAAAAAAGCGCTGCAGGCAGAGGGTACGGGCAGGGTGCTTTCAGAGGCCACGGGGTTGAAAGCTTTCCGGGGAGATCAGAGGTAGTTTGGGATCAGGCACAGCATATGCACTTTGGCTCCCGTTCCAGGCAGCGGGACAGCCCCGGCAGCTCCCCCGGGGTCAGGCAGCAAGCAGGGACCCGAAGGGGGGAAGGCAGAGAGGTGAGAACAACCCCCCTGTTCCCCGCAGATAACAGCTCAGAGACATCGGTCGCAATTTGCACCCAGTGGGATCCATTTTGCTGAAGCAGGAAGGAGACAGTGGCACCAGAGACGCCCCAAGGCTCAGCGATACCAACGCTGGGATCTTTTTCAACTCTATGATTTTTATCCCAAGCACCTAACGTGTCTCTCAGGGAAGTTTATGGGCCCCTTATCACTGAGAAGGGAAGATGCCCAGCTCCTTGCCTGCTCTGTACCACCTGGCACCCCCGGTGGGGCCGTGCACCCAACCGCCCCAATGCTGCTGCTCGGACCAAAGGCGCTGCGGTACCCGAGGGAGGGACACGGCGATTATAATAGTTCTGGATTTTGTTTCAACAGCTGCAGGAAGGAGGATGCTGGGGAGGCCTAGTTCCCCTGACCTCCCTTCCCTCTGGCGACCGGCAAATGAGAGGCATTTCATAGAGAAATAGAAATTAGAGACGGAAATGATTTATTAAACCATCCTGCTCCTGGCTAATACAAAGCTGCTTGCTCCAGGAAACCCACCCGGGCTCACCCAGCCCCTGCCCAAGCTGCAGGGCTTCCACCACCCCTCAGAAAAGGTTTCAGTGATGTAATGGGGGTAAATTACCCTAAAGTGAGTTTATCAGCAGAAAGTATGATCCTAGGTGGCCTGGTTCAGCAAGTGGGGATGAGGTGTCCCCACATCCCTCAAGCCAGTGGGACTGGCCCATCCCTGATCCACAGGAACTGGGAGGCTGCCTCAAACACGAGCGTCCTCAAAGCAGTGCTGGGTGCAAGCTAAACCCTCTGCCCCCACGGGCTGGTGCTAAAATGAGAAGTGTGGAGCTGTCGAAATGGGCTTTGGGGCAGTTTTACGAGAAAGCTGCTGATTCTTTCAGGCCCCAGTTCAACACAAACCCTTAAAACACAGTCGCTACCATCACCAAAACCCTGGGGACTCTCAGTTCCTCCTTGCATGGGGTTAGGCAGTTGTGCCACCAGGACCCTCCCTTGGCAAGGCAGGCTTGGCCAGCCCCTGTGGCACCTTCACATAGCAAACACACCCCTAAGCATCAGCTCACACCCCCGTCGCACCCCCAGGAACGGCTCCGTGGGATGCAAGGCTGGGAGGATCCAGAGGAGGGGGAGCTGGGAAACAGCTGGGATGAGTACTCGGTCGCTTAAGATTTTCCAGAGTCCATAAATCTCTACAGCTTGGGGAACGGGATGTCTCCAGCCAAGGAACAGCATTGTACCCAGCATGCCAGGCACTGTCCTCACCAGCCCCCAAGCCCGGGGAGAAGGAGGGGGGCAGCCAGCAGGGCTGCCGGGACCAGGCAGGCAGGCCCGTGCTGGTGGCAGAGGAGCAAGGAGCATCTGTCAGGCGTTTCCCCAGCGCTGCCCTGAGCTCTCTGACTCCTTGAGCCACACCGTGGTGACCCCCAAGCGCGGGTTCAGCCCAGGTGAGGTAAGGGCTGTGACTTCTGAGGGCCGGGTGGGGAGCAGGGCAGGTTCTGCCCCAGCCCTGGCCATCACCACCCACCCCTGTTCCCATCACCAAGTGTTTCAGCAAGGGAGGGGAGCCCAGATGAATTTCACAGTATTTCTACCACCCTGCCGTGAATATTTTCTTTTGAGGGATGAGGGAAACCCTGCATCCCAGAGATCCCAGCTCCCCAGGACATACACCCAACTGTTCAGACATAAATCCAGCGCAACCACATGAGTCCCTGCTCCAGCATCAGGCTGGCGTGGGCTCCCAAGGGAAGCTTCAGCATCCTCTCATCTTGTCTCCACGCTCGTTTGAACCAGGGGGCTGTCATCCCAAGCAGCCATCGCAGCTCTTCCCCAGAGGAGACGGCTGGGATGGTGGCAATGCTAAGGAGCTCCCTGTGCCAGCCTGCAAAAGCAGAGGTGGAAAGGCAGGGAGAGACGCGAGCGGCCGCGAAAGCTTACGCTGCAACACAGGTGCTTCCCCGCAGCTCTGGCACAACCACGATGGGCAAACCCTGCTGGCCTGGCTTCAGTAGGTCACTGTACATCCCCCTCCTCCTGCAGGTTTCAAGCCCAGCCCGGTAGGACATCAAATTAGGGCTTCTCCCACCACAGAGGAGCATCTTGATCCAAGGATGCCCTCTAGTGATTGCCCTGCTCTGGCCCGGGCCCGCTGCCAGGGGCGAGAGCCAGCTGGGCGCAGCACCCTGTGCACAGTGGGACGGGACAGGACAGCTCTCACCTGCCTGCCCTCTCCCATCAGGATGAATGGCATAAATTGGGCAGCATCGTCACCATGAGGCCATGGCAGGGGAAAACTGTCCCCAGCTCCACCTGTGGCTGTGTTCACGTCTTCATCTGAAGAAGGTTCCTAGCCAAATGCTGCTTTGAACCCTAGCAGGCATGCAGTGACGGCTCATTTCCTGAGCTAGGGCTCGGCTGCACGGTGGGGCACCCCTCAAACACACCGGGAAGCACCTCTGGGGATGGCCACGCTCAGGAATGGCACCTTACATCCCACTCGGGGGTACGTGCTAGGCTGGAGGCTGTGGTTGGAGCACCCAGAGCCCTGTAGGGGAGCAGGCACCCCGGGGACCCAAACAAAGCCATGTGAGAGCTCAGTCACAAACAGCACGTGGAGAAAGGAGGTGGGACACCCCGCTGGGGACTGACCACAGCAGCCACCTCGGCCCATCCACGCTACATGCTCTACCCCAAACCTCAGAGCAGTCGGCATCAGAGCCGGACCACAGCATGGCACAGCACTGGGAAGTCACAGCCGGGAACCCGCGAGCCGGCCAGTCCCCCGCTCCCGGCACACGGCTGCCCCCGCGGTGCACGGGGAGGTTATTCTTAGCCCTGGACGTGGACCAGCTCTGGATGATTCAAGAGACGGGACGCCATCCCAAAGTGTGACAGGCCAGGAAATGCTTCCCCAATTACCAGCCGATGTTTCCCTCTGATTCACGCTGCCCTGGTTAGAGGTGGACTGGCAGGTGGGTCAGCTTGTAGTGGACAAGCCAAAGGCCAGCACCAAAATTGCTCGGCTCCCGGCAAGTTAAACCTCTCCCCAGCTACATCCCTGTCCCCCTGGGGATAAGGCACCCCACCTCCTGGAGGCAAAGCAGGTACGTGCTCCCCACCTTGCACAATAAGGTGAAGGGATGTGCCCGAGGCCAGGGAAGATGCCTGTGGCAGAGGGCAGGGCTGTCCCTCCTGTCCCTCCCTCCCAGGTCAGACACTCTAACTGCCAGACCGCCCTTCCTCCTCAGCATCACTGCTGCTTGTTTTTGCTGCCGACACATCCTGTTTATTTAAAAAGGCCGCAAGACAAAAATCGCATGTGGGACGCGTGAGCGAGAGGCTGATCCTGCTCCGAGTCCACGGGATGGGCGGCCTCCTTCCCCGCGTGCTCCCCATGCTCCGGCGTGAGCCGCTCCGTAATTACAAACATCTGCTCACCTCTACCCCAATTTCCCACCAGCCCCAGAGCAGCTGGAGAGGAGCAGATCGCTGCCAGCCCTCCTGAGAACACCGCATGTGCCGCCGGCCACCCCCTCGCTGGGGCCCGTGGGCAGGCACGCACACTCGCCCCAGCGCCCGGCTCCCCTCCGGAGCGAGACGGCTCACCCTGCCCGGCCAGCAACATCGGGCTGGCACGTCACGGGGATTTCAGCCGCTCTAAAGCTCCAGCTCCAAGCACGCTTTTGGGAGACACCGACTTCCAGGTAGGTCCCGGACACCAAAATACTGGCCCTGCTGAGAACCGACCAACTCGCTGCACGTCCCGGCAGCGGGTCTGGCTGGGAGAAAGCCCCGGCGAGGAAGAGGTGCAGCTCCTCCCACTCTGTTTACTTCCTTTGCCGAGGCACTGCCTGCTTCTAGAAGCCAGACTGGAGGGCAGGAGGAGGTGGGGGAAGAAGCTCCCCACCTTCGCCCTCCCCAGCCCCGCCGGAGACGCCTGTTACCTTGGCACAGAGACGTGAAACCAGCCAGAAACCCCTTCGAGCCGGCGGCACGTTCCCCGCCTCTGAAGCGCCCTTCTCGCACGCTCACCGAGAGCTCCAGACCCTCGCTGCCCCCCAAATCACTCACCTCCCCGCTCCCCGGCTCCCGGCCCCTGCTCACCGCCCAGCCATCCGGGCGCGCTGTGCCTTACATTCTCCGGCTCTGAAGGCTTCCTGACGATTTGCATAGTTAAGCCGTAAACTAACCACAACATTCCTCTTATGATTTTGCAATCTGCTGGAATAACGTGGTCGCTCTAAGTCAAGTCGATGAATCATCATCTATAAACCACAGCTCTCGTCACCGGGGCTCTCAGTGCTGGCTGCAGCCAGCGTGATTAATCCGCCAGGATGCCAAGCTTAACCTGCGGCGCAGGGCTATTTATTTTCCAAACTTGCAAACCTCCGGAAAATGACTGCTCCTGCCTTCCCCATCCCCCCTGCAGCGAGATGTGCTGGGCTGTGGAAAGGGATTGGGGACCATGCCAGAGCCTCGCTGCCCGCACGGTGTCCTGGCGTTATCTGCTGGACCATGCACCTTACAACTGAGGCACCCGCGCCCTCTCCCAGTCCCTCCTCACTCCCTGCTCTGCAGCACCCTCAAAATATGCACCAAAACACCACTGTTGCCAGCCTGGCTCGGTTCCCCAGCCCTGGTCCTGCTGGGGACAGGCACAGCCACCATTTTACAGCAACTCTCCCTGTGAGGTTTAGCTGAGCTCACACCCATTCCTGCCCTGGAACCAGCAGCTCCTGCCACCCCCAGACACCCTGGATGTGCTGACGGGGAACCAGCTCGGGTCATGGTGTCGGTACCAAGTGAGAGCTCATCCCCAGGCCCAAGTGCCAGCTGGGGGTGAAATCTCTGTCTCATGGCCAGTTTTGAGGGCAAACTGGCTGCATAGGGGATGCCATTTGGCTGCCAACAGGCACGTCACCTCCGCTGCTGTCATTACAGTGCCCTGGGCTCTAACAGGAGATGAACACACCACAGAAGCCAGCAACTCCTGTCTGCTCCCTTAAATCAGGAGGGAGCAATCCACAACCCTCCATGTCCTCGTGCAGAGGGAGAGGAGAATGTGTGTGCCAGGCTGAGCTGCGAGGCAACTCATTTCAGTGCTGCTCAACCCATCCCCAGGCACCGCAGGCAGCAAGCTCCGGGGTTTTGGCTCAAAGGTGGTTTGCAGCCCTCGCCACAGGCTCGCCACAGCAGTGCGGTGACGCATGCCAACCCTCTCCCCACCACGTCACACCAAAGTCTGCCTCGACAGGGCCTTTGGAGGGAGCTACGCCCTGCCGGCACGAGCCCTGTCCCCTCCAGCAGCCCGGAGCACCCGCTCGGCCGTGCCGCCTCTCCCGCACGCAGGGTGCCGGCTCCTCGCTTCTCCCGCGGGTGACTTCAGATCAATGGCATTTATGATGTTCTCCAGGGGCACTCGGCTGTGGAGCAGGCTCAGGCCGAGGTCATTGCACGCAATCAGGGAGTTGCAAATTAAAACCAGCTCGAGATAAGCCCAAGACAAAAGGCCTTCACTACACTGGCCAGGAATGCCTGGGGTTTGCTTTGCTGCTTCTCCAGGAGCCTCGGCATGCCTGCGATGGCCACGTGCATGCATGGGTGCCTGCTGGCATCACCCTGAACACCCCACGGGGTCTGGTACGGCACCGCCGGGCAGGATGCACTGTGCTCCTTGTGGCACAGCCAGCGGGGCTCAGCACCCGGCTCCCACCCCTCTCCCCAGCCCCGCGGGGCACTGAGCAGAGCAGCTCTGCCAGGAGCAGGGCTGGCACCATGTAGCCTTGGCTTGGTAGCATCCTCCCTCTTCCACCACCCACATCCAACCCTTCCACCTGCCTTCAGACTCTCCCTCCAGCGGGTCACACCAATGACAGCCGGGGCAGGGACTGCCCCACCGAGCACCCACAGCGCCAGCCTCCTCTCACCACCACGCTGTCCAGGTGCCGGAGGTCCCTCCTGGAGCATCCTTCCCTGTTTGCCAATGGCATAGCAGAGGTCGAGGACCCGCTGCTGAGGTCTGACACTGCAGGGCCTCTGTGAACAGCGCTCCCTGCAAATCCCCCGCCGTCCCTCGGCAGCAGGCTGGATAGGGAGTGCGGGGAGGATGGCTTAGAAATACAGGTATGTATCATGTAGGCGACTCCCAGGGCTCAGAGCCTCTGATCTGATGGTCTGGAACGCCTCAGCCCTCGCTGCCACCCACCACAACACAGCCTGGCTTCTCATGACCGCGCACAGCACCCTCCGCTCATGGGAGAAACCACAAAGCAAAACAAGCCACTGCCAAAACAACAAGGAGAGGAAGAGGAATGTCTGCCGGCGACTTGGCTTTGATCACTCACGTCCTGGGGCTGGGTTTGATGCTCTTGGCTGCGGAAGCAAGTTGAAAAAAATCAAAGGGCCAGGCTTGGATTTGATAAGGACAATGATAGCAAGCATGGGGTTTGCTCGGTTCAGCTCTGACCGCGACGGCCCGGAGCTGTACTGCTCCTCCGACAGTAAACAACAACTCTGCAAGACAGCAATCATTACATGGCAGAGATGGAAAACACCAGGGCCATGCCTGACACCCTGGGAGGCAGCGAACAGGCCCCACGCACGCTCGCCAGCGCAGCTCTCCAGCACCGCAGGCCACAAACCACAGCCCAGTGCCAGCAGCAAAGCGCCGGCAGCCGCAGCTGGGCTGCCTTGCCCTGCTGTGCCATGGGACAGCCCAGTGCCACCTCCCAGGCTGCCGGGCCCGAGGACGGGGCCAGCTGCGGGACTGCAGAGACTCCGGACTGCAGCATGACCATGGCCGGTGCTCATCTTGGGCGGCACCGGGAGCCTGTCAGGCAGTGGCCCCTGCTCGGCTCAGCCCAGCGGGCACTGACGCCTTCCCACCGCTCGCTCCTTGATCTCAGTGAAGCACAGAAATGATTTTTACAGGACCCTGCTCATTTGGATCCCTCCTTAAATCACCGAGGGCTTTTCCATAAGAGGAAATGTTTCTTTTCTGGGTCGCTGCTGAGTTTTTTAAAAGCAATTTGATTGCTCGCAAAGGGAAAATGACCCGAGGGGAAGAGAGAGTGAAGTTTGGAAGCGATGGAGATGAGCCCCTGCACTGTCCCAGGCGGAGAACGTGTGTTTTCTCCTCCCCGTGGTTTGCTTTACCCTGCTCCCTCCTGCTCACAGTCCCCGGGCCGATGCTGACCCACTCTGAGCCCTGCCAACAGGAGAAGGCGCTGGGTCGGTGGCTCATGGGATGCAGGGCAGCATCCATGAACACTGCAGGCTCACCAGGGGCAAAGCAAGCCCCGTATCCTCACAGAAGCAGCTTTCTCCAGGATTTTCAGCTGTGCCTGCTTTAAAAAGCGACTTAGCAATGACACGACCTATCTCCTGTCCGTGCCCAGGCAAACCTGGATTGCAACAACAGATAAAACAACTCATCCCAAAATCCAACCACTTCTGTCACTCCCTGTCCTGCTGGGAAGGTGCTGCAGGTTCCCCGTGGGGATGGTAATGCCCAGCCTGGATCCCAAACCCCCACCCCAGGGAGTACTCACGTGGGTGCAGGCGTGGTGGAGTGCTCGCCGGGAGGATGCATCGACCTGCTGCTGGAGAAACACGAGTCCGAACTTAAGGGCCAACCACAGCTAGTGGGGGTTTACCTCACTTTTAAGTGACTATTTTATTATCGCTAACTGCAGATGCGATCAAGCTGCACGGAAGAGCCTGGCTGTGGTGGCCACAGGGTCCATCAGCAAGTGGTCCATTGGCAGCCCGTGCCAGTGCTGCCCTGGAGGGAAGTGGCTACGTGTCCCTCCCTGTCAGTGCCTGTCCCTGCTCTGAGCCCACAGGTCTCCCGGCCGTCCCTGCGCTGCCAGCAGCCCTCGAGGCTGTGCTGGGACCTGGGGACGCAGCAGCCATCCTCCTGTGGCAACACATCCTTTGATTCTTTTTCCAAATATGGCCACATCATTCTCAATTAATCACCCCCAAAACTGCAGTTGGGATTTTTAGGAATGTGAGTTTCCATTGTGTTTGCCTGATTATGCTGCCCGGAGGGGTGGCAAGGCTGCGGGAAAGCTGCAACCCCCTCGGAATGGGGGAACGGGCATGATGTACCTATGGGACACACCTGGGGGACAAGGTCTGGGAGCAGTGGGAGCCCAGACTGAAAGAGCAGGCCCCAGCGGAAGGTTACAGGATCGGTATCAGCTCAAACACTGCCCTGTCTCACCCACCTCTGTGCAGGCCCCCCAGTGCTCAGCCTCACCCGGAGGCAGTGACAGCACCCAGGTGACAGCCCTCCACCAGCCTCGGTGCCTGGCAATCTCGGCCCCCTGGCGAGGGCAGGCGGATGGTCCCGTTTCAAGGCATGGAGGCAAACGTGGGCCCTGGCAGAGAGCATTTAGCCAAGTACAGGACAGGCCGCAGGCTCCGAGCCCTCGCCCATGAGCCCCCCAGCACTGTTGTCAGGCTGCCCTGTGAGCGGCCAAGTGCCCAGGCTACGCCGAGCTGTAGGAAAAGCACGAGAGATGGGTGTTCTCCCAGAAACTACCACTTTTCCTGATTGAGACAAGTTACTCTGCAAGTTGTATACCGCCAAGCTGTTAAGCAAGACTTGCTGCCTCCTGACACGCTCCAGCACAACCCTCTGTGCTCACGTGAAGCCCGCTGCTTTCCATGAGGATGATTTTGATCCACTTTTGAGGATTCTAGGGGTTAGCTGGTTTTGTCTGGATTTTTTTGGCTACGAGGAGATGTAGATTTAAAGAGAGACTGCACAAAGCAGCACACACATAAGCACCTAAGGTATAAACGCTCTGCAAGACGTTTCTCCCCATGAGGCCACCCTCAAGAAGGACCGGGACCACGGGGCTGTGGCCAGGTTTAATTTCTTCTCATGGATCCTGCAGCCTCAGCCTGGCTGGGCAGGTTTCCCAGCCACCAGCAGTGCTGTCACACTGCAGACCTGTCCAGAAAATGAGCCAAATTCAACCCCTTTTGTGTCCCAGCAGAGAACCGACCCGGCCCAACCTGCACATGATGGCAGGATGAGGCAGAGACGAGGGACAAGACAGCTGCTGGGTGACAGACAGCGAGCAGGGCCGCCTCACAGCAACATCCCACTGGCAGAAGATAAATCTGTGCCCCCACACTGACATCTCAGGCATCATGTCCAACCAGGCAAACTGCCCCATTACAGACTGCTTCACAGATAGTTTCAGTATGCTTTAAAATACAGCGCTCAAGTCAGCACAGGCTTAAATGCTTGCAAAAAAATTTACTGGTATTTGTGGCAGCAAAGTTTACTGGCCACGTCCAGGACTGTTTCTGGATGATGTGCTGCATTATTAAACCAAGATTTTATGACAAGTATCTCCCCACGTCTGAAAGAGAAGTTGTCAAAGCCTTTGACACTAATGAGGAGCCACTCCCTGGATTGATAATTGAATGCTTCCCAGAAATAAAGATCATTCACCTCGTTAGCCAGCGTGGTTAACGGAGCAGGGGCACAAGCACAATTTGTGGTGTAAAAGGCAGTTTGCTGAGCTCTGGACTTGATCCTCGTAGGAGAGGTGATGGCAGGGCAAGGCTGGACCGCGGCCGGTGCTCTGCTCCTGCAGCGGGGTCGGGGTGCACAGAGCCCCCAAGTCACGGGCAGGCAGCGCCCGCCTGCCAGCCCCTGCCAACCCCGCTGCCTGGGATGGCGCTTCCGTGAAAAAAGTAAATGGGTTGTTTATAAAAATCCAGGCTGGGGCTGTTTATCCGCGTCGGCGAGGGGAATGGTTTGTGTTTGGGGAGGGCGGGACAGCTGGCGGGACGGATAATTCGATTTGGGTTTTGGCAGGGGGCAGGGAAGAGGGTGGGCCTGGGAAAGGCCGTCGGCCCTGGCAGGGGACCGCGCCGGCTGCCCGGGCAGGTCACGCCTGAGCCCCCGCCCCGCTAGCAGGGCTCGGCGCTGCTCCCCGC
>NW_020799121.1:12075407-12107322 GCF_003259725.1 Athene cunicularia | reverse complement strand
GCGGGGGGGTCTGGGCGGCTCCGGTCCCCCCGGAGCGAGTCCTCGAAAGCGTCAGCCCTAACACATGGGCCCCGTTCGCCAGGGAATACGTGAGCGCCGTCTGACAGCAGCGCCGAGGGAGACCGGCATGACGGCACGTCCTGCGGGCCGCGTCCGTCCACCCCGGCGCATGACTTCATCCTGCCCTGAGTCATCCCCGGGGCGGGCAGGCGGCTCCTCCGGCCACCCATCACCGCTGCCGGCCGACCCCAGAGCATCGGCCTGGCGGGAGGGTCGCCCGCCTCCCCATCCCGGCACCGCCTGGGATCCCCACGGCTTCTCTACCTCGGGAATTCACCGGCACCGCCGCAGGAAGCGTAACCAGAATGCTGCGGCCATGCCACTGCCACGTGGGCAACGCCACTCCAAAATCAAAGCCAATCTATTCCGGAATCAAAACCCCGCGCTCCGCACGGAATAATTATATTGAAATAAAGTCACTTTTCTTCCAGCACGGTTTCAGCCCAACACTTGCGCTCCCACAGCCCGGCTGAACAGCTTGCCCGAAGAGCGAAGCACACGGCGCTAATTGCCGAGCTTCAATTTTTGTGCCCCTCGCTACAGAATTGGGGGCGTTCGCAGAGAGATGCTCTTTGAAATACCCTGAAGAGCGACTGCAACAGCCCCCCAGGCAACACATCCGCGCAAGGGCCTTTCATTACAAACTTATGCAAATTTATGCTTATTACTGTACACTGAATATTGGATCAAATCATTTTACCATGACTCAAACTTTTTCCCTTTTTTTTTTTTCCTTCAATGAGAAATTACGCACTTGGAAGTTATTCCTCTTCCCATTGATTCCTCCCTTTCAGGGTTAAATGGCATTTTCCATACCCATACACAGAGGATTATTTTAGAAGGGATCTTCATCTCAGGAGCCTGAATATTATGCATAATGATCCCTCAGATGCGTGCGCCTTTCATTCATCGGCGCTGGGGAAGGCGGCGTGCCGGGAGCATGCGCCCTGTCTCGGAACGGGTGGCTGCTCGGTTTTCTGACAAACTGGAAGCAGAATCATGTGAAGTCCCCGCTCTTGGCAGGAGATTTTTAGCAATAAGTAGCAGCTTTGTGAGGAATATCCTTTGCCAGGGGACCATCAGCCAGGGAGCAGTGGGATTCTTATTTTTTAATGGACTTTTAATAAGTAGGCCACAATGATAATCTTGACACCAGAGTAGCTTTATTTCTACGTGTAATTATCTCCACTTCGTTCTCAAGCTCCCTGCTGCCTCCAAGAGCAAATAAGACCCCCAACCTCTCCGTGAGAAAAGGAGCAAGAAAACAGCATCGGGCCACTTGAAACGCTATTTGTATCAGACCTCATCCACTCCTCTCATCCAATATAAAAGTCAACCTCTCCTCTAAATTAATTAAATCTCACTTTCGGCGTTTAACTGCTTGAACCCTTAGCAGCAGGAAGATCCATGCTCGGATCACAGGCAGTGCTGGGAAGGCAGCACCATGTCTCCTGGTGCTGTAGGAAGACCCTTCACAGCCCCGTCTCCTCCCTGCACGCTGCCCGTCCCTGTGCTGTCCCACTGTCCCTCCTGTCCTTCAACCCGTCACCTGTGGCTGAGACTGGACTGGTGAAGGCAGAGCCCCCAGCGCCAGGGCAACCCAGTGCCACCGCTCCCCAGCCACAGCCCTGACTCTTTGCAAGGCCACAGGAGGGACCTACAGGGGGCCAAAAATAATGCAGGACCCTCTGGGAACAAGCAAGGATGACCCACAGCCAAGGTGCTGGCTGAGCCTCCGGGACGGGTTATTCCCAAACGAGCACACCTTCTGCAGTCGCAGGAAGAATTTGACCTGCTTCTAAAGAGACTCACTAAGCAGAAATCCCACCAGGAGCATCCCTCCGGATTTGCCAGTATCTGACCTCTCCTGAGCAGGTCTGAGCAGCTGCGAGCTGACCCAGCCTGGCCTGGGGAAAGCAGGTCCCATCAGCACCACTCCCAGAGGAGACCCCATCTCCCCCAGAGCAGGGTTCTGGGGTGCAAGGCAGATGCTCCACCACTCCCACTGGTTTCTGGCAGGACTCGCACAGAACATTCTTCCCTTCAGTACCTAAAAATGTCACCCTCAGCCAACTTTCTCCCCAGCACAGCCTCCCTCTGCAGCACGGACCCGGCCGTGCCACCCCGCCAGCAGCGTGCCCTTCCCAAGCTTGCACACAGACTCTTCCAGCACTCCTGCACACAGCCTCACAGGAAACGGATGCAAGGGATGCACGGAAACACTGGGGGTATCACCGCACAAAATGTGCATCTCAACATCCCTGAAGATCTTGGGGGGAGAGCTGGATTGTATGCAGCATCTCCTGTTCTACACCCCTCTCCTACTGCTACTTGTGCAGCCAGCACTTGGCTCTTAAAGCTTGTCTGAACACCCCACCCTCCACCTGAGCATCAGTCATGGGAAATATTCACTGCTTCGCTGCTCCCCCAGCATCATGGATCTGACTCTTCTTTCAAAATCAATAACGTTCTGGTCAAGCTCCGCTCCAGTGGAGGTGCAATCCACTCCCTTCAGTGCCCAGCAGCCTCCCTCTTAATATTGCTTTTCCCTGCTTGCAAAAACTGTCCTGTCTTTTACTACGATTTGGAAGCAAGACCCTGCTTCCAAAGGCTGGCACTGACCAAGTCTCCAAAGGGCAGCACATGATCTCCACTGCCCAGGCTGGACCAGACCCATCAGCAAGAGAAAGCATCATGGGAAATTCTGCAGCTAGCGACGCTGTGGATGCTTTTAAAAACTAAAATACAAATAGTACCTGCTGGGCGCAGGATGGGCAGGTCTGTGGCTGCAGGGGTAGGTACAGATGCAGAGCAGAGCGTTAGATTGCCTCTCTCCCTCCACACTTGTTACTTGCTCAACTTAACATTGAAACCAGAATGAGCTGTGCTAAATGTCTCCACTGCTAACAAGAAACAAATGTGGCCTCATGTTCTAGTTGCTGTGATCTAACAAAACAGACCATGGTAAACACTATAAAAATGTACTGGAGGGAACCACCCTGTGTTTGCTGGGAGAGAGACTGGATAATCTAATAGGGCTTTATCCATCTCTAATGTCTCTGAAAAAAAGAAGGGAAAATTGGGCCCCGTCCATGACATTCGTCATGTGCTAGCTATTCTGATGTCTTAATGCTGCAGAAATCAAATTGGAGCGAGGCTACCTATCTGCCTCCCAATCAGGATCTAGACCCAAGTGCTGCTTTTTATGGCCATGCAGCACGAGGAGCAGCTGATGTCAGTGGTGGCACGGGCCAGGCCAGTTTTTCCAACCTTATCCCCACGTTATCTGGAGAGATCCTCCCTTTACAGTCACCTCACTCTCCTCATGACGTGGATAACCGCTCACTTTACAGACCTGGGGATCCACCAGTGGACCTTCATCTGGCTGGAAGCATTCACTGAGACAAGGTACCTGCCCAAATGGTTACCACTTATCTGGGTACCTGGGTATTGTGGTATCAGCAGCAACACTGCGTGGTCATGTCTAGGTTTGTATCTTGGCCATGGTAACGGCAAGGGCTGATTCACTCGCCTACCCCAGGCACCTCGTGGTGCTCTGGGTACCTGCCTGGCCCTTAACCAAAGGGTTAAGGGTCTTCTCTAGCTTCAGCGCCCAATCTGCCAGCCCCCACGGGGATCTCGGACACCCTCCGGCTCATCAGACAGATTTATATGCCTCTGCTTGGGCCATCACCAGAAGCCACTGCCACCTAAGTCACACTCCTCCCATACCTCTGCCCGCAGGAAGAGGCATGGGCAGGCTCCCCAAGGCAGGAGCACCCCCACCCAGCCCCCAGGAGCCCCATTCCCACATGCCGGCTGCCGTTGCTGGAGGGGAGAAACAGGCCCCACTTGGTTCTCACACAGAGCTGCAGGCTGCATGGGCAACCCCATGCTACTCCTGACGCCTGGCCAGGTTTTCTGCATTCAATCCATCCCCTTTTTTCAAGCATCTTGGGTTTGCTGTTTGCTTTTTTAAAGCTACTGTGACCTTGGCACGGAGACGGACAAACATCAACTGCCAGAAAACAGCATGTTCTGAAAAGCTACACAGAGCAAAACCACAGCCCCATCACAGTCTGCAAGCAAGATCTCCATCTGGAAAGGGGAGAAAAGCAGCATTTGGGGGGCTCAGAGAAAGTGCTGCTGCTCAGCCCAAGGGACAGCGTTTCCACATGCTCTTACCTGGCCCTTCCCGCGCCGCCGGTAATTCCTTCTTACGAGGTTTTTGTAATTCTCGTTCTTCTTGGTCAGGTAGTAATACAGGACGCAGTCTGCCACCGTCTGCAACGACAGGGACAAGTCAGAGAACAGGAGGTCCCATCCCCTCGTGCTGTTGGGGTGCAGATCTACCAGAGCAGCGATCAGGCCCTGCCACTGCCAGCTCTGCTCCTGCTTCTGAAGGCCTGCAGCCCAAACAGGCTTCCTCACACCTCCCACCCCAAGCCCTTCAGCGGAGCTGGAAGAGGGGAACAATGCACGCTGTCCTAGTAAAAAGGCTCTGTTCTTCCAAGGGACAGACTGGGGCTGTACCGCAGGTGTGCTGAGATGGAGATGGGGGTTCAAAGCAGCAAGCACCCCACATTGGAAGCAAATCGGTGGGAAGGGCTGACCCCAGATGACTGTGGCAACTAAAGGCAGAAGAAGGAGAGCTGCCTGTCACCCTCTGTTGTGGTTACGTGAGGCACAACCTGCCACACAACTGTCAGCTAACGTTATTTCTAGCCGTTCAGCTCTCTGGCTCGAGCACGCATGACTTTCTCGTGGGCAGACTGAGATCCCGGTGCTCAGGAGCTGCCATCCCAACGCCAGCTCCAGCCGTCGGCTCTGCAAGAGCTGTCCTGGATTGGACACGTTAGGAAAACGAGGGGCTGTGGCCAGAACTATTCTGCTCCTGAACAGCACCGAGTGTGCCACGCTTTGCTGAACTGGGTGGCACCTGAACACTGGTCTTGGGCTACACCTTCACGTGCAGGATCAGTGCCTGCACAAACAGAAGTAATCCCACAGACCCATCACGCCTGCAAGCGCCCGGGAGCAGGGGGCTGCTGCGTGCTCCCGGGGGTGCACGGGGGCTGCGCTCTCCCTATCCCTGTGCAAGGAGTGGAACCATTTGTAAAAACAGATTGCAACTTTTAAAGTGTTAATTGGATCTCTTTCTAATCTAGCCCTGATTATACACACACACGCGAACACAAAAACTTACAGTCATCTGTTCCAAGGGCTAAGATCACTATTTTTTATAATGCAATTTAAAAATCTATTAATTCATTACATTGAGCCATACTTTGCATCTCTCTCCAACAGGATAATGGATGTGTTCTGTATCATAATTACAGCCTGATTTACAAACGAGTACAAATAAAATTAGAAGACATTTTACAGCTTGGAACACAGACTGGATTGTGAGCATTATCCAAGTCCCACCGCTTTCGGCTTTAACAAGTGAGAAAAGCTGAAAAGCGCCTGGTATCTTACAGCGACAACAGTAGCACGAGGCTGCTGCTGGCCTTCGCTTGCCTGTTGCTTTGGACAGGAAAGTCATGGTCTTACAAAGTATTTCCCCAGCCTAAGTCATGCAGAATCAGAGAATAATTTAGGCTCGAAGGCACATCTACAGGCCAGGTGTGCTTTTGAGCAGAGGAGTTCCCCCACGACTGGACACTGCATGGATGAAACACTGCATGAAATGGAAGGAGGATGCAACTAACTACAAGGACCAGAGAAGCAGCAGCTCTCAAGTGTTTCTTGCTCAGGAGAGCAGCTGGTCTGTCACTGTCCTTCCAGGCCAGGTCTGCCCAGGATCTGCCCCTGTGGCCTCTCCCATAGGTGGTACCTGGCTTGCTTAGAATGGTACAAGAGACTCACTCTTCCTTCACATCTCTTTTTCAAACCTTTCTTCCATCAGCTCAATTAACAGCAAAAAGGGAAAGTCCAAGAAGCACAACACAGAGGCTTGAGAAAGGTCAGGCCCTCCTGCTAGCCAATCATTCCTAAAAACCAAGGTGGAGCGTGTGTGTGCATACCTGACACCAACCCAAACTGCTGGATGAACTGGGACTCAGCCCACCATCAAGACCCCCTCCCTGAGCAAAGAGGGGACCCCTCTGCTCTGTGCCGGGTGGCCGGGACAGCCGAGTGCCCACACACCCCCCTAGTGTGACAGCCTGGCTGGTGCAAAATGCCTCCAGGAGATACTGGAAAGCAGCTCCCCCAGGCAGATCACGGGGTGGGCTGCAACGCCTACGTGCCAGGCTGGATGCGTTCACACATCTCGCGGCGCTGAGCTCCCGTCTCTCCGCAGCTGAGTCAGTCCCTTGTCTCTGCAGGGAGCCAGGAGGAGTCTGGACCGTGCCTGGGGCTCTGAGCCACCACCACCCACAGGTGGCTGCTCCAGCCCCAAAGCGAGCCGTGTGATGGAGAAGAGACAGTGTGAGGCAGGTTAAAGCCAGGGGAGGCTTACCTTTCTGTCCAGAAAGGATGCAATCAGGCCGAAGTTCTTCGGATGCTGCATGAACCTATGGGAGCAAGAGGGAGAGGGTAAGTGTGGGTGCCAGCTCTGACCCCCCTCACAGCTGGGCTGCCTTGCCCTGTACGCCTGGAGCAGCAAGGCCAGTTCCCCGAGGGACTTAGGAGTTTGAGAAAATATTTGTCTTCTGCTCAGCTTCCCAGAAAGACAGGAATTTTAAATTTAGCCCAGCGGAGCCAGGCTGGTTGGCAGCTTCGATGCACAGATTTTCATCGCAGGGTGGGAGAGAGCAGGGGGGCTGGCAGTGCCTGACAGCTGCCTGTCCCCATGCTCCATCGCACGGCCACCCAAGCCCGTACCAACAGCAGGACAAGCAGAGGACAGCTGCACAGCCAGCTGAGGCCTCAGGAACTGGCAAAGGAAGTGCGAGGAATCGCTATCAGTGGCCGAGCACAAGCACCCCACAGCACAGTCGGGGGGTGTCCCCGCCACTGAGCAGAACCCCAGACCTGGCTGAGCTGCCAGGAGCAACTGCAGAGGATGGGAAAGAAAACACCAAACCCTGGGAGGAAGCAGAGCGCTGCCACGTTGCTCAAGAGATCCCTGGTGGCATGAAGGCTCTGAGGAACGCCACCTCCTGCCCAGCAAGCAGAGGAGCTGTCAGCAGGCTCCCGGGAGGGAGCATCGCCTGCCGAGGACGGGGGGGAACTGTCCCCGGGTGAAAAGATGTCTCCTCCAACAAATCCCTTGGTCCAGGTGGTGGGGAAACACTGAAGGCCAACGAGCCCTTGGCACGAGGTGCTCCTGCTGGCAGGAGGACAGTTAACCAGTGCCTCGCCAAAGCACAGGGAGCCCGGTGCCTCGTGTGCCAGGGCTGGAGCCTGTTGGGCAAGGGCAGCTCTGCCAGCTCCCAGGAGCTGACAGCTCTGTGCCCTGGGGAAATGGATCTAAGGCAAAAGGCAGGGGAGCTGTGCTGTGGGTGTAATGCGGGTGGGACGTGGGGAGCAGCTCCGTGCCTCTGGTCCTGTGTGATGCCCCCAGGGCTGCTGGCTGAGCTCTCTCCTCCTGCCTTCACTGCTCAGCCCCACTGCCACAGTCAGGGCACAGAGCTGAGCTCAGCAAGGGTCCGACAGACTCCAGCCACGGCAGCAGGACGTGGGTGCTGCCACCCACCTGCCAATGCCCTTCTTTTCACAGGACACCCATCTGGTTTGGGTGGCACTACAAGGGCCCTGTCACTGTAACCGATCACCAGAGCAAGGGGACCTCATCTCTGCTGCTGCCAGCACGAGTTTTTTTGGGTGACAGTGTGGGATGGGGAGGACATGGGAGCATGGACAGCAATGGGAGTGTGATGCTCGGGTGCTTAATGGGGTCCCCAGTCTCTACCCCACAGGCAGCTGCAGCCTTTCTAACACCGAGTGTCTTGAAGGGTAAAACTTACGTCCCAGATATAACACAGATAACAAAGGAGATCCCCCAATACAAATGAATGAATAAGTAAAAAAAAAAAATTGCTAGAAATGCTAGGCAAAAAAAAAAGGCAGCAGCTGGACTGCTCATACAGACTGGGATCACAGCAGAGCTGGAGCTGGCTCATCATGATGTACGCAGTGCAAACCAAGGGCTGATGAAGGGACAGGGTTTTCAAGGACATCATTTCAGTGATGTTAATGCAGCATCAGGGGCAATACAGACAACAATCCACTGTTTTTCACAGGCCAAGCCACATCTCCACGATGAGGGACTGATGCTGTGTTCTCACAGTGCCCAGCATGACAGGGCCTTGATGCCTGAGTGGGATCAGGGGGTACCACAGCCACCCCTGCTCCTGCACCAGCAAGTCCCAGCCCTCCTGGGAGCAGGCTAGCGATGGGCTCTCAGTGAAGAGACCTGAAATCCTGCCCAGAAACAAATCAAATCAGACTCCTCCTCATGGTTATGTTTTAATGGCTAAAATGACTTCAGACCTGGAGCTTGCAGTGCCCAGCTGTTTTCTCCAATAGCCCCCACCATCAGGGCTGAACAACAGGTTTTCATAGTCTCAGGAAGAGGCTGGCTCTGGGTCACAATCATGGGTGACACAACTCTGGTTCACCTTAAATACCCAGGACAGAAGCTGCAGCCCACAGGGCAGCTTATCTACCCACACACCGGGATCGGGGCGAGAGCTGGGGCAGGACTCCCTTGGCCTTCCTTACAGCTCCTAAGTACCAATCTCTTAAAACGAGCTTTGGGAGAGCCCTGAAATCCTGCTGTATTTATGCCTCAAGCTCCACATCATCCACAGTGATGACACAGAAACCACCGTGCATAGCAGGATGCAAGAGTTGGGTGTGGATTCTTCCAGCCCCATTAGCCAGGCACGGCCCTGCCATTAAAGACCAAGTAATTAGCCTTTGCGTCATTTGTGGGCAAGCCTTGATGTTTGTAGTGTCACATTTTAAGGCTAATTAGCAATGAGGATTCTCCTCTACCAAAGGCTTGGAGCTGGTTTGCTTGTTTTGTTCTTTTTCCGTCCGTCTTGGCAATTGGTTATTTCAGCTGCAAACAGGAGTCGTCACAAGCAGGGACAGGGGGAGGGATCCTGGACATGGACAGGCTTCCAGCGTGGCTGGCCAGGGGCCTGCTGGTAATCCACGGAGCTGTCCCACGATTGTCCGGAGGCCAAACTAAGGCAGTGCTGCTGCAAGGGACTAGGTGGCCCTGGCACACCCACATACCTCCACGTCCCTCATGTCCACAGCAGTGAGCCCCAACAGATCTCATGCTGCTGGAAGCTGAACTCCAGCTCTGTTTTTACAGACACACACGGCACATTGGGGGCACCAAGAATGCTCCAGACCTCCGTGCAAACACATCTGGGTCCCCGCTGGGCTGTGAGATGCTGGGGAGTCTAGATGTGAGACTGAGCTGGGACCCACCGTTTGGCTGACAGCATGGTGGTACCCAGGGAAGGGATCAGCAATCCCCCAAGGGATCTCAGTCAGTAAAGCAAAGCTGTTCTCAAGCACTGCTTGCAAACAGGAGAAAGCACCACAGTCAGAGTTTTCACGTGTCTGATGCGGGAAGGTGTCCTCGAGAACAGCAGCTGGTGGCAAATCCTGCAGAGAGCAGGATGGAGCACTGAGGGATGGGCACTGCCTGGGCGCTGCAGCCTGAGGGATTCTGCATAGGGGGGTTGGATGATGACAGCCCCAATAATCCTTCTGGATACACAGTGCCTGAAGGACAGGCATGTAAATCCAAAAACCTAACAGTGTACGGAGCATTGAGTTTCACTGGCTTTATCCTTAAACTGATACAACCAGGGTCACAGCAGCAGAATAACTTCTAGTTCTCATCCTGTCATGAGCAGCAGCTTCTCACACCGCTGCACGTGGGCACAAACACACCCACCATACAGAAAGGCCTGAGGTTTCTGTGCAGGTGCATCACCCTGCACACAGGCCGAAGGCAACACAGCGACCACAGCACGGGTCCCGGCCACGCGTCCCAAGGGCTACGCAAAGAGAGAGAGAGGGAGGGGAGTGTGGGCTGCACTCACTTTTCCCGGAAGGTCTCCTTCTCCTGTTCGCTCCACATGTTCATCACCTGCCGGTCCTTGTAGACCTTCATGGGGTCATCCATGAGACCGTTCATGTTGATGAATTTAATGCGCTGCTGGTCAGCATCGTAGAGCATGGGTGGGATGACGGCAAGCTGGCGCATCTGCTTCTCCAGGTTCTTTGGGGAAAGCAGAGAGAACAGTTGGTCAGCACCACAGGCCCGTGGGGACCGCAGGGGACAGATGTTCGAGAGGAAAGGACAGGCGGAGGAACAGGAGAAATCAAAAGCAAACACTAGACAGCTTTATTGCTAGAGTAATTGTAAATCAAACGCTGAAAGAGGCTATCGCTGTCAGCCAGGAAACAATTAATCTTTCATTTTGAAATAAAAGGCTTTAAGATACTGTGTGGAAATGTCTGACTTAAGCAAAACAGCTCCTGACCATGACAACAGACAAGTCAAAGCAGTACAGGGAGTGCAAACCCCTTCCCAGCCATCAAACCCGCGGCCAGGTGGAGGTTCAGTCCACCCCACCCCAAAGTGCGAGGGAAGCAGGTCGGCTCTGCACAGCTTTCTGAAAGGGTGGGCAGAGGGAGACGTCGTGTTTCCCTTCCACAGGAAACCTAATACTGTTCCAGAAGGTTTGAAGTGTCACTGTAACGGGGCCATCATTCCTTTCTTTCCTCTTACTGCAACACCCTGGGATATAATCTGATGCCTTTACTCCATCCTATTCAAGTGCAAAGTTCATCCAGAGTCCCAGCCACACACCAGGACAGGTCAGACTGGGCACACTGGTTTCCTTAAGTATTTGCCACAGAGCGGCTGATGCGATGTCCCATTTGTGCTGTCCCCTGCCCGAACACCAGGACCGTCCCTTTGGCTGAGTGGCTGGTGGTCCCCCGGCACAGGTCTGCCCTGCAGGGACAGAGGGATGCTCTGGCCACCTTGCTAGCAGCACCATTGCTCCAAGTCCTCCCTGTCACCTGGGATGGCACTGGTCAAACATAAATCCCAACCTTGACCCAGAAAGGCCAGGTCTCAAGTGCTGTTATTTTAATTTACAGCTAGAGGCTGGTTCCTGGGTGAACAGTAATGTCCAGCCCTTCCAGTGAGTTGCTGACCCAGGCCTGCCCAGCACCGCTTTGCTTCCCCAATCTTTCTTCCTAGAACACGGCCCTCCACACAGCCATGGACGTTTCAGCTCATTTCATCCCGTTCCTCGTCTTCACTAGGACACCTCCCGTTTGGCAGCCGGCTGCTTTGGATGCCCCGGGGGTGTCATCCCATCATGGTCAGGGACAGCTCACAGCCAGAACATCGATCCTGACAACTGCAGACTGAAAGGAGAAAGCCCCTGTGCAGGCAGAGGGCAGCTGGAGGAGCACTGCCTGCAGCTCAGAGCACAGGGCCTGTCCCTTCGCCTGGCAGGGGCTGGGGGAACTGAGGCTGCAGATACACCCCGCCGGCGGGCAGCCAGCCCTCCCTCCTCTCCAGCAACAGGCCGGGGCGGAGAGCTGGCCCCTGCCGTCAGCAATGCTCCCCGGCTCTCACCTCCCTGCTCCTCCCAACCCCAAGGAAGGGCTGGAAGCTTTAAGGTCTCCTCCGAAACAAGCAAAGCAGCGCCGTGGGGCTCAGCAGAAGGGTATTGGGGTGGAGTTCAGCAGCACACTGTGGAGCAGGTCGGAGGCAGTCGTCTAACACTCCCCTTGGCCACAACCTCTGCAGAGCTGTGAAATTTCCCTCTGCTTCCGAGATCCATGTCCTCTGGGCTGTCACCTTAACTGGCTAACAGCAAACTGCCTGGGACAGGGAGCAAACCGTGGCACACAGGCAGCAAACATCTCAGCTATTGCTGGGCAATGGCTGCTCTCCCCTCCCAAACGAGATCCATTCACTGCAGCTCGCCTCCGTGCCAAGAGAGAGGAACCCTTGTGAAACCAGATCCAAACGAAGCCAAGGTCACGGGGATGTTTCAAGATGAATGGAGCACTCCCAGAAGATGTGGGCCAACTGGCTCACGTACAAACCATTCATTCCATAGGATTCCCCTGTGTCAAGCCGCACAGCCCATTCAAAACAAAACGAAACAGAAAAACCCCCTCCACCCGGCAGCCAGGGCGCCGGCTCCCTTCCCTTCCCACCTCTGCTTCCATTTTAAACCAATAGCCAGGAGCTGTTTGTGGGGTGCTACCCAGGATGAGCAGCACGCTGGGGTTTCAGGTCCCTAAGAGGCAGTCGAATGCCAATAAACCCTGCTCACTGGCCACCAGCTCCTGGGGTCCTTTACTCTATGTTTTGCTCCTGCAGAACCACTGCACAGCTCTGGTGTATCTCTCAGGCAGCTGGAAAGATGCTGCTGGGTATTAAACAAACATCACACTCTGGATCCTGTCCAGAAAATGTATTAGGCATCGTGACAACCTCCCCAACCTCAGCGTGGCCTGAAGTTAGTAGGATTTGGTATCAGATTTCACTGTGGGACCCGGCGGTGCTCTCCTGGCTTCCTCAAAGAGTGGAGTGAGAGGTGAAGAGGAGGAGAAAGGACAACCCGGTCTCACCTCTTGTTCTGAGAGCCCGTCGATGATTTCCGACACCTCGTGCTCGCTGCGCGCGGCCGACATGGAGAGCCCGCCGCTGCCCCTCTGTCCTACCCTGCTGGGAAAGGGCAGTGAAACACTCAGACACTGATGCTCCATTTTGTAAACCACTTCCACAAGTGATTGCTGGCCCTGTTGTCCTTGTTGACCATATCTCAACACCCTGTCCAGGCCACCCCATCCCACACTGGGGGAATGGCACCTGCTGCAGCCCCGTGGGCTCTGACACCACTTGCTCCTGCCCGGAGAGCACCGTTCCCTGCGTCCCCTGGGTTTAGGGGCTCACAAGTTGAGTGCCTCAACCAACCTTCCTTACCTGTGCCAAGAGCCACGTCCTGGATCACTACAACAGAAGGATATTTCATACCCAACCATACTGCTCCCCCATTTTCTCCTGTTGATTGCAGGGCAGCAATGGCATAAAGGCATCTGTTTGCACCAAGCCCTGAGCACTGTGCCACTGTATCTGGTTTGCAAATGCTGCAGGAACTTTTAAATCAAAACCAGCCATTGACATCTTTCCTCCCCAGTATCACCCAACACAACAGGCATGCATCCCAAGGAATTAAAACTTCGGTTATTAAGCATGGAAAAGCTTAAAACATTTCCCAGTACCATTTCTCCCCTTCTCTTTAAAACAAAATAAAGGCACTGATTAGGAAGTTTGGACGCATTCAGCTGTTCACAGGGCACAAGGACGGGATGCTGGCACAAGGATTTGGGTTCTGCACACATCAGGTGTCCCTGGGCAAGATCCCGGGGCTGAAATGGGAAGGACGGGGAGTTTTTAGCAAGATGGGTGGAGGATCATGAAATTGTGTCTCCTCCTGGCAGTAAACAATATGACCTCAGTTGAGCTTCCAGTGAGGAGGAGAGGATGAGACAAACAGGGGACATCCCTTTCAGTGAGACACTTTGCCCCTTTCATATTGTCTGCAGTCATTCCTACAACCTCCACAGAACTTTCTTCTCACCACCCATGCTCCAATCAAAGCATGTGCATGTATTAAATCATCAACATGACCAAATCCATCTGCAAGTCTTGTTGTACATCTTCATTTAGGCCCACCAGTAAGGTGGGAATTAGCACCACCCCGCCCAGCACAAGGGAGCTGCCCCTTGCCTGGATGTGGCAAGCCAGATCAGCAGCACAGGGGAGATGGGCAACCACCTTCCTGACATTTTCCTTCTCTCTTGGCTCTGTGCTCAGCCACCCTGGGGAAAAAAGTAGCAATGCTGCTCGTCTGTTGGGTTCTGCATCAAAGAGAAGGGAGAAAAGGGACCAACCACCATCCCAGCCCACTCCTCCCCCAAACAAATCCCACCCCCATCCCCAAAGAAAAGAGAAAGGCTGTCTGATACCAGCTCAGCCCCTTCCTACCGCTTCTCCTCTAACCTCTGCATGCGCTCTTGCAGTTCCCGCTGCTTCCGGATCTCTGGGAATTGCTTCTCATAGTATTCCCGCACTTTGCTCTCTTTGGCACGACGCCGGGGGTTATTTTCAATACGTTCTACTTTTTTTTCCCAGGCCTCCATCAGCTGGTCATAGCGCTGGCAAAACTTCTGTTCCTGAAAGGGCAGAGGGAGAGAGGGAGCTCAGGAGGCGTGCCGAGGAAGGGCAGCTCCTCCAGGCCTGTCCTTCGATGGCTGCTCAGGCTGAACGTGAGTCATGTTGCTTAAAGAAATACGGTTTATTAGGACATGGACACGCTCCAGGGTCTGGGACCAACCCAAGGGTGAATTCTCAAAACAGGCCATTAGGTACCCTCGGGCTTTTGCCTTCCAAACCAACATCCTCACTGAAACCAGGACTCTCGCCCAGCGTGGCTGTGCCCACCCACTACACCGCTGGCCGAGCACCCTCCAGCACCTTGGGTGCTGGATTCGGCAATCAAAGCCCCAGCGCTGGGCAGGGAGCCCCTGCTCCAACACTGCTGGCCACACACAGGGAGAGGGCAAGTTGCCTGGCTGAGGCCACCAAGCAAGAAGGGACTGAAGCATGGCCTTGGGAGGGCACACGGGAGGGCAGGAGAGCAGGTCCCCGCCGCACACACACCAGCCCCGGAGCTCGCAGCTCAGCACCAGCAACGCCAACAGGACGAGGCACTGCACATGGGTCTGACTCCCCGGAAGCAAGAGCCAGGTACCCGGCCCCTGTCTGAGGCCATAGGTTGGGGTGGCCCAGCCACACCATGATGCTACCAGCTCCTCCACCATCCTGGAAAGCAAAAGCATTTTGTTGGCTGCTGGTCCGCCTCCTTTTTGGCCCAGGAGCAGGGTGAGTGCATCCCCACCGGGGGCAAACCCAGGCTCTGCCAAACATGGCGCTGCGAGGGGTTTCCACGCCGTGTCTCTCCTGGTGACATCCTCACAGCACACCCACCCGCCTGCCCACAGAGCTCCAGCACTATGCTCCTCCCCGGTACTGATGGGACCAGTCCAGTAACCGTAACATTAAAATATCATCTGCAACACAAATGAGCCTTCTCCACCACCCCCTGAATCGCTCCTCCCTTCTCCAGCCACCCTCCTGCTGGAGGATGATGCCCATGGACAAGCTGAGATCCCACTGGGAAGATGCTTGGCCACAATCCTGGATGGCTGCAGTGGTGACAGGAGAAATGGCACCCAACCTCACGTGGGAGCAGCTGGGTAACCGGAGGGGGTTTTAAGGTTTCATTCTGAGTGAAATAAATGCTTCCTAGGCCCCAAATCAGGAAGCGAAAGCAGATGTCGTTCTGCAAAATAATCAATGGCAAACCCCAGGTCGCCTCCCGCCCCCCACTCCGCTTTCCAGAACGGGCGGCTCAGCACCAGCACGCTGAGTGTTGTGCTCGGCACCGCAGCAGAGACAGCGGGAATCCAGATTTCCAAGCAATAAACTCCTCTCTTGCCACTGCCACCCCACGACTGGGGAGAAGTCCAAAACTGTAGGATATCCCAGATGTGCTCTGTTCATGTCTTACTTGCTCTCAGCCACCAAAAATAAATGGGGACACGTAAAAAAAAACCAACCCCAAACTAATAGAAACACCCGATTCCAGGTCAGGAGGCAGCTGGGTTACCCCAAGCCAAGCGGGTCACTGGTGCTGTGGACCCCAAGCACCGGCAGCTCCACGGCCCGTGGCTAGTGCCAGGCACCCACAGCAATCTGTGGCCAGCGTCGCACCGATCCTGGCGTGTGGATTTGGTCCAGCCACCCTGGACCTGGCAATGACCCAAGCACAGCAACATGTCCTGTGATCCCTGTGACCTCTTGGAGGCACCTCGATAACGATGTGGGGCAGACAAAACCCCTCAAACCCCGCACCTGATGCAGAGTAACAATTCCCCCTGCAAATTAATTCATTCCCATTTGAATGCCCAGAGCCAGAGGCTTTCCTGCCCTGCAAGGATGCACAGGAGATGCCTGGGTTTCATCAGGAGCCAAAGGAAACAGCTGTACAATGAAAGTGAGGAATGAGAACAAAAATAAAAATGCCCTAAAAGCCACCAAGGGGAATCTTGAGCTGTGGGCAAGGAGCTATAGGTAATGCCAACAGACCACGGCAGCTTGGAGAAATCACAGCTGCTGCATTTTCACCCCTCCTGAAGCGACGCTATCGGCCCCTTGAAAACGAGAGCTCCCACCCTGCCAGCAAATCTGCTACATCCTCCTGCTTTCAGAGCATTTGGGAAGAGGCTAAAAATACCCCGCAAAGTTTATCAAGCCTCAGTGCCGGGAGGCAGCCGGTGCCCCGTGCTGTGTGCCAGCCTGTGGCGGGGCCAGGGAGCAGCCCAGCACGAGGGCTCGGTCTGGTGAAAAGCTTCGAGGCTTTGAAAGGTTTTTCATTCCCCGTGGGAATGAGGCAGTGTTGGGTTCCGCATCGCCACCGCCCCAGCAGAGCTGCCTGGCACAGCCGCCAGGCTGTTCACAGACGGCAGGGCGGCTCTTTTTCTTCCTTTTCCTCCACTCTTTGGGACAACTCAGTGAAAGCTTTATCCAGAATTCCTCTTTTAAGAAAGTGGTATTCGCAGATGGAAAAAGCAACATCAAAATCACGCTGCTGATTTCGCCAGGAGCTGCCACCCTGGCAGCAGGGCAGGTAGTGCCAAAGCTCCACACTCGCATGACCCAGGTCTCCAGAGCCCAGTTCCGTTATGGACCAGCCAAACACTTCTGACTTGCATCTGCTCTCTTAAAGCCCCTTCCCACCACGGAGCAAAGAGATCCTTCCTGCCACGCAAGCTTCAACCCCCACCTCAGCGGGGCTGGCGTGCAGCACCCCTGTCTAGCGCTTTTTTGGTCCAGCTGGGAATACATGCACCCTGCAACCTTTTGCCATCCTTCAAAAGCCAAGATTCCAGGCACCTGATAGCACTGTGCATTCCTCAGATCTTCACAGCTTGATCACCAGGAGAAGCTCCCGGTCAGGCACTTCAGGAGCAGAAGCATCTATTCCTTCTTCAAGCATCCTCTGAGCAGCCTTAAGCAACCGTGTCCATTCCTGAGCAACCGTCTGTGCTGGCTTTTAGCATCGGTGCTTCCTCTGCTCCCCTTCCCGGCTGGGCTCACCAGCCCATCAGCCTCCCAATCACACAAGTAAGTGATGGCGAGCCAAATCGGACTTGACATGCGTATCTAAAAATGGATGAATAGTAACGCCGCCGTAGCAGCTGAAGGCAGTTTGTAGGCTGTGCCAAGCCCGAGCCCTCCCGCAGCCCACGCTCTCGCAGCTCCAGGGAATGGAGCAGCTCTTCGGAGAGGAGGAAAAGAGCGAAGGTGACAGGAGGAACCAGTCCAATTCTTATGCAAGCCCCATGGTTTTCTCTCCCTGGCTGATGGAGATAAATCTCTCACAGCCAGAAAAGCTCCCTTCACCCTTCTCTCTCTGCAGCATCACCCCTCTGATGGCAATTAAACGTCTTCGGCTGTGCCGACCTCAGTAGAGGCAGGAGGAAGCCCTGTAGATCCTCTGGTGGAGGACTCAGGGCTGGACCCCACAGGAACCAAGCTCTGACCCTGCTCCAGCCGGCCCTGGGCAGTGACAATACCCCAGAAAGTAAAAGAGTCAGAAAGAAACGCTGGCACGTAGATGGGCTTTGCTAAAAATAGGGTCTGCTACAAAATAGGCAGAAAAATAGCTAAGCGTACCCATTTTGCAAACAGAATCAGCAAATGTATTCACTTTGCAAATTCAGCAACCGTATGTTGCCTATTTTGTAGAATAGGCAAAATGCTTCCCTAAACTGAAAAATCCCCTTTCAAGGACACTGAATAAACCGGCTGGCAGAAATTCACCTATTTTGCATGACAGGCGACTTTACTGCAAGCCGTATTTTAGGAACCATGCTCTTGCAGCCTAATTAAACCTTTTCCCTCAGCTCCTCGATATTCACAACAGAGCGACTCACTCTAGATTTTGTGCAGTAACCGGCCATTTCCATCAGAAAGCAGCTCCTGGGCACTTCCCTTCTGGTTCCAGTAAAACCACATGAAGCTCTGCAATCCCTGTTTTGAGGAAGGGAATATTGATCCGCTTCCCACAACTGCAGAAGTGCTCAGCTGCGGCAGGCGAGATGCCCTGAGCAGCACCGGCTGCCACGCCGTGTCGTGCTGGAGGTGTACACCTTACAGACCCTTGCTAGAAATCTGGAAGAAGTTTTATCACGGAAAAGACTAAACAAACACGTATTTGAACACAAACGGGAGACAATTATCCCTTTGGAGTGCAAGATCTGTGGCTTTTGGAAGATGGCTACAATATGGGGAAAAAATAAGAAGATAATTCGATCACTGGCTCAGAAATGTCTGTGTAAACAGCCTCACTGGAAGTTTCTTTTAAAGGCAGAGCCTTCCAACCACTTCCCAGGATGATTAGTTTGAATTTTTCCAACAATTCCTCCCAACCAGAGCGCTTCTGTTCAAAACCAGCACCAAAGTCGCTGAGAAATCCTGCACCATTGGCAATTCAAGATGCTAACACCAGTACCTGAGAACAGAGACACCGAGTCAGGAACCAGTATTCACATTTTCCACATAAAATGTGAAGCCCTGCGTCACGAGCTGAATCGCCCTTCATGGAAAGACACTGCAAAATCCACCTTCCCAGTGGGAGCTGTTGGTTGCTTCTGACATTTCCCCTTCTGTGCTGGTTTTGCCTCCCAACTCCCACTGGGGACTACCACAGGCAACTGTCACCGCTGAAAACGCGTAACTTCTGTAAATCCCACTTGAACTTTCTCCTCTGTTTACTAGGAACTTGCAACAAATGCTTCTGAAGCCTCATAACAAAGCCCATCTTCCCCCTTACCTAACCAAGAACAGTTTCCTTGAAAGACCCTGGAACTATATTGCAGGCAAAGCTGCCTAGAAATGAACTGGTGCAGAGCTTGATTTTTGTTTTAAACCACAAATTCCTAGAACATTGCTCTGTGGTCAGCTGGAAAGAGTCAGATCAGTCTTCAGACCATTTATAGCAAGCAGAGTCAGCTTGTTTCGCACCTCTCTTAAGGTTCGATTACTCACAAAATAGACATTTACACTGTGAATAGGCTCTCTGAGATCAATGAAGGGCTCTGCTGTGATTAAGTGAATCCCACGTGTTTGCTCTGCAGGGGGTGCTTGTGGAGGGAGGTGTTGCCTGCAGCAGGATGGGGGACCTCTCCTTTACATCCGAGTTATTGTTAGTGTAAGAGATGCCACAGCAATGCAACAGGCAAAGTACTCAGCACCAGCACCTCCCTGCTGGAAAACGTCCTTTTCTTTCTTACATAATAAATTACACTGCTTTATACATGTAAAATAAGGTATAAGGGAATTACTTACCCACTGTTTGCGAGCATGATTTCTCCTCTTAAAGTACAAAATTAACTTTTTCCGCATTGCCTGGTTTCTGTAAAGAAAAGAAGAGATGAGATCTGATTAACAAGGCAGCTAAAATCCAAAGCCTGGCTTTCCCCACTCCCAAAGGAGTTCGCAGCACAGTTTCCACCATAACTTGAAATTGCATCAACTTCAGAGCAGCAAATGCAGTTATCTGGGAACCTCGCGCCAGCTTAGAGAAAGACCAACAAACCCTGTGACACAAGGAACTTCACCCACATCTGTTGGGAAAACCAGGACTAAGGTTGAGAACCTGAGTTCATAAACTCCCAGTTCTGCAAACCTTTACTGTGAGCTCAGCACGGAACAGGGCAGACGTTCAGCTCTGCATTTCCCGACAGGCCAGGCTGTTTCTTGATTATTTTTACATTTTGACCTGCAAAAACCCAACGGGGCCCCAAGAGTTGGGGGGCTCAGGCCAAGCTCTGCTTGTGGGAGATGGCTCCCCCAGCACCCCGAGCCACCCCAGTCCCCACGGCCAGCAGCGAGGGAGCTGTCAGCACACACACTCACTCACAAGGGGTTATTCACCCCTGGGCTCCGAGGGCTGATAAGGAGGCAGAACTGTGGCAGGGCTTGCAGCACATATCTCCTAACCTCTTGCTTTTTTGGAACTGCGCCTAACAAAGCTGCAAACAAACCAGCCAAGAAAGTTCAGCCACTTGGAGAATTGGGACCTCAAGAGAGAAACTAGCCGCTGCAACCACAACCAACCCAGACACTCCCCTGGTTTCTTCTTCCTTCTACTTTCTAAAGACAACATGAAATAATTGCTCAAAGAGAAGCAGCGCCAAAGCAGTAAGGAGCGGGAGAGGCTGCACAAGCTCCCAGAGTCTGCACAAACCCAGGAGTTGAGCTTCTACGGTTGTTGGTGTTGCTAATATTCACAGCAATAAAATCTCTAGGTAAAAGGTAGAGACCAGGGGCAAAGGAGTTTCCTTAAGTCTTTTATCCTGATTAAAGGCAGAGCTGCAGTGTGTAATTACTGATCAGGAGCTTAACAGTCTCATGTAGGCACGTTCTGCAGGGTTTAGCAGAATGAAAAGACACACTCGCTGCTTCCTCATTCCCTTCCCTGTCTCATTCCCTGGCTAGTGAAGAGGGAAAAAACCTCCTCCCCCCATAAACCTCTAAAGCTAATCAGCAGCAAAAGACACTGTTTGGGAAGAGGCAGAGGATCCAGCTCACAGGGAGGATTGGGGACAGTCCTGGCTTAATTTGGGGATGAAGAGCATCCCAAAATTTTTCACTTCTCAAACTTCCTTCTTGCTACATCCCTAAAAAGGGGACATATGGAGGGAGTGACAGCGATCCTGCAGCAAGTGCTGCCCTGGGGACCCCAGGTCCCTCCAGCCAAGGCTGCACCTCTGCTCTGGCAGTGTGCTGGAGATCCCAGCCTGCCTGCACACGGGGGCCTGGGGGCACCATCGCAATACCATCACCAAACAGTGGGTTTATTTAGGACAGCAATTCCTTGGGCATGGGGTCTTCAACCACCACTACCTCCAAGATCAAATACAGCTGCTAGAGGAAAGGCAGCAGGATTTGGGACAGGGATCATTTCTTCTCTAGCACCGCATGGCCACACTCAGTTTTGTGGCCTCTTTTTAGTTTACCAAGGAAGAAACACATCAGGCTTTATTCTTGGTCCTAACAGTACCATTTGGATTTTGTAACCTTCTGTTTTTCCCTCTTAATTAGCTACCAGAGGTACAGGACACACGCAGAGTCCCCAAACACTGCCTGAGCTACACTACATCCTCATTCCCTTTGGCTTTGCCATGAACACTTTGGTGCAAAAACAGACCTCGATTTCCAAGGCAGCACTAGCAAGTGCCACTTGTAACTCCTCCTACGGAACAGAAAACACCAGCTACTGGCCGGGAACAGACTCCAGTATCCCCAGCTGGAGCCACTGGTGGGTAAAGGCATGGAACCCCAAATCCCCAGGCACTCTCAATTCCAGGCAGCACCATCACCAGAATGCACAGCCAAGTGATGGTGCCAAAGGCTCCTGCAGAGCAGACACTTGGATCCACAGAGGTTTTCTGAGCAAGGGCTTGAATATCAAGCCCTGGCCTTTGATTCTGTTTCAGAAATCAAAGTGGCATTGATCATTAGAGGGGGAGGAATCTAATAAATCCATGCACAGGGCACTTTCTGCCCGTGCTCCTTTCTGACGGCATGTTTACAAAGGACTTGCTGTTGTTCCGAGCTGCACTGCAAAGACTAGAGGCCACCTCATTAGATATATTAATAAACATTGCTGCCAAAGGCTTCTCCCTGCTGGAACACACAACACACATCTCTTCTTTCTGTCTGTGTGGTGCATCCATCAAGGACCCTCAGAGAGGGTTGCAGGTGACTGGCTGAGCTAAACCTCACCACTCACCTGCCTTTACAAATCAGGGAAACTGAGGCACGGAGCTGCAGTGACATCTGCGTGCTTGTGCAGGGAGGGAGGCATGAGAAACGAGGGCTGTGCTGTGCCAAATGCTCCAGAGCATCCACCTCTGGACCCGCAGTCAAGGTCACTCCAGCAGCATCCAGCACCCATTTGCCAGTCCCACACACCAGGCACAGCTCTGCCACTCCTGCGCCAGACTGAGCCCCGGCTCCTCACGTGCTCCCGCATCCCGTCGCCTCGCACAGGGCGAGCTCTTGTCACCAGCTCCAGCACCACAGCGGGTAGCAACTCCTCCTACGGAGACCCCGCCGCACACATTTCCTTCCAAGGCTTCAGCTCTGCACCAATGAGCTCCGACAGGACACTGTGCCCAAAAGAAACATTCCCATTGTTTGTTTATCCCGATTCTGATGGAAACTCTAACACTGGGAAATTGCTGGGGTGATGCTAAGGATGATTATGTGTGCGATGGGTCCCCAGCAAGGGGTCATGGATTGTCCCCTTGGGGCCAGCACAGCTAAATCAACCCCACACCACTCCCACGCCAGCCTGAGCGACATCCAGGAGCAAAGTGGGATTTTATCATGTTGCTGCTGGATCTGCCACCCAAGTTATCAGGAAACAGGAGAGTAAATAAAGAAAATTAGCAGCTCTTACGCAGCTGATGTGTTGCCTTGAGTTCTGCATCATGGCTGACCTTGAAAGTGCTAATACAGGCAAAGACTTAATAGCTCCGCAGCTGCAAAAATCAGGAATGCCTTGAAAGCCAGTGTCTGTTTACCACTGCCAAGGCTGAAGCAATCAAAGAGTGAAAGGATTAAAAACAACAACAAACTCCCCTCATACCCTAAATGTTTTTGCCTTTTTTTTTTTTTTTTTTTTTTTTTTTTTTTTTAACCTTTCAAAGGTTAATACAATCCCGGTAAATATAAATAGGCTTCACAGTTTATCTTGCTACATGTACTGCTGTTACTTAGAAACCATTTGCAGGGAGGTTAATTCGGGCCACACGCCTCCAAAGCACACGCTGTGCTCCCTGGGCAAATCAAAGAGCCAAGCACAACTGCTGCGGCACAGGCGGGGAAGGTAAGGGCTGTCTGCTGGGAGTCTTGCACAGAAATAACCAGTGTGGAACAGCACATGGGAAAGGTCGTTTTTGCAACGCGCCAACCCTCCTTCATCGTCCTCCTTGGCAGCCTGAATCCTTGCCGCTCCCTGCCCGAGGTTTGCTGGGGCTCAGGAAAAGCGTCAAGGATGGAGACCTGACCGGCATAGCCTCAGCGGGGTGAAGAAATCAGGCACTCCACAGGCAGAAGGAATGGAGGCTCCTTAGATAAAGCAACAGTGACTCTTGTGGACAGTTTTAAGTATTGCTGGGCTGGCACATCACACAGCACGCCGGGTCCGGGGAACACGCGAGTTCCCTGCCCGCTCCTCAGCGGTGCCCCACGCTGCTGCTACGGCAGGGCAGGGGCAGGCTGGGATGGACCCAGCGACACACGGAGCTGCCCCAGCTGCTGGCAGGCTGGTGTTCGGGAGCTGCCAGATGGCACATTCTCGTCCTTGCAGTCAACAATTCATCTAACTGATGCTGGAGCCCATCCACGTTTCTGCCCTCCCCACAGCTGTGGGCTCCAGAGCTCCCGGGTGTACCTATGGGGACAGACCTTCTTTCTGGTGGGCCCTCAGCTTCACGTGGTGTCCCCCAGCGCTGGCTGCAGTGACACGGTCAGTAAACATTCCCCAGTCGCCTACGTCGGTGCAGCTCCGGTCTAACGCTTCCCTCTGAAGGCAGCGGCTCTTCTCCAAGGTGAGGACACTGTGTCCAGTCACCTTTTCCATGCCAAAAGCTATTCCAGCTCTTTGGGCACCAGAGGAGCTTTTCCTGCACCTTGTCTGCTCCTCTGCAGGGAAAGGAGAGACCAGCCAGCGCGGGTCACAACCCCCACAACCTTCTCCAGACAGACACTGACCTTGTGAGCTTCTGCAGACCCCAGGCATGGAGTTGCCTCCAGACAGTCCCCAAAATGGGGGCTCTCAGCCACACTCCGGGAGATGCAGCCTCACGCTGGAAGCCCAGAGCTTCTGCTCCTCTCAAGTGCTCTGCAAACACCTCAAGGATTTCTGTCCTTGTTGGCGGTGAGCTAACCCGTGATGACCTCCCTCCCTCAGCCCTGCGGGGTGAGGGTAAGCCGAGCCTGCCTCTGAGGCTGTGGGTGATTCAAGGTTTTTTCCCACATCAGAGGCCCATTTGTTTGCAGTCTGGGGTGGCAGAGGCTCTCAGGAGCAGCAGATCTCCAGCTTTAGGGGCCAGGTATCAACTAAACGAGTGCAGCAAGAGCCCCACTACCAGGCACCAGCCTGAAATGGGGCACAACCCAGGTCAGGAGCCTGGGGCAGCCCCACCAGTGCCCAGCATCTCCCCACAAGCACCATCAGGCAGGAAGAGGGAACAGAGATCAAACAAGGTAAACCAAACTCAAACCTGGATGTCTGTCACCTGCCACCAACACAGGAAGCAGGTTATCTAATTTTGGATTTAATTCTGCAAGAGCTTTTTGTCCCTGAATAACTCATCCTCATCCCACAGTCCCACTGACCTAACTGGTGAGCCCCACACCTGAGCGTGGTTCTCAGATCCAGCCTCCAAAGCACCGAGTGGAAGACATCTCCCACTCCGAGCAAAGCCAGGAGAGCCCTGTGGGAGCAGCCGTTTCCACCTTAACTAGCTTGGCGTAAAGTTGATTTTGTTTTTTTGGCTTTCACAGTGGAGCCAGTCAAGAAGAACCTGTAACTCTGACTTTTGAGTTACTTGGCTTGAGTCCCCATGAATGACTTGGCTATGAATCTTCCGGAGGCTGCAATCTTAAAAGGATGTGCGTGCACGCATGCGTGTCGGTGCTGGCGTGTACACACGTGTGGACACTGCCAAAGCCCTGGGATAAGACTCCCAAGGATACAAAGAGCCGATGCACCGCAGCACACCTGGCCCAGTCTGCCCACAGAGACCTTCAGCTGGTGCAAGAGGAGATGAAAGGAAGTTTGCTATTTGATCAAAACTAATCAGGGGTATTTAATTACACAGGAACGTCTTTCATCAAACAGCCAGTGCAAACAAAGTAGGGATCAAGCCTGGAAAGAGTGATGGGAAGGAGGCAGCGAGCAGCTGGCAAAGCCATTGTACGATGAGATTGATCATGCAGGCGAGGGTCGGAAACGGAGGAGCCTCCTGGCAACTCCAGCCAAACAAAGAGCTGCCAGCGAGGCTGGAGACCTGCAAACCACGGGACCCGAGGAGCACAGCAAGAACGCTCCAAGGTGAAACCAGCCAAGAGGCGACGGAGAGCGTACAGAAATAGTTGTGTCCCCCCAGGTACGCCCGCTCCGGTGCATCGCTGGGGCCAGGATCCCACACTGCAGCTCAGGGCAGCCCAATTCCCTACCCCCGTCACTGCAAGACATCCTGCAGAGAGGGCAGGGAGCAGGTCATCCTGTTCACGGGTCACTGCCTCATTCATTTCCCTGCTCTGAAATGGCCCGGCACACAGCTCCAGCCGGTAATACACCATAACCTCTTAACCCCAAAGCAGGGCACGCTCCTGGAAAGCCAGCTGTTTGCAGCAGTTTCCTCACAATATTCAGAAGCACTTTCGGGGGAAGAAAAGCAAAAAGCTTTAGTTAATTTACCCCAGAGCCTTGAACATTGGGATGGACTAACCCCCTAGCGCCATTAGTGCCTCTGAGAATGGGGTGGCAGAGGTTCATCTCTCTGGATGTACAGTTGGGCAGGCTGTGTCTGTGCCCAGAAACACTGCTCAAGAGAAAGAAGTCATCCAGAGGTCTCCCAGCTTCTCAAATCATGTCCTCTGCAGGTCCAGAATGCATTCAGCTTTGGAGATCCAAAGTCATAACTATAATTAATGACAAGGTTTGTGTTGTTAATTCACCTGGTAGTTCACACGCTGAGGCCAGTGAGCTGCTTGTGCTCCAAGGAGGAGATGCCATAGCAAACGCGGGCGCCTTGTTATCAGACCCTGCCCTGGCCAGACCCCCAGCACAGCCTGTCCAGGTCCCCGTGGTGCCACCTCCCTGTGAAGATGTTCTCACCGAGATGCTCAAGTGACTCCCTTGGGCAGCAGTTACATCCACAGCCACAGTTCTTGATACCAGATGGGAAATTCATACCCATCTCCTTTAGGACCTACAAGCTTAGGACCATAATGAAACAAGTGCAAGTGCAGAACAACGTCTGGCCATCGGTCAGGTACCAGTCCTACGCCTTTGCCTTCCCTTGAAGCCCGAGTTGACACTGCAGGCCCAAGTGTTGCAAGATAGTCCACCCCCAAAATCAGTACTTGGCTTTTCAGTGGCAAGAGAAAGAAGCAGAAGGTTGCAGTGTGTGTCTCCATCATTTAGTAATTCATCACAAGGTAGTACTTGTGCCCTAGTGCATGCCAACAGAGAATAAAAGAGATGAGAAACCTTGAATGGGATGAGCGTGAAGCTGCTAGGTGAATTTCTAATGAAGAACATGTCTACAAGCACTAATAAAAAGACCTGAAAGAGAATGCATTAGTAATGACAGGGTTTGGAAGAGCATTTGTGTTACCTGTCAGGCTTCGACTATGAATTTACAGGCAATCCAGTGCTACTAAAACCCCTAAACAGCCAGTAATGAAAAGATGACTTAAATTTCCCAAAGTGACAAGTGAATTGGAAAGCTGTAGTTGTTATGAGTTTCAGAAGAAAGCTGTTCTGCTCTTTCGGAAGAAAGGCAGGGGGAGGGCATTTCAAAAAGAAAGACATTCAGAAGCCCCCAAACCTCTCTGAAAATCCTGACTTCAGATTTTGATTGTGCAGAGGCAAATTTTCTCCCCCCAGACAAGCTATCAGCTGCAGACAGCAACCCAGATGTGCAAATATTAACAATACACACAGCTTTGCTGCTGCTGGATCTGGACACGCAAGAAAACCAGCATCACATCAAGCTCTTGATCTGTTCTAACAGTTCGCTCAGACCCTGGTTGGTTCTCTAACACTTCTCCAGGCATCTCAAGGGGATGCAGCCTGGTTTCACCCCACCATTTCTGACTTTCAGCGTAAAAACAAGGAGAAGCTCTTGAAGGGAAGGTTTAAAGCAAACCCTGTGAACAGCACCTTGCACATACTTACCCTGGGCTTTTCAGTTTTCCTCTTGTGTGCTTTCTCAAGGCTCAGAAGCTCACATTTTGCTTTCAAACACGAATCTCACAGACTATGATTTCAAGATGACTGCCTCAGGAAAGGGGGGAGGAGAGTCCTACGGGCTGTTTTTCACGGCTGACCGAGCAGGAATCTCCTGCCGTAGAGATGAAGGCCCCCTCAGAGAATATCTCTCCAGGTAGATAGCAGGTAATTGATCCTGCTCATGTGAACAACATCTTGTCATTTTTCAAACACTTCGAGGAAAGAAGGTTAATATCTTTGGTGCCAGAAGTCTGGAGAAAATGCAAGATCACTACCACAGCAGGGTAGGAAGAGCAGCTCTCCTCCCTGTACATCCAGCTGGCAAAACACTGAAATAAGAGACCTAGACCAGATGCCCTGATGCTTAACTGGTGCACAAGTAAGCGTCCTCTGCATTTGTTACTGTATTTCAGCAAAATCTAAAAAAAACGGGTCTTTGCAACCTCCTCAACTGATGCAGAACAATTCAAGTGGCCTCCAGCCGTGTTCGGGGCTGCAACGCATCTTGAAGGAACCTGTCAGTCCATTGCAAGCCAAAAAATTAATACCTTGAAAAACAGCAAGGGCCAAGTTAGCTATGGGGGCAAAACTCACCCTGAAAATGAGGGCACTAAGTTCTCCTTGCTCTCTTCTTTCTTGATGACAGAGTGGCAGAGCCCCTCCCTCCAACAAAGCAGGTATTTCCAACAGAAAGGACACGGTCCCATCAAAGGTAGGTCAAGTCTTTGGCACAAGCCACTCAACGGTGCGTTCGATCACGCGGCAGATGTAGCATACAAAATTAACCACGTTTGCTCGAAGCCTGTACTCGCAGGTGAACCAAAGGGACCCAAGCAGACGGGTAACAGAGCACAGTGAGGCAGCTAAATAGGACTTAAAAGCTTTTGAAGCTGCAAACACTGGAATGAACTGGGGCATGAAATTAATTTTAACTGTTCTGAATAGGAGACAGGCCATAAAACTCCATGAAAATAAGAGACCGGTAACATCTTAGTAAGAGTAGAAATCCTCCCCGTAACTCCCCAGTCAGCTCTATTAGCATAAGTGACTCATCCCAACTGAAAAGCAAAGCAAACAAGCAGGAAGAATTAAACTAGTGTTGCAAGGCGAGAGTATCGCTGTAGAGAAATCGAGGAATCCTGGCTTTGTGATATTCAAATGCCTTCCCACTGATACTTGCAAACATTCAACTGGAAAAAAAATCCAGCTTAGGAAATGTTTTAAAAAAAAAAAAAAAATAAAAAAAAGGTATTTGTGAATAGTAACAGCCTGGGCATCCTCCTGTGCCCAGGTATGAGGCTCCAAACCAGCTTAATGTGGGAGCGGTTTCTATTTAGCACAACAGAGCCAGCACACAGTGAGGTTTTGTGGATGGAATCACAACCCAGATGATTTACCAGCAGCCTGCCAAAAGGCTTTTTCATCATGGCTAAATCTGTGTAGGGTGAAGTTGTTCAGAAGAATCTACATCCAATTAGACTTTGGCAAAATATAACCTGTGGTGACCTGGCAGTTGTCCTTCTGGTGTGCTAATGCATCTGGCTGATGCCTCCCAGCACCCTGAGGATTTACTCCATCTCTCACCAGAACAGCCACCTCCAGGCTATGGCACATAAAGGTACAAATATATTAAGAACAAGGAAAGAACAAAAAAAAAAAAAATCTTCAAATGCAGCCCACAGAGAAGTTATAGGTAGGATGTGAACACCCAAGAGTGACTTGGTCAAAACAGAGAAGTTTAATACCTTTTCCTACTTGTCAAAGGACCCTGATTTATTTGCTTGGAAGAATCACCGAAATCTTGATTTTGTATCTGCCACCCGAGCATTCAGATGTCCTTTAATGTGCAGCAGGGACACAAAAGATGAGAGAACAGGACACACTGATTTCTCTGTACATCCATCAACAAGTAGTAAAGTGCAGTTCAGACTCTGGGACCTCCAAGACAGGCCCACGGTCAAAAGCAGCAAACATCTGGAGCCCAGATCGCTCCAGGGCCTTTCGCTGACCTAGATCCGTAAATGCGCTTTGCTGGCATCAATAACCAGCTGAAGGCAGCTAATTGCGAGGTTTCTGGAAGGAGGAGACGGAGGCTTTTCATTAAAATGTGTGGTTTCCTTCCCATGTTTTTGCAGCATTAATCACAGTGAACATTAACCCCAAGCCTGCCTGCTCCAACCTCTCCTCGGTCTGTCAGCGCCACTGCTCCAGCCGCACGGGAGGACTGCCCGGGGCTGGCCTCGCCCTACGGATGCCTCCACAGGAAGGGATGGAGAGGAGTGCTTGCTCTGATGGCACGGGAAGCTGCTTGGACTGGGCTTTACGTCTCATTACTGGTTTCACTCCTGACCTGCGCAGTCAGTTCCCTCTCATTTGCGTCCGTCTTTCAGACAGCAACCAAGGACAGGAAATCATTTAAATCACAGGAAAATGTGATCACAAACCCACAAACATTGGTAGGGGAATGCGGAGTGGGTGAAGTATCTGGATCTGCTTTTAACTCGTTCTTTCAAGGACAAAACTAACGATTAGCTTGAAATTGCCACCTTCAGCACCCAAGCTTGTGATGGCCCTGGAGCCCTTCAAGAGAAAAAGGGGGTCAGGGGACCCCAAGAAATAGTGCCTGCCATACGCCATCAGTGCCAGGGGTGAGTCACGACCAGCAACATGGAGAGCACATCCTTGGGCCAGCGCCTGATGCCGTACAAGGTGGTTTTTATCAGCCATGAACCCCCTGAACTGACAGCAAAAATAGGCTTCCAAAAGCGGGGGGCTGCGAGCTCGCAGGGAGCGCAGACCCTCTGCCAGGCACCACCGCCTCTCCAAGGGTATAATCGTCACCTACTTCATTAGTCCTGCGTTGAATCAGTGAACTGGAGGGGTTGGCTCTGGTTTTGTTTGCTGCCTTTTTTGCCTTTTTTTTTTTTTTTTTTTTTTTTTTGCTCGAAAAGCACACCTGAGAGGTGTAGGCTGGGGGAGGCACCCAGGGTGGAGGGCACACATCTGCCAGCTCCCCGGAGCTGCCGTGTCCACTGGAGACAACGGCCAGGGGGCTGAACTGACAGCAGAGCCAGGCCAAAGCACACGCCTGTCAAAAGCCTGGGGGGTCCTTGCCCAAGGCTTGCGGCAACGCCTGCCAAGCTCAAACCAGGGTAAATGCATCACCAACATAAGGCACAAAGGAAACATCTGGAAGCAGAAAGCAATCGGGATTTCTCAGCCGCAGGAAAAGCAATCATTTTCCAGCGACTTCTCCATCTGCTTGCCCTCCCCACCCAGCCCCAGGACACGATGCCCCAGAGGTGCACGGCACAGCATCATCTTGAGTTTATTCACAGCACCCAGGCCAACGCCGAGAACCTGAACACAACCCTCGTGCTTAGGGTGCCAGTGCCCAGCTCTGGCAGCGAGGCTGCTCGGGGACCCGGGGAGCCCTGTGGGAACCGAAGGGCTCAGGGTGACTCTGGGGTTTGAGTGTTTTACAGTGAGTGCATGGCCTGGATGACACAGGAAGCCTTGGGTGGAGCAGGAACCAAGCGGGGCCGGGCAGCGAGCAGCGGGGTCACGTCACCAAACCCTCCTCCTCCCCGCAGCCCTTGGGGACAGAGAGCACCTAAACACCGCCAGCACCTACCCCACTCCCCTGCAGCAGCGCAGAACAGCAGAGGTACGTTAACTCTTTCTCTATAATCCCCCTGGCATCAATTAACATACCGCTGAAAAGCAAAAGATTATTAACTTTTGTTAATAGATTATTAAAGATGATTAACGCCAGCTGACCGAGCCTGTACCAAAATAGACACGCTGCAGGCAGCTCAGTTCATTCAAGGCAGATAAAAGTTTCAGAATCTGGTTTGACTATTTAAATTTCCAACAATAATCACAATTATCGCTACTCTCATTATCTGTTATATTTCTTTTATGTTCAGGAAGTCACTGTGGTTATTCAATGCAGGTTGATGATTAAATCGTGTATTGAGGTGATAAGTCAAATTAGATGATTGCTAAGTCTTGGTAAGTATCTCTGAAATAACCAGTTGTTATTAGACATTCAAGAGGTGCTTCATGAACATCTAATTGTAATTGCAACTTTGCGCTTTACCTCATCTTCCCCGCATGCAAACACACACACGCACGTGCTGGCAGCTGATTTCGTACTTCAGTACGTGTGAAACACAGAAGAAAGCACCCAAGGTGGGTGCTCTCTGGGAAAAAGCCAAGCGACCGGTCAGGACCCACATCCACCTCCCCCCTGAGAAAATCAAACGGCACCTTCAGCATCCATCTGAAGCTACAGCTCCCAGCTGCTGGGTCCTGGAGCTGCTCCGAGAGCTGGTCTGTGCTTCAGGCACCCAGAGTAGCGAAACACCAGCTCTAAAAGGATGCTAGCAATTCCTCGGCAGCTTTAATCAGGGTCTGGGAGCAAGCTAGCCTCCCTCCTGCTCCAGCCTAACACCCAACCTGACATTTAAAATAGCCTTTATTGCCACATACTTACATTTTAATGTTTTCATGGTACTGCCTGGTGTCTGAAGGCTGGTTGTATAATGGCTGAAATAAATAAGAAAAATGAAGGCATAAATGGTACGGTCTGACATTTAGAAACTTAAACCCATCAGAAAGGCTGCCGCCTCGGTGCAGGTTCCCATCTCCCAGAACTGTGCCAGCCCAGGCGCCCGTCCCCGCGCCCCCCAGCCCGCCTGTCGCCCCCAGCCCCGCTCCCCGGCCGTACTGGAGGG
>NW_020799121.1:12067664-12075357 GCF_003259725.1 Athene cunicularia | reverse complement strand
TGTTATGCGAAGCAGAAATTGGTTGGCAGACAACCACCGCATTAGCCACCCGATCGTGGTCGAGTTTCTGATCTGGTGTTGCCTTGCTAGGTCCGAGTGCAATAGCCAACCGCCTTGAGTACATTACAAAGTTAAGCAAAAAGCCCAGAAAATCCACTGTATAAAATCAGAAGTGTTTATTTAAGGAGCAGCGTCCTCTGCTGTGTTCTCCATCCATGACACCTTTCTCTGGCTGGGGAAACTGGTGACCCACTTGCTGGACCAAATTAATTAAATCTCATTCGCTCATTAACGCTAACTAGAGAGTGACTGCTTATTTTAGAACTGCAATTATTTCCCATCCTCTCCTCCAGAAGGATCACGGCATCAAGTAACCATTTGCGTGGTGTTCGTGATGCTTCCCAGGACGCCAGCGCCGGCCCAGACTCGGTTGGTAGTTCTGCAGCAGCAGTTTGTGTCCAAGCAGTGGTCAAGTGTCACGGGGGGATGATGCTGAGCCAGCGCAGAGAGCTCAGCTGATGCTTCAGCTGTTAATTTACTGCAGGGAAAGGCTACTGCTGCTATATACTGGTTTATGGCAAACAGGGCAACACCTTTTAAACTGACAAATGTGAGCGACACACGGGAAGCGTTTGACAACAGCTCGCCAGTTTGCTGAAAGGGGATGGAGGAAAGCAGTCTGGATCATAAAACACTGGCTTTAATCTTCCACCAAAAAAATTTACAAGCAAGAGCAGGAAGATAAATATAATTACAATATTCTGAAAAGCTCTGTACATATGTGCATCTTTTTCTAATATTCACCATGGGAATTACAATGTCTTTGTTCTGTGGCACAGTATATTTAGACAGCAAGGTACCCTCAGCTCTGTACAGACAAATATAACTCCTTGCTTTTAATGAGAGCATTGTCTGGTAGTCAGAAGGGGACAAGTTGTGGGGAGACTGAGATTTGCCTTTCATCTTCAATGCTGATTCCTGAAGCTCGGAGTAGGATGGGGAGTAAAGCAGGCAGGGCCCTGCTCTAACAAACTCGGCAGCTGAGCAGCCCGTGGGAGGGCAGGCAGCGCTCGAGCGAGCTGGCTCAGAACAAGCATTTGCGACGTAATCCACATAAACACGGCACGGCGGAGTACGTGGTTGTTATTCACTGATTGAAAAACGCAGTGCGCTTTGGAACATATGACACGGGGGAGGCAAGGGGAAAGGGGGGCTTGGGGAGCGGGAAGAGACAGTCTGTGTGCTGCAAATTGTTATGTCTACGCAGCAAAAGCCTGCCTGAGCTCTCCCAGGGAGCCAAGCGCAGGCAACTGAGGGCAGGACAAGTCTTCGTCCCCCTGGTTTCCAGCAACACTGGGGTGGGGTTGACCCCCAGACACGTCACCACAATCCCCCAGCACCCACGCACAGAGCGATGCTCTTGTCTGTCCCTCAGGAGGGGCACTGGGCTCCAGCAGGACAAGTGTTTTGCCAAGGGTTACCCCCTGGAGAGCCCAGTGACCGAGGCTGTCTCCAACACCAGATGTGAGCACCCATCACGGAGCCGCTCTGTCCCCTGCACCCTCAGTGGGGACGTGCCAGGGCCCTCCCCCAGGGGGTCAGGAGAGCTGGATCCGTCCCTGGCCACCTTCAGCCACTCACTGCCCTCGCTAACTCTCCCTTCCCCGCTGCAGGGTGATGGACCCTCAGGGAGCCTGCCACAATAGAGGATCCCACCTCTGAGAGGGAGAGCCCATGCTCAACCCCAGCCCTTGTGATTAGGAGCCCAGGTGGTGCTCTAGGAGCCGCCACCAGTTGTGTCTGTGTAAGCAGGCAGACACGGTGCTCAGGATTAAGCCCTTCAACGCTCTTCTAGTCATCGGCTAAACTGGTGTGAACACGTCCAAGACTGTGCTAATCAAAAGCTTGCCATGGCCCAACCATCATCAGCAACTGGGCGTCTCATGAGCGCAGCTCCTGTCCAACCTCAGAAACATCAACCAAGTTTTCAAGCAATTCATCCACAAGCTTTCACCACATCAGCTGTGAGTGATCTAAAATTTGTGACCAAACATAGGCAGAGGGACACGTGATCTCTGGGTGATGGTTGGAGGCAGCATCCTGGCCATGGCTACATACAAACCAGCTCATCTTCCTACTGCAGTCACACGGCTGAGGCTACACTCTGGGTCCACTCATTTTCATCTCAGATTAAACATGGGAAAAGAGCAAAACATCTGCTGAACATCTGCTCAACCAGGTGAGCAGCACTGGAGAGGACAGGATCTGCAAACACAGGTGGGTCCCTTTCTTCTCCAGTTTGAAGGTGGTGTTATTCTCACCTCCTCTGTGGTACCTCCTCACCGCTATCACAGGTGCTTGGTACAGAACCTTATTTTTCCACACAGCCAGCCTGTAAAAAACAGACTCTGCCTCACCTCTCCCCTGCCACACACCGGGACATCCACGTCCATCTGCACAGACAGTAGACTGGGTGCAGCTCTCCCTACTCTCTGTAGCCCATCACCACTGCATCTTGGCACCAACAGGTCATCAGCTTCTTTTTCTGGCTGCCTTTGGACACATCTCTCATCGCTGGGAAAGCACATGCAATTCCCACGTGGAAGAGGCACGCAGAGGAGCCCAGGCAGACAGACGTGGCGAGATGAACCGCCACGTCCCAGGAGGGCTGCGAGGCTGCCGGCAGCGTTCGGGCATCTGTTACCCTGCGAGGGGACGGCGGGCTGCGAGTCTGCCAGGAGACACCCGCAAGGAGACACCCGGCCACCCCGAGCTGGCAGTGGCAGGGCAGACGAGAGGGACAAGCAGGTCCCCCAGAAGGAGACATGCTCTCAGTGGTGTCTCTTCCCCAGGGGTATTTCTATCATGATTCCTCTCAGATCTGCTGGTCCGACTCCAGGCTCAGAGCTGGCTGTGCACTTCACGCTTGGAAAGCTCAGAGGAACACAGACATCCGTCTCATCACGTAGCTTGAGAGAGGCAGGTCTGCACCACAGAGAGAAGAAATCAAGCCTGGAGCATCATGTCCACAGTCACCCTGGAAAGTCTTGACTGGATGAACCACCGGGCAGCCCTGGCCAGTGACTGCAGAACTGGAAATACTGCTAAATAAAAGTGCCTCTTTTCCCTCTGTGTTCATAAAATCAAATCAAATAAGCTGGCATGTGGCAAGCCACAGAGACCTTCCTCCTGGGAGAAGGCAGTGGGTAAACATTTTGGTTTGCACCTGGGTTGGAAAATGCTCATGTGCACATGGACATCACGGATGCCCTGATGTCATTCAGCTCACCAAAGGCTGCTAATTCTTTTCCACTATTACTTATCTATGATACAAACAGCCACTTCAATTCTTAGGTAGCAAACCGAAGCATTAACAGACAAGCACTGGAACGCATCACTTGAAAAGAAATGCCCAAACATTCAGAAATAAGAAGCTCTGTGACCCAAAACCAAGATCCACATGACAGCAGCATCTCAAAGAGATTTCTGTCTGCACAACAGCCTCAGCACTGTAACTCAGCCCATGCAGCAGAGCAAGCCCAGGAGACAAGTCCTACCTACCCCCCAGAGAACATATCCTCACAGATTAAATAGTTAGAGAAGCTATTCTCAACTGGGAAACAGTATCTTCCCTCAGAGCCGTCCACAACCTGCACAGAATCACAGCTTTCTCAATGAATAAGCACAAGTAAAGCTGACAGGTCAGATGGGTAAGGTGACATGTTCAAAACATTCACAGTGTTTCTCCAGGGTAAGGGACATGTAATGTATTTCTCTGAGGGATGACATTTAAGAAAAACATAACAGTGATGCAAAGCTGTTACTGGAAAAATCTTGGATTTACTGAAAGCTCTTTAAAAATAAAACAGAATGAAAGGTCTCAATTGCTTTCTGGCCACTGCAGCGTTCAGACTACACACCTCGATGACATTTCTCCCTGGGGAAAACATGGGGTCATTTTTAAAGTGGTACTGCTACACTGCGGGGATAAATGAGCAGAGTCCTGATCTACCGAGTCACAACCTCCACCTACCCTAGAGGGGAGCACCAACTTCCCGGGACCTGAAGTGGATCCCTGGGCAGGGGGTGACTTCCACCGCGGGGACAGGGAGACGAGTCCCAGCCACGCGGAGGGCAGCAGCCGTGATCACACAACACACCCGTGTGTTCCGCATTGGCTAGGGCTGATGTGAGGGCCAGGGAAGAGGTGCAAGGCCACCCGAAACCCCAGCGGACAGGCTGGGGAGGCAGCACCATGAGTAATGGGCAAAGAGATTCGGAGGCAGTTCCACATGTTTAAAACCTCAGGAGCACAAAAACGAGGATCCTCTGAAGAGGAGGAGACACGAACGACACTTCTAAGATAAAAAAGGCAGGCCCAGACCTCGTAAGGTCAAAGCAGTGAGAAGGCAGGAACCATGCAGAAACCCCAACAAACTTGCTGCTTCCTTGAGATGTACAACCCAAGGATACCAGCTTCAGTGAAGAGTTTGTAACCCTGAAAGCTCAGAAGGAGCTGTTTAAATGACTGAAGTCAGGAATTAAGAGTTTCCTTCCAGAGCTGGGCCATCTCCCAGCAGTTTCCAACTTGATGGGAAACCCATGACACAGACCCAAAACTTCTGGGTAAATCCTTATTTATGCTATACTGGATCACTCTCAAAACCCTTCCTTCCAGCTCACGCTACAGGCAGTCCATGGATGTGCTCAGGCGATAAAATTTCTTTCTTCACTCAAAGACAAACCCCTCAGAGCTGCCAGCAGGACGGGAGGCAGAGCCCCACCACGGCCCCTCCGCCCACCAACAACAGCCTCCGGCTCCATCCTGCCAGCAGCACCCAAGACCTTGTACCACCCCACCCTGCTCACAGCCACTGTTTGCTGACGCCGCGGTAACCTCCGGCCTCTCTCTGCCATGACTAACCAATCTCCACCGTGACCTCTTGCCTCGCACCATCACCCCTGGCAAGCTGCCCCGCTGTGAGCCGATGCGCACCCATCACCATCGGTGCTGTACATACAATAACCAGAGCTCTCTGAACAACCCAGAGCGAGACCTCAGCAGCCCCAGCGGAGCCGATAGCGATCTAAGACCTTGCCTTTGGGTGACAGCCACCGCTGCTCCTTGCAGAGGTTTGGCACAGGATTAGCAACCGCCCTGCAAGAGACCTCTGGGCTGTGGCAGCTCCAGGGCTGGTGCATGTCATGTGCACCACAGTGGAGCAGGCATGCACGTTGGGCAGAGCGTGTAAAGACGCTCTCCTTCCTGGAGCTGCTTCCTTTCCAACTCAGAAGAAGATCTGACTATTCATCTCATCTCTCAAGAGGCCGTTGGCAGGTCCCGGGTGCTGTTTTGCCCGACACAGGGTGGGGGCTGGGCCATAGGAAGTGTCTCTGGGCAGACAGAGAGTCTGCAAGATGCACACAGAGCCCAACTGGGGTTTTGCAGGGTTTTCTCAGCAGAGGTTTCCCCTGTCCTCCGAGGAGTAAAGCAGGGTGACAGAGGAACGGTTTGCACTGGGCTCTGCTCCAGCTTCCCTGTGCAGTGTCGGCACCCAAGGGCAAAGCATCAACAAACTAAGAAAATGAAAAAAAAAAAAAAAAAAAAAAAAAAAAAAAAAAAAAAAAGGAGAAAAGAGAAAAGCGGGGGAAGGAAGGAAAGGAAACACAGCATCTTTCGGATAAGGAAGCACGAACCACAGCACTGCTAATCTTCAGAGGAGAAAGAGAGCAAAGGGTTTGACCCTGGTGACTCAAAGTAAAAATAATGAGCGCTACCTCCCCAAACAAGGAAGTGGGCTTCGACACGTCGCAGTGAGCACTAATTCCCTTGTGACCTCTCCTTACGCACCCGGGGAAGGCAGTGATTAGCACCACCTCCACAAGGCAAGTCCAAACTACAGCTGCTGAGGACTGTGAGCTGCCCGCTCCCACCTCACAGGAACTGCTCCCTCCATTGCACCCCACAGCCCGTGCAAAGCAAGAAATGCTCTGTCAGACCGTGTCTGTCCCCCTCCGATCCTTCCAGCAGCATCGCTGCAGACACGACCTTTCCCAGCACCCTTCTCCAGGACCGAGCCCCTCAGGGGTTGTTTTCAGGCACCCCTCCATCACTCAGTCGCTTGACTTACAGCTGGATTCTGCTGATTGAGGGGGCAGCCCCAAACTGACAAGTTATTCTAAGTTGTTTTTCTCAGCTTCCCTATGCATAAGTGAGACAGAAATAGGACATGTGCGAGTCCTGATACTTGCAGGGCGCTGCAGCTGGGAGCGGGCTGTGCTTACAGAGCACCCTCCAGCACCCTCGTCCATTTGCAGCAGGGTGGGTCTGAGCGTGGTGCCAGCACCCATCCCTCGCAGGCAGCAGCCCCACAGCCCCGGTGCTGTGGCCGCCATCTGCAGATGAAGCCGTGAGCATCCTACGTGGAGGCAGACTGTGCCGGAGCCCCGTCCACCCCCCAGCTCTGCTGCAGCGTGCAAGGAGGGAGACTAAGGGTTAAGGCTCAACGAAGAGGGCTGTGTGTGTGTGTCTGCCTGTGTTTCAGTACTCATCTCAGCCACTTCGTTTCCTGCCTTGGTGTGGTGCCAGTGAGAGGTCCTGGCCAGCAGCATGCTTCCTTCTGACAGCTTAGACACACTCGCAGGGTGCCACACTCGCCACCCAGGGACCTCTCCAAACCTGGCCCCGCTCCCCGCAGCGAGAGGTAACACTCACCAGCTCCACCTGGGGACCCAGTCCTTCCAGGATCCGGTGGGCAGCCTCTGCCTTCTTCTGCAGGGAGGAAAGGGGAGAGGAAGAAGAAAAGTTATTTTTGCCATCGATTACAGTCACAGACCGTTGCTCCCACTCTCCCCCTGTGCTAAAACCCCTTCCCCAACCTCTGCAGAACCGCCACAAATCCCACCCCTGCCTGAAAGTGGGTGGAAAGGTTCAGCTCAGGCTCTGGACCTTCAGGAAAGCCCCACGGGCGAAGGGCTCTGGCCCTCGTTATCACAACCTTAATGCATCGAGCTCTGCCCAGGAAGTGACCCGAATCCCCGAGCCCTGAGGATGCCAGGCGAGGGGATCGCACCCGTTACCTCCGCACGGGCACTGTGCGAGGAGGAGGGCGGGCGAGCCGGCACGCACGCAGAGATGCCCTTTCTAGGATTCATCGCTTCACGAGCATGTGATCGTTACATTTGAGCTGCCCTTGGCTCCTCATCTTGCTCTTGCTTCCCTCCCCTCCCTGCCGCAGCGGAGCCCTTCTCTGCCCCCTCCCGCCCCCAGCCAAGCTACCTAGTGCTTATTAGAGAAAAAAAAACACCCAGGAACACGTGTCAGGGGCTGTGCAGTGGTTACTAATTAAACAGGCCTGAAAAAAAGACATGGGTTGGCTGCAGCAGAAGTCTAAATAAAAGATGACATTTTCAGTAAACAGCACTTCCTTGCAAAGCCAGGCTTTTCAGTGGGGGTTACTGACAGTCCAATAAATCCAGATCGCTGCACGCTGCCAACGAGCCACGGGGCTGAGACGATAAAACCAAATATCTGGCAGCAAGTGGGGCAAGGAGACAGATTTTCAGGGGCATTTGTTCAATAAAATAGATAGTTTTAGCTATTGGGGGTGGGAGAGGAAATCTATAGCTGCCTAAAATAGGGGTGAAGGAGCAGTGGGCTGAGTTGAGCTTTCCCAGGATTTAAACTGTCTCT
>NW_020799121.1:12024933-12067614 GCF_003259725.1 Athene cunicularia | reverse complement strand
CGGGGATCAAAATAGGGAGGAGGGGAAAGCCCTTTTCTGAAGCACATTCAACATTTTAACCCAATAAGCACTAGAGCCCTGCTGGAGCAGCAGAGTGAGAGATGAGCCCCAGGGTTGGGGAGCTGGGGAGGGCTCTGGGCTCCTGGGCAGAGCCAGGGGGGCTTTGGCAAACCCCGGGTGAAGATCTCACCTGCCCAGCCGGGGCAGGGAAGGGATTTCAGCCCAGGGGCCTGGCTCTCGCTGCTCTCTAGCAGCAGGCACCTCTCACCTTCACGCCAGCTCTCGGCAGGATGAGTTTCCCAGGGTCTCAGCACAGGGGATTGTCTCACCAAAGGCTGGCACATCACCCGGCCGGCTTGCCCCCGCGTCTGCCCCGCTCAGTGGGTTTCCAAAAGCTTCACCTATTCCACACCCCCCCACACACACACCCCCCACCCGCTGCCGGCTAGTCCTCAGAAGTGCTGATGCAGCTGGTAGGTGTGCAAGTTCCTCGCCGGGGCTTTGCACACCCACACACAGTCTGATCTGCCAGCGTGTGCTTTTGCAGAGCTGGCCCCGGGAGCAGGTGCGTGCGTCACCCTGCCCGCAGCAGAGCCCAGCGCCCCGGTGAAACAGCCCCGGCCCGGCTGCAACACCCGCGCCAGGTGCCTCACCGCAACAGGGCGACCAGGACACGTGTCCAGCTCCTCTATTTACTGCATGCTCAGGAGAACACAAAGCTGCTTTTTTTTTTTTTTTCCTCCAATTTAGAAGCGACTTCAAGGATGCTATGGGAGATGTAACTACGAAGCGTGCCTGCCCTGGCACTGTGTTGTCCCCCCACCCTGTACGCACGACGCATGCAGCAGCACCACTATTAATGCATCCCTGCCTGTTCATCCGCAGCACTCCTGCGCAGCAGAGCTTGGGGTTCAGACCTCTGGGTACCTCACAGGCAAGGACACGCACACATACAGAGAAGCAGAGCAGCTAGAGATGCTGTGGCAGAGCCTGACACGCAGCTGGAGCCCGTCCCAGCAAGCCGCTCTGCCCCTCCAGCCTCTCCCAAGGTCCTGCTCCATCACAGGAGGATGACGGGCCAGGAGGTGCCCCCCAGGCCTGGCTCTCCCCGCAGCCCTGGGGGCTGTGCAGACGGGGCAGCCACCCAGCGGCTTGCTCCCGCATTGCTGGCGTGCTGCTCGGTGCAGCCACGCTTCTGGTCGGTGCCAGACTGTCTGCAAGACGCTTGCACGGGCCACAGGGAAAGCACGGCCAAGCCGGTGATGGAGATGGGTCTTTGGAGAACAAGCGCATCCCAGAATGAAGTCAAGGAGATGCTGGGAAAGAGCTGTAACAGGAGGAAGCGCCTGCCCTCGCCTGGGGCTCAGACTCCAGGGAGAGCAGCCACATGTTTACATGCAGCAATCACATTTTCCACACTGCAATAAACTGCTCCCAACTCTTCTCCCACACCAGACTGCTGCAGATGTGAGGCTGCCATGCGCTCCCCAGCGAGAACAGGGATTATCGCTGCAAGTCCTCATGTTCCCATCAGTATCCAGCACACTGTCCCGCTACCAGCTCAGGAGGTGACAGCTGAAGGGGACCACACGGCCAGCAAACCTCCATGAACAACCAGCTTTACATCAAGGTACCACTTAAAGTGTTCTTCACGGTTACTTGATACCTAAGGGAAAGAGAAGGGACTATCCCCACCTGACCTAAGGGAGAAGCAGAGTGATCCCCAGCACCAGGACCTACCTGCAAACCACAGCACCCACAAAGCTTTAGATCAATGGGGTGTAACATCTGGCCTGAACAATAACAGACACATATCTCCCCTGCCCACAAAATAGCACACCCGCTGCAGAGTACGTGCCTCTTCCACACAAGATCCCCTTCCCTGAGAGGGGATTTCCCACCAGGGTCACAAAAACAGGGAGCCTCAGCTAATGCTGCACCCAGCTCTGCCATCCTCAAGGATGCTCCACCTGATAACAGGGAAATCAAACCCCAGCAAACACAGCCTGGGTGAGAAACCCAAGAGCTGCACAGTCCAGCCCAGCTCTCCCCCAGAGCATCAGCCATTTCCCCCTCAGTGAACCTGACTCCATTAACAGGAACAAGTCAAGTCTGTCCCTTTTTCTAAGGGACGTGACCCTTGGAAATATTCATCACACAATTGAGAACTCCCAGCCAAAGATTCATAATTTGGTCTCCATGAGCTATAAAATCTGCTGACCCTGGAAAACATCAGCACCATGGCATTCAGAAGTCTTAAACAATTAAAGCCAGGGGGTAAGACTTTTCCGGTGGAGGGGGGTGTGTGTGTGTCATTAAAACTGCTACAAAATACTCTGGATCTGCTGCCAAGAGGGTGATTTGGCCAACCGCCCTCTTGCCTGCCACTGCTTGCTGGCAAGCAAGAAGCATCAGCTTACCCAAACTTTTTGTGATGCATACCTGGGGCAAAAATCAGCAAATCAATTAATTGCAGGCAGCGTAACTGTAGGTGGAAGATTGCAGCCGCAGCTCGAGGCAGCTGGTCCCACCAAAGGCACGTTCTCCTGGGCACCGGTGCTGATGAAAGATGCCCTGGCAGCGGCGGACGGCACAGCTAGGACCCGATGTTACTGCAGGCCGGTGTGTACAATGAGATTAACTTTGAGAAAAAGCTGAGTATGTTCAGCTGCTGCATTTGCCATGTTTAGACAACTTAATGAGACAACCCAGAGGCAAATCACCATAGGCAGAACATGTGGCGAATCAAGAAGAATGACATAATTTGTCTTGCATTAACCGACTGTAATATACACGTCTCCAGAACGAAAGATCAGGAGGGGAAGCTATTCCGAGCACGTCATATCTTTGTACGTACACAAAGAAATGCCTCTATCTTGAAAGCTGCCCAATTAACACTTGACACCCACTGTAATTGCTGATCCTCCTTGCTGCATTTATCAGATCATAGCAGAACTGTAATGAGCTGTCTGAAAGGCCACACACACCAAGGTGAGAGCTGGTGGCAGAATTGGGAAGGATATTACACCCAGTAGAAGGTTCCCACCAGGCTGGGTCTCATCCTAAAGGACAGACAGACACAGGGAGACATCCTCTTGCCTGAGGGCCCAGTTAGCCAGAAGCTTGGCTGGAAAATTTCGGCAAAACTCAAACTGTTCAGGTGCAAGGGCAGCCCCCAGCTTCCCCTGCAGGCACAGGGCCTTTACTGAATACCACCAGCAGTCCTGTTAAATCCTTTTCCTTTCCAGAGGCACAGCCACCTAGGGCTCAGCTCCAGTATTGATTCTGTTAGAGGAGTACATTTAGTGATTGACCCTGCAGAAGGAAACCAGAGGGCTCATCCTACATCTGCTGAACAACCCGGCCCGCCCCTGCAATCCCTGTTATTTAACAGAAAGAAATGTATCAGGAAGCAAATCTAGCCATTACTTCTGGTGAGATGCATGAAGATCCCCACCAGTTTTACAGTCCCTCTGCAGCTCCACAGCAAGCAGCTAATGACCCCTCTTCTCGATTCAGCAGAGTCCCGGAATACTGCTACAACGCTGGGAGCAGTGGTGTTTGCGGAGGGATTGAAGCCCCAAGGCTGAATTTTGCTCCCATTTACCATCAGAGTCGCTTTGCTCTGGTAGAACGGCTCTGGGTTTCACATCAGCACAGGCATGAGCAAACCGTGGGCACTTCCAAGGGCAGAGGCACGCTTAGGCACAACTCTAATGGCGAGGTGAAGTCCCTCACACACTGGCCCTCCAAGTATATTTTTGAAAGGATCAAGGTGTCTCAAGAAGTGCAGCTGAGGTGCAAACACTGATCTGTGCCACCACGGGGCCCACAGATACAAAAGGGGACCGGCAGACGTGGCCAGCAGCAGTATTTGCCCCCAAAATCCTCCCTCCCCATCTCCCCACAGCCAGGCAGCCCATGGCTGGGGAGGTCACGCTCTTACCCCATCTCACATTCCTCCAACAGGCCTGGAACTAAAGATATCTTTGACAACAACAAAAAACTCCCTGCAGACTACGAAAAATCTCCATTCTCGCCTAAAAAGCATTTGGCTTCCAAAGCAAACTCCAGCCCCTTGTTTTTCCTTTGAAGAAATTTAAAATAGGCGTGGGAGGGGGAAGCGGGCAGGAGAGCAACTTCCCGGCCATGTGAGCTCCCGTGGGGATGACGAGCCGACCCCACGAGGCAGCGGAGCATCCGAAACCAGAGGAGGGAGAGTCTGGGATTTCGTGTGGGCTCTTCTTAAAGCAAAGTTTAAAAATGGAAGAGAAGGAAACACAAAAGTTATTTTGAGAAAGCGGATCTGAAATTAGGAGGCGGCATTTTCTTGGACTGACTCCAGCCATGGCTCCATGCAGCACAAAGCTGCTGCAGCTGAACCGTGCTCCCGGGGTTATTTATAGCAGCCCGTAGGCAGCAGCGCTGGGGAATGGAAGGGTTTCTATTTGGGACCAGGCATGTCCTGCATGGAGATAAGTGAAGCCCTTCGAGAGGCAGGAGAGCTGCGCACAGGGCGGCACTGGGAAAAATTCCTGTCCCAGCACCACGACGTCCCGGGAGCAGGCGGAGCTGCAGGAGTGGCACAGCAAAGAGGCAGGCTGGAGTTGGACGTTTTTTTAAAACAAAATTTGGGAGAAGTGTGGCTGAAGTCAGCAGAAATCATGGAAACCCTCAGGCAAGACACCTTTCTACACAAAACAGAAAAGCAAACTGTCTGGGGGTATCTAAAAGCCCTACCTTGGCCAGGATCTGCCAGGACCAAACCACAACCTGAGGAAAGGTTTTTAATCCTATGACTATACTAATTTTTTTCACCTTTAAACCTCAACACCCTCTCTCCAAAAGCCAAACCACGCCAGCAATTTGCTGCCTTCCCCACAAAGCAGGTGGGATGAACCCTGGTGCCATGGGAAGGAAAGGCAACACACTTCCCTCTCCAGCTCCCGAAGCCAGCAGGGATAGCCACCACCACCGCTCCCAGCCCAACCGTGGGAACCAGGGATGTGTGTTCTCCCCCAGGCTGTCCTTGAGCCCAAACGTCCCCAGGCATCAGGGGACGCCAGTCAGCCTTGGTGCTACGTGCCAGCTCCTCTGACCCGCTGCAGGGGCTGATGCTCTCCAGCAGTGCCCATGGGACGCGGGTGCCCTGCACACTCCCCCCTTCCCCACGCTTGGCTGGAGCCATCTCCAGCAGTGATGCAGCCTCATCCCCAAGGCTTGGGCCAGCAGATCCATGTAGCAGTGGTTACGAATGACTAATCATAAATAGTAAGAAAACTGAGGAAATGCGTCACGTTGGAGCCGTGTGTTAATCCCAGCGCGGAGCATTACAAGCCAACTCATTCCTGTTGCTCGCCAGTCTCTAGCTTTGGCTAGTCATTGCCAGGCAGTTTCTGTGGCCAGCTCGCTCATACTCCATCCGCAGCCAAGAGGTGAACCCCACATCGTAGCTGGGTGGCCACTGGAACACAGACCTGGCATCAGGCTCTGTTGTCTGCGAGGTTACAGTGCTGTTCAAAAGCATTTTAATTTTAAAGGAAGGTGCTAATGAGGCTTTGCCACTGCAAACTGTTGTTGAATGTTTCGCCATTGCAAAACTGCTGAAAATGTTACCATTGCACAGAAGGCTTTTAGAAATCAAAGCCTCAGCGCTGGAGCAGTTACAGGAAAGCTCTGATCACTCAACTCAAGGAGCTGGAGCCATGCCACAGGGTCTGTGCTCCTTCCTCTGACAGACTTGAGTTCTCTGCACTTTTCATCCTTATTTCCAGGACCCGAAAACGCAGGACACGGCATTATCTGGTCTGGGTAAGTCAATATACCTACTGGGAACTCCAGATCCTGAAGCAGACATTAAAAATAGACATCAGCATCATCGAAAACACCAACAAAATTTCCTTAAAATCCAAGAGAAAAATAAAATGATTCTCAATGACTCCAGGCTAAATGTTTTGATTTTGTCTTTTTGGAAATCTTGCTATCATGCAGAAATGGTAATAGCATCTGAACTCTGACCTTTCCACTTTTCCTCTGAACTACGTGAAAGCCCATTGTGCATCACCAAGTCAAGATGAGGCAACTGCAGAATAAAAGTTATCACAAACAAAAGCAAAATGAACACAGCCCTTTCAGCAACCAAACACAAAATGCCCCCACCCCAACTACTACATAAACTAGAATTTGGAAAAAAAACCCCTGCAGATTTAATGCTCGAAAGCAGTTTCACTGATAAGGTTTTATTTACTGCACTAGCTCCGTGCTGACTGTGCAGGCCTGATTCTTCCCTTTCTAATGTAAATCAGGAGTTCATAGAAAATCAGAGTTATACAGACATAAAATCCCCGTGGGATCTGAGTCACACTCAGTGCCTTTGAGTAGTTAACGGCTAGATGATGCTTTGCAATGCTAAAAGTGTTCATTTATTTATTTTCTTATTTATGGATGGGGCATTAATGCTTTATGAAGGTATTTGAGGAGGGTAAGCGGATAGCTGGGAACACGTTCCGCACAGACACAACAGCAGCAGGGGGTGGAAAAAGTTCAAAACAATCCTTTGAATTCCAATTTTACAGCATAATGCTGAATTTATAGATAGATAGCTGTGCCCTTTTGAAGGAACAAGCACCGAGACAGAAAACGAATTAAAATTTAATCTTATTGATTTCCACCAACTCAATCCCAAGAGCGAGACAGATGCTGCTGCCTGCTCCCACTGCCTGCACTGCATCAAACCCAGTTTTTCAGAGGGCTGACAGCAGAGCAGGGATGGGCTCGCGTGGCCACAAGCCATCGGCACCCACAGCGTGCAGAGGTGACGCAGGGGACTCGTCCCAGCCCTGGGCACGCTGCGGTGGGTCGCAGCACGCGGCGTCCCCTCCCTGGCACGGCGGTGGAGGGCAAAGTCACGCCGTGTCCTGACGTGACCTCTCCAATAAATGAGCTCAGTGTTTTAGAGGAAAGCTGGCATGTGCTTGTTTGCAGGGACAGGTCTGACACAAGGAAGGAGGCTGGTTTCTATCTGTTGGTCTCTGAGCAGGAATCCTGTCTGGCTCCGACGCACAGTAGGTCTGCAGAGAGCCTTCAACCACCCGGATCTGGCGAGCAGAGAGCTGGAGGTGGGTACACGCAGGCTCCGCGCTGTCACAACGGTCGGAGAGAAGGCACGAGCACATCACACAGCCGACTTTGGGCACACGGGGGACTTGGAGGAGAATTCACCCAGCCTAGTCAAGGTGGGCTGCTGGCACAGCCAGGGCTGCCGCAGTGCAGCTTCTTCCAGGACACGCTGACAAGGAGAGCTCAGCCAGCCCAGCGGCCCGGGAAAGGCACGGAGAGCAGCTTGGAGCAATGGCAACGCCACCCTCCTCCCCGTGCTTAGCGAGGGACCTGGAAATTTCCATTTAAAGCACAAAAACATCTTCAAGCTCAGGTACGCTCAATCAGTTTCAAGGGAAGACAGATGCAAGGAATCCCGTGAATGGCCCAGTGGAATAAAGCCACAGCTATAAATATACACAGATCATCTGTCCTGGTTATGGGGATTTGAGGTGGAAGAAAGCTGAATTCTCTCGATACAGTAACACATCCCAGAGGGGCAAATTAAACCCTGCAAGGAGGTTCTGCCACACAGCTCCCACCTTAAAGGTGCCAAACCCACCAGGGATCAGCTTTCCCACGCACAGGAGGCACTAAAGGTCGCTCACACAGTTCCATTTAAGAGATCCCCAACATCTGCATCACCTCAGTCTCCACAGGTAGCTCCCCCTGGAAAGGGGGTGACTAGCAAATACACCCCTGTAGCCGAAACAGTCCTCTAAGCAACCCATGGCACCTCCTGAACGGTCTCGGTGATTTTAGCACCCACCACTGTTTTCAAACATCATTCTGTCTCTTCAAGGACTAAAAGCACTTTTGAAAATAGGACTCAGATGCTTCTGAAAATGCTACCCACTGTTTATTCTCAGTTTAGTCTATGGAGAGTACCAAAAATGTTAACTTCCATTCTCATACATCCTTTCAGAAATGGGACAGTTTGCACTCACAGTTGAAATTTTGGCTTGGATACACGCATGTGTGTCTTTCTGTCTTACACTACAAACGTTTCTCAAAAGGTATTTTTTTTGGGTGCAACTTCACGGCTCATCTTTGGAGGCAAGATAAGGTGGCTCCAGTCAGCACATACCTAAGGCTGGAGGCACTTAGATCTTCAGTATCGACTCTCTATTATCCAAGTCTCCTAAAGACTTCCCAAATGCAACACAGCCTCACAGTACAGGATTTCAGCACAGCCAAGAGCAGCTTCTCTCCACTCTTCCCCAGCAGAATCTGTACAGTCAACTTTTTCTTCTGGAAATCAATTACTTGCCCAGCAGAGTGTAGCAAGAGGGGATTACAGGTCACGTTTTCAACAATTATCCACTCCAACGCCAAGAACTTTTCAAAATTGTACACATTAAGTAGGTCACAAGAGGGAAACGCAGCGTGATGGGCATTTAGCACCAGCAAACCTGAATTTTGAAAAAAAAATCGGATACAGGCAAGTGCCAACCTGCATCCCAACCCCTCACCCATACCCAGCACAGAGGTGAGAAAAATACGTAGACTTCCCTGATGAACCATAAGCTAAAATTAGAAACCATTCACCCCTGCAAAGCCACAGCTATCGCCAAAAGGAAAGTAGGTCACAGAATGGCTGGTTAACTTGATTTTCCGGCGTTTCTAGCTGCTCTGTCCTCACGTAACCTCCTCTCTCCCATGGACCGTTTTTGGTGCCTCCTTTGTTCGGGGTATAACTGCATGCACTGTGCTTCCCTGGCACAGCCTGGCAGAAGCGGTGGGAACGGGCACGGCGGCACCCGCCTGCTCGGTGAAGCACAGATCCGTGGTTCATGAAAAATGAAGCCAGAGCCAGGCAACAGCCCCTCCACGAAGCATGCCACCTCCCACCTGCTCTGGGATCGGCACAAGCGCTGGCTTCCTGTCCCTTCCAAAGTATTGCTCTTTAAAGATCATTTTGGGCTTTGCCAGCTCTTCTGGGGCGCTTTGCTCTCTCGCCTCTTCCCAGTGCCTGAATATCCTCTTTTTATTTGCATTTCTTACCGCACGCTGCCCCCCTCAAGCAAGTCCCAAGTTGAGCAATGCAAGTAAATCAGGCTCTTCCTCCCTTTGTGTGCAGGCTGGAGCCCTGGCTCAGCCGTTACAGGCACTTTTCCTGCGAGCAGACCTCGAGGCACCCAGCTTCACTGCTTTTCCGCAGCACAGAAGTGGAAAGGCTTAAAATTTGGCTCAGTGACCTTCCCCACTCTAAATCAACGTGTCTCCATCTGGCTCATGGTCCTTTGCTCCTACCAACTCACCTTGCAACTAAGTATTAAGCTGCAGCAAAGCTGCAGGTGAGCACAAGCGTGGCTGGGGCTCTCCCCATGTCCCACAGATGGCTGGGTACGCCCGGAACACCTGCTGCCACCAAACCCACCCAAAGCAACCTGACATCGGCCTGCCCACCGCTCTCTTCCACCCATGATCCTAACTGATGCTCCCACATCCACTCCTCTTCTGACTTTCCTCCCTGCTGGTCCCAAGGGGAAGAGTCATCACCAAAAGGCATCCCGAATCTGTCCAAGGGAGGCGAGAGACTGAAAGCTGATCCCAGGGATGCCCTTCAGAAGGACAATTGCATCCTGAATCCCACCTTTGGCATTGGAGCCATGACTGTTGGCAAGGCTCAGCACACCCTTCCTCCCTGCAGCCCACAGCTTGATCTCCACATGATGGCACTTGAAAGGGCCTTTCATCCCCCGGCCTCAGCCATTACAAGCTCTGGCGACTCTCCATTGCCCATGAATAGATCACATCTTCTTCAAAGGAGGAACTTCCCTCCAGACCATGGTTTCTATCAAGCAAAAGGGAAGGATTGTTTGAGTCTCCTACCCACAAGGTTGCTTACACGCTACTCAAATGGGGCTTTACAAGAACAGTGGAAGAATCATCATTTACCCATCACAGGGATCACACAGACACAAACATGAAGCCAGATTTGAAATTATGCAGACATTTGGTGTCAGACATGACCTCCACTTGCTGAGCACTCACCTGGAACAGGAGCACCCTATTGCAAAGGTTAATAGCAAACCACTCCTGGTAGCAGCCTGACTTCAAGGATCTGTCTAGCCTGGAATAAAGTCAGGCATGCTGACAAACGGATGCCACCAGCTCTGAGCACTGCACGCGACAGCATCCCAGGTATTATGGCTACACACTTTCAAGAAGAAACACAGAACTCCACACTTGCTCTCTGGACAATTTATCACTACCCGCGTGACAGGGCAGCAACCCCGAGGGACTGCACTGAGCTGTGGCAGAGGTTTTGAGAGCAGATTGTGTCTGCTGTGGAGGAGGTGATGGGGGACCCAGGGTGATGGGAGGGAAAGGGTGACTGCTGCTGGCATGGGCAGAGACGAGAGGTGACAAGCAGGACAAGGGTCTGGCAGGACAGCCAGCCCTGACCCAGGTCCCACGACACAGGCTGCTGAGGATGCAATGGCTTAAGATCACCGTTCCTTCCTGCCTCAGCACCATCACCCCTCTCCTCCCCTCATAACATGGCCCAGGTACACAGGCGTCCAAGGAGGATGGGGCTCAAGGAAACAGGAATAAAAACGTTTGAGACCTAGTTTTTCTGAACCTAACCCCTTGCCAGGAGGCATAAGCCACCTAGCCCAAGACCCCTGGAGAGGGCACTTGGTGGTGCCACAGGCTGAATGGCTTTGAGGAACACTCAGCACCTGCCCCCAAAGCCCAATGTCTGTAAAGTTATCACCAGCTGGCGCTGGCTAATGCTTCAAACACATCGACCTCAGCCTTCACCAACTCGCACAACAGACCGTGCCAGTATTGGGTTTCAGGGAAAGAAGCAGATGGAAAAAGGAAAACCAGGAAAATTGCACTGCCTGGGAGCGCAGGGTATGCGAAATTTTTATTTTTTTTTTCTTTTTAGGAGTCAGGCACCTGGATTTCTGCAGCTCCCAGTGAAATCGCAGGCCTCGCAATTCAAAATAATTAGCGACTGGTAGTTTTCCTTTTATGCAAAATCATCCTTTTTATCCAACACCTAAATGAAAATGAATATGCTTGATTATCTACCAAAGGGTCCAATTTCCTAGCATCGTTCCGAAGCACACAGCAAAATTTGCGTCTCCTCAGGCTGCTATTACAGGCAACGGCTGAGTGCAACAAATGAACGGTCAAGGCAGAGATCCAGAGCCAGAGATGCCAGCCTGACCTTTGCTAATGCTATTTACAGCATCAAATATCCACAAATCCAGCCACGGCTACATCCACATCCTTCCTGCTCCAGCCTGGGGGGCTCAGGGGCAGCCAGAAGAGCTCGCAGCTGGCCTGCCACTACTGGAGCATTACAGATGTCCCCCTCCATCCATGCAGCCCACCCCACCATGCCAAAGCCCATCCTTTGGGGCAGCTTTCAAACAGGTTCACTCCCAGGGGAGAGGATGAAATAAGCTATTTAACAGACAGGGCTCTGAAGCATCTCCTGAACGCTTTGAATCTAAGGCTGATCGCAGGAACCACCCCCCCCAGACAGGTTCTTCAGAAGACATTTGTGCTCAATCCACCGAGCAGAGCAAGCTCCTCACGGCACAGCCCTCTGGCGTCACCATCCCTGTCAGGGCTCCATCTATCCGCCTCCCACGGCCTCCACCCCAGGGGCCTCACCTAGGGGAATCCCCCACCTACCCCTTACCAACCTCCCCATCCCTGGCCAGGGTGACACGACACGATCGCACGTTTGTACTTCCATCATTTCCAGACTCACCCTGTTCTCGTCGTAGATGATCTGCACCAAGCTGCGATGTTTGGACTCGATAGGAGGCGGGGAGATGGGTTTTTCAGGCTCTGGTGGTTTGGCTGCTTCTTCCTCCAACTGTTGCTGTGGAAGGAGAAGGGGGAGGAGGAGGGTGAGTCACAGCGAGAAACACAGCCGTCCCCGTCCACACGAGACTCTCTGCGGTGCCGCGACCGAGGCAGAAACCGCCATGGCAGAAGGCTTCCTGCGAGACATGGGCAGGCTCAGGCTGCGGAGGGATGGGGAGAGGGAGGAGAGCTGCGTAACATCCCCTGCAACGCAAGCGCAGCGCTGTCCTGCCCCAGGCACCCAGCCCTGTACTGGTGGGTCGGTGCTTTTTAGGCATGGAGGATGAGAACCTGCCTTGAATGAGCCTCCTGGAGAAGGCTCATGGTGAGAAATAATAATTTTACGGGAAACCCTTAAAGGGAACCACAGCTCCAGCCCAGCTCCCTGCTGTTACCTGCCTGCAGAGCTGCCACCACGCTGCAGGGAGCAGTGGAGGAACAAGGGGTGAGAGCAACGAGGCTGCTCTGCACCTTTGGCTTTATCTTGCGATGCTGTGGTTGGAGGAGATGCCTCAGCATGACTGTTCTCAATGAAATGACTTGTGCACCGGCTGCCCCTGCACTGTGCAGCCAAATGAGCCAGTAAGTACATCAGAGCAGGCAGCAACACCATGAATCCTGACACCTCTGGTCAGAGTTGGCCCAAAGGGACATGTGGAGCCCTCCCAGCCACGGTGAGAGATGCAAAGTGCTCAAGAGCGCAACAACAGCTACAAGACTCCCTGCAGAGCACAACACAGTGTTCAGACATGGGCTGCCAAGTCACCCTTTGGCGAATTTTCATAGAAAGCCCAAGTGCCCAGGTTGCAAACACCTGCAGCGTGAACACGCTACGCGGCTCCGACTGTCCTGGCAGGCACAGGTAGAGCTGCTGAGGGCACCGGCAGAGCATGAGTCCCCTTCCAGGTGTCAGTGATCACACTCTCCTGGGAAAGCAGCCTTGAGGCTCATTCCTCTCCACGCTTCACAGAGGACAAGCCGTCCTGAGCAGAAACCACCAATTTCAGGCTCCAACTAGAGAAAGCCCAGCTGGGGTGGATGGCCACCAGCTGGACGTCCTGCCCTCAGAGACAACAGTGCCAAGAAGCTCGCTCTGCTGGCTCTTCTGCTTTCTTACTGTCTTTGCTGCGTGGCCGCATCTCCACATTTCACGGTATCTAGGCTTTGAGGTGCAGCAGCTGTGTGCAAGAATACACTACGCTGTCCCCTCCTGCTCTGCGTGTCTGGGACACACACAACCCAGGGCGGGTGTCTCATCCCAAGCTTCACTCCCACTCACAGCAGAAACAGCCAGGAGCCCACGAGCTGCTCCACGAGCACGTTCACCGTGTCCCACCACACAGGCAGTAAAATGCACTCAGCCCCAAAGCCGGTTCAAATGCCAACTACCTCCCCCCAGGAGGTGGAAAGGTGAAAGGAGCACATCCACATATGCACCTTTAGAGATCAACAGTCTCTTAACACGTTCCTACCCACCTGCAGGCTGCTTGGGCCCTGGTGAACATTAATTATAAACTAGCGGATTTAAGGGAGCGCTTTTGAATACCACCGCCATCAGCGGGTGTACCTGACATATGACCTGTGCCTCCAGATCTCCCAACGGGTGTGAGGCAGGAGGAGACATATGAGCTCTTCCAGTAACTTTGAGGAACTGCTCAGCCAAAAGAGGAAATAAGAGATTCCTCCGGGCTCCTCCTGGGGCCACTGGCTCCCGGCGAGGAGGGAGAGCGAACACCGCACACGGCAGCTGCGGGGCAGCACAGGCACGGGAGAAGGAGAGGTTGTCAAAAAACGTCTATGATTTTTTCACTGCTCAGCTCTGAATCTCCAAATCTTTGTATTTTTTTTCCTGCAGTTAAAGCATCCCCTGTTGAAGCAAGGGGAAAATTGAGTGAGTCTTGTACTAGGAAAAAAAATGCACCTGGGACTGAGAGCAATCAGCCTGCACCAGAGGCGAGTGCACCCCCATCTTCCCTGACAGCAGTGTCTGGTGGGCTGAGAAGGCGGGCACCTATTCCTCCTTGGTATCACCTCTGCTCCTGTTTAGCAACACGAGAGCTGTAGGATGCAGTCCAAGAAAACATTTAAGCACCCAGACAGATCGTCTGGTTTGGCTGATAAAACTCACACTCCTTGAATTAAATGTGTTCCAATGGATGAAGCAACCCAATCCTCGGGACTCCAGTCACGCTCCACCTCCCCACAAGTGGGCATCTTTTCCCATACAGGGAAAAGCAGCAGCATAGGGAACACCGAGATACAGCCAAAAAAAAGCCACCCATTGCCAGTCAGATGGCAAAGCACCGTCCCCGCTGGGGAGCAGGCTCTGGCAGAGGCAGGACAGCCCAGGCTCTGCATTTTGGCACCAACGTACCCACCCTGTGGTCTCAACCTAGCAGTTACTCCAGCCACCTGTGAGGATGGAAACAGCCAGCTCAGATCATCTGCACCCTGGAAGGCGATGAACCTTCCCCAGCACCACAGGGATCCATCCCTTCCTGACCACAACAGAGCCGTAGCACTGCAGCACGCCTAAGGCTCCAGCCACACATGAAACAGCCCCAAAGCTCCCTTTCTCTTCTCAGTCACAGAAGGTGGCCCAAATCACAGCACTATGTAAAGGTGACAAGAGCTCTTCAGGAAGCCATGGCTGAAACCACAGGCTGCAAAGCAGTTCTCAGCGTTAGCCCCGGCACAGACACTGCTTCCAGGTACCTGCCCGCTCTTGCTCAGTGTCCTAAGGCACCCCGTCACACACCTTTGCTCCCACATGATAAATTCCAAAAACTCCAAAGGGATTGGTCAAATCCTCTATTTATCTTGGGGAAAATATTTGGGTAACCAAAAAAAAAAAATTGTCAGAAACTTGGCTACATTGTTCTGGAAACCCACAAAAATTCTGCAAAGCAGTTGGGTGTGTTGTAAGTGATTTCAGAGAAGAGGATTTGATGGTGTATCAGGAAATGAAAGTTTCCCAGTAAGTGGAGGCTCATTAAAAGTAGCTCGTTAAAAGAAAAATACAAATCTAATTATAGCTGAAATACAGTAGAGAATTAAACTCTACTCTCTGTGGTGTAACACTACGTGGTTATTAAAGGGCCAGATGCTAGAGGTAAGGATGTGGGCAGGGTCTGCAGGCAGCACACCTGACTGCAGCAGGTTCAGTCCATGACAGCTACCCCTGGGAGCTGTGGGAAATGGCAAAGCAAAATAGGTCAGGGTTCCCAGACACGGACGAAATGGATTTCTTAAAGGTCTGCCACAAAAGCTAAGCTGGGACTGTGACCTTTACAAGGAAAGGAGCAGGATGAGAGATGAGTCTTGACAGCTCCATACTCTCTCCCGCCCCACTCCCAGCAGTGGCTGCTCGAAAGCCCCCTTCTCTCCCCAAATGGAAGCCAGTGCAGCGATGCTGAAGGGATGCCAGATGCCATCGTTAGCCATAGCCCCAGCTCCTACAGCATCCACAGACCAACCCATTTCCAAGTGAAGGAGTTTCTCTCCCCAGGTAAGAGTCCCTTTGGCAGGACCACACTCCGCGGAGGGGCCATCGGAGCCTGCAGTGCTGGCAGGAGGGTGGGTGACGTTTCAGGAAGACCCCATCCCTGCACATGCCAGCCTCTGTGCTGAAGGGACCTGCCTAACAAAACCAAGGTCATTACACACGCATCCAGCTGCCATGCTGCCTTGTATCATCAGCCACCACCTGGGTACCAGGATGCTTCACCTGCCCAGGGGAGAGGAGAGAGCTTCCAGCCACAGGGCACCTCTGAAAACCACTTTCGAAGAGCCAGGGGGAGAACAGAGGAAACTCAGCCAGGAAATAAATGGAAGGGGAAACCCTGGAGCTCTTCCACCCAGCCAGCTCCACCTCCATCACCAGGTGGGAGTGTTGTACTCCTAGAGAGACCTTCGCCAAGCTCGGTGCCCGGGGAGGCTCAGGCACCACTGCGGAGAACAGCCCAGCACTTTATTTCTCCTTCAGATCCCCAGTACCAATGCCAGGAATAAATGCATAAGGATTATCCTTCCCTGTCAGGAAGAGGGGGAGAGAGGACTCAGCGAGAGATTTAAGCGCATATGGTGCATGAATGAGCGGGGGATGGCTGATGGAGGTGGCCTTCTGCCAGGGGTGCGCAGGGTTTGGGGAAGGTTTCTCAGCTTGCTGAAGACGTTTGCTTCTTGCAAAGCCCAGGCAGAGCCTTCCTTGCCATTTCTGGAACAACCGAAAAAAAGAGATGGTGGATTGGGGTTGGCTGGGATTTTTCTTGAACAGCCTTTCCATATAAATGTATTTAATTACCCTGAGAAGGCCTCCCAAAGACAGAGGGGAAAAGCATTAGGATATTCCGGCTGCGTACAATTCCTCCCCTGCTCCGCTGCCCGTTCCTGGAGGAGCAGTATCTGTTTTAGGCTGATTGCTTTCCCTCACTCATCTTTCTCCTGCGCTGACAGCTCAGATGCACAGATGGACAAAACGTTCCCAGAGCATCTCGGATAGGACACCCCCTCCAAAAAATGCTTTCTCCCAGATGTGCCAGCTCTGCCAGAGGATGGGCCTGGGGAAGGAACCTGCTGGAGGGGAAAGGAGGCCATGTGGGGGGGCAGGATTTGCTACCAAATAACTCAGACAACAAAAAAAAAAAATTAAAAAAGAAGGGGAGGGGATGCTTTTACTGCCAACAGCCACTTTCACCTTCTTCCCCACTCAGCAGAGCATTTTTGTGGGGAGGAAGAATCATAAAACTAATTCAGAAGGAAGAAATAAAGCAACCAAGCAGCCAACAATAAAAAACCCATTTCCTTACGGAAGGACAGCTTGATTTTAATGGCAAGGAGCATATGTTGCTCCCGTCAGCTTCAACAGCAGCTCCTCAGCATCACTGAAGAAAGTCAGGCAGTGGATGGGCAGAGCTGTCAGTCCTCCCAACTGCCATGAGAGGGACCTTCACTGCCGTGCTGGGCACATGTCCCACCCTGGAAGCCCTTCTCCAGAGTGGGAAATGACCATGGTTTGCACCTCCTTCCTCAAATATGAGTTAAAAACATGGACCAGCAGCCAGACTGCCAGGCAAGAGAGGACATCAACATTTTGTCTGAGCTTCCTAGGAGGGAGAGGGGAAGGGCTGGCTTCCCCCCGTGCCACCAAACCCAGCAAGAGGAACCTCTGTGGTTTCCATCGCTCCAGATGTTCCTTTGGCCCTTGTGAGCTGGCACACAAGGCTGCTTCCTTGCACCCCAGCACAGCTGCTTCTGCCCACTCTTGGCTCACTCTCTCTAAGCACTCAATACCTCTGCAAATAAAAAGCAACACAAAACCCCCAAGATCCTTCACATTAATTAAACCATATTATTTGAAACCAAAATATCCTGGTTTGTCTTGCAGGAAAGAAAGGGACAGTATGTGGTATGGGGAAATATAGATCTGATGGGGAGGAAGGTCAACTACATGCTCATTCTCGAGGAGCACTTGCCCCGTGCAACAGCTCAAGTAGAGGTTTTGCTCGATTCCCAAATTCGTGCTGTACACTCTTGGGAGAGGTCATTCCCCTTAGGCAGTTTGGGATTAACAGCCCTCAGAGTTTAAAAACTGGCCCCAAGCAAAGGAAATAAAACAACTGGTAAGAGAGGCAAAGAGAAGTGATTTGCTTTAGAAAGTGAAAGCCTTTAAGTCTGTGGGCTTTTTCACAGACGTCCCCCAAGGTTTTGTCATATTAATCTCTTAATGGGTTTATGGTAATTGTATACATCGCAACATCGAGCGGGCGATCCATCTGCTGGGGAGTGCTCTTGTGCAGGGGGTAAAGCACTAACCGAGATCAGATTCAAATCCCTGGCTCAAGCACAGCCCTGACTGGAGTTGGACCAGACACTGCTCAGGGCTGCAGAGCTGCACAGCCCCGGAGGAGGCGACTGGATGCCCAGGGAAGGCCACTGGGACAGCGCAGCAATGTTTTAAACAGCCCAGTACAACAGCTATAGCAGCAACAGTACTGGAGAGAGACAACTGCTTGGAAAAGAAAAAGGGAAGACCTTGTGCCAGTCTTGGCCTATACAGACAACTCGGGCAACCCAGGCTACATTTCCAGCTCTGCCACTGACTGCTTGCATGACTATGGGCAAGTCACCGAGGACAGATTTTTCTCCCTTTAAGGTATTCTGACATGCAAAAGAGCCCACAAACTGCATTTCCAAAGCTCCCTCATCTTGCAACTACAACCACCAGACTGCTGGCACAGCAGCAACCACCCCATCTCATGACAGGGAACACGGACACAGACCACCCTGGTGGCACCGGCACTGCCACTTCCCCTCTGCGGACATGCGTGGGCAATGATGGGGTGTAAGGCAGCACGCAGAGGTGAGGACGTGTCCTCCCCTCTGGACCACAGCCTCTTACCTGCTTCTTCTTCAGCTTGGAGATTTGCTGCTCCACCATGGTGATCTCGCGGTCCACGCGGTCCATGTTCTGAATGAGCTCCTCCTTCGACAGCCGGGCCGGCAGCAGGTCCAGCTCGGCATCGGGGTGAGCAGGGCTCACGGGTGACACGGGCTCCAGTTTGCCCGGCAGGCCGCGATCCTGAGGAGCACAGAACAACCAGGTCAGCTCTTTCCCAGGAGACTTTGGATCCTTCTCACATCCTCCCACACCAACCGCCACAGCTCCCTGGCCCATTCCCAGTCCTCCGAGACACACACACCCCTCAAAAAACCCCTGCTAGACTAAGCAGCACTAGCTGCCAGATCACATCACCACAGTGCTCCATAACCTCCAGCATCCCCAGAGCACCGGGTTAGTCTCCCAGGGACACAACAGCAGCTCTTCCTCCGGCCAAAGCCTCGGAGGTTCCCACCACCTTCAGTGCTACCCGCATTCCTACAGGATCAATAAACCCATCCATATTCAGGAGCTCCCAGCAGCATTATCCCTTCACATCTCAGCAGCCAGATCAAGGCTACATCTTCCCTCCAAAAATGAGGTAGCCACAGACATGTCCTCCTCCGACACAGACACAAGCCATGCCGGAGGGAAGAGTGGAATTAACTACACTTGAATGAGAAGGGCCTACGAGAGCAGCCCCCAGGAGGAAAGAGGACTCCCATTTCCTTCATGGAAGTCCCCCTCCATTTCTTGTTAAATTCTGGGGGAGCTCCAAGATGTTAAATATATCCATCCAGAAAGGGAGAAAAAGGGGATAGGTGAGGCCAGCGACTTGAACTGATTAAAATCAGCTTTTTGCAAATTCCAGGGAAATGGGCTCAGCAAAACAAGTCAGAGACCAGACGGACCAGCATAACCTCTGTGGCCATCACAGGGAGCAGCTCTAGTCACCACAAACTGGGATAGAGGGAAAACACATCGAGACACTCAGCTTCACCTCCAGCAATTGCACCTTTGCTGAGCCCAACAAGCTGTATCCCAGGAGCATCCCGAAGCCACCACCCTTCACCTCTCCAGCTCCAAACGAAGGAGCTCATCTCCCACAAACACAAGCTGCATACCTGGATGAGTTTGCCCACCACTGATGAATGCACCTGGGATGAAGCAGGTGTTGAATAGCCACCAGCCAAACGGATGGGGATCACAGCACACCAACAGCCTCCCTGACCTGGGACACTCCTCTCTGGCAGCTACCCAACACCTTAATTAAAAGTTTATCTATTCATTTGCTTAGCTAGCGGATGGATTTCTTTTCCTGGAGGGGGCAGGAAGAGGAGCCGCAGAGTGGTTTGTAACCATAAACCGCTGCCAGGCTGGGCAGCCAGCACTCTGCAGCTGCTGGAGAGGGCAGGGGAAGGGGGAGGTGAACAAGTGAAGAAGTTCATACAACTTTGTTACCATCATTACAGCAGCCCTGTGCCCGCAGACAGAGCTGACATTGTTCTGCACTAACTGGCGCTGAGTGTCCTCCCCTCCACACTGACTCATGGCCACCAGCGAGCCGCCAGGGCCACCCACTGACCCTCTTCCCAGGCTGGTCCTTCTGCGGGGGCAAGGGTGACACCAGGGAGCTCGGTGGCACCGAGACAGTGTGGGCCCCTCTGTGCTCCTCCACCTAGAGGCACACGGACAATGGCCCTGGTTGTTCACCAGCCGTGCTGCAGCTCACGACACACACAGTGAGTGTGCAGGTGCCACCTTGGCACTGCTCAGCATCTCAACAGCATCAGCTTATGGGGAAGCAGGACCACGCAGGGTGTCCTCCACCCTGCTGCTGCTGGGATGAAGCACGGCGAGGTCCCTCCTGGGGAGGCTGTGCCCACAGCCCAGCACAGCCGCAGGGGATCTGGCTTCAAAAGCAGTTCCTGCCTGGTGGGGCTGTGCTGAGGTGAGTTCTGCCCTATTTTACTCTGTAAGAGATGGACAACCTCATAGACAGCAAACCTGGAACAAAGGGAAACACAACAGGATGCTTCCCAACAATGTGGCCATATCCCAGGACACCAGCATGCTTCACCGGCACCTTCCTCCTCCTCTCCCCTGCCAAACCCTGTTCTAGCTGAAGGAACTATCAGCCTGGGAAGAACCACTGTGGGGTGCAGTCTGGGGGCATCAACACCCTTCCCACTGCTGCCATCAAGGGACAGAAAGCAAAGGAGCAGCCTAAAACTCTTTCCTCACTGTCCTGCATGGGGGTCAACCAGCCCTAAGAGCACAAAGGCATCGGAAAGCTAAGCTGTTTGTTTCCAGCATCCATTCAGTAGAGAAACTAGAAGAACATCAAAGGTTTCTGGAAAATCCCAAAGAGCAGATCCTGTCTTGTTTTGCTTCCCCAGCATTAGACACCAGAAATGATCAGTCTGCTGCAGTGGGAAGGCTTTGTGTTCTCCACGACCAGGGTTTTTTTAGGGTTTTTTCGGGGTCTGTTCTTTTTCTTACAAGCCAAGAGGAACAGGACAACCACAAGAAGCAAAAGATAAATTCGGTGTTCATAAAATCTCATCCAGATTAAGGCATGGGAAGGGGAAGTTGCAGTGGCTTGTAGGTGGGTAGGTTTTTCTAAAGGAAAGCAAGTTACCTGCCAAAAATGTAGGAGAGAAAGACTTCCCTCTCTGTGCACGTCAAACAAAAGATACTATCTCATGTCTGCCAATATGCAAAGACAGGGCATCTTTAAACTCTTACACTACACTTTGGGAATGGTTTCTGACACATTTTAATCTTTTTACCTTGCAGAATCTAAAGCAAAATAGAAGAAAGCTGAGTAAGGGGAACAGCTGCAAGTCACAGCACAAAACCCACCATCATCTGGTATTAGGAGATGATTATAGCAGTAGAGAGGCAATGTCCCCGGACCTCAAATAACTGGTCGCTGTTATTTCACAAGCTCCTCTCTAAGTAAAGGAAACGACAAGTAGCAAGAGGAAGAAAAAAACAAAACTGAAGACAAAAAAAATATCTTGCCCATGCAATGGTGAAGTCCAAAATGCAGAGCTCCCAGATTTACACAAGGCACGAAAAAGCCCTTCTTGCAAATCACAAAAATGGGTTGAAAGGGGTTTGCAAAGACCAGAGTCCACCCGGAGCCTGGGGTGGACTCAAATGGATAGAGATATTTTAACTAGTGCTTTGTTTCCTAGCACTCCCAAGAAGCTGCTCAAAATATATTCTCCCGCTTCAGACAGTTATCATACCCAGGCTCTGAACAAGTGCAATGTGAAACGTGAAATTCTTCTTATTAACGTGAAGTCACAGACTTCGAAACCAGCATGAGCCGGGAGAGCTGGAATAAATCTGCTGGAGGGAAGAAAACAATTACTGCATTACTCAAGTTGATATTTTCTCAGTAATTATACTGTTTCCATGTGATTTGTTTTTATACACGGTTAACAGCTACTGTAGTTCCTGTTTATCCCTAGCCTTATTATTATGTGATTTATATGATAACAAGGGTGGGCGAGTGGGGGGCAGAGGCTGCATAAACCTTCCTGCAACAGGAGGAGATGCTGGCACTGAAGAAAACAATTATCACCGAGGAGTCTATCAAAGAGCAAGGCCAGGCTTCGGGGGTGGGTTTCTTTAACACGCTTTTATTCCTAACATGGATAATATTAACAGAGCAAGCCTGCTACACACCACCAGACAGTGGCTTTAAAAACGTGGGAGAAAGTGTGGAAAGGAAAAGGACAAGCCAACTGCCTGTCAGTGCCCTGAAAAGTAAGCAATCCTCTGGGTGAATTCAAAGTCTCTGTCTTCAGACACACCAGCAACTGGGGCCACAAGAGAAAAGACAGTGGAAACCCCAACCCTGATCCCAGGACATGCAGGAACTTGCAAGAGAACATCGCCTCCTCCTTATTTTGTGTTACCGACCCACCTCACAATGCTCCCAGGGAGCTCGTGGGAGTTGGTGAGATAGAGAAGGGCGTCCGTGCCACGTGTCAGCACAGCACCTACGGCTGGATGCAGCCCAGCCTCCGTGAAGGGTAATTTTTGTTGGTTGCTTCCCACCCTCAGGAGAGAGAAGAGCAGTAGCACTGCTCCATCTGCGCCTAACTCTCACTGAAAAATCTATTTTGACCTTTCTAATCCCTTGACTGCACTGGCTGCCTCTTCAAAACTATACTGGTGGAGCTTCAAGGTCTCCCCACCCCAGTCAGTGCCTGCACACCACTGGTACATACCAAACAGAGTCCCTTGCTTGGGACAGCCCTTCAGATCTCTAGCACGGCACCACGGTGTTTGCCCTACATATCATCTTCTGTAAATCCTGGTCTCTCTCTGCCTTTCTAAACCAGATCATTAATGATGTTCCCCCAAGCCCAGGACAGAGATTCGGGGATGCCCACGTCACCTCTCCCACAGTCTGTTCACTTTCTAATTATCAGCTGGCAGCAGCATTTTCTGCTGGAGCACCAGGAGGGATTAAGAGGTGTTATCTCCAATTCCTGCCCGCTTGCACATCTCACATCCTCACAGGCTGGTGAAGATTGCCAAAGCAGGCAGGATGGTCCAAGGGCTGCTCAAACTGTGTTCCACCCCCCTAAAATCCACCCATGAACAAAGGGTGGCTTGTGGTCAGTGTGGCCAGCCTGTGAGGATGCCTCCATCACCTGATCCTCTCACAGCACCACAGTCAGTGGAAATCGCTGAACTCCACCAACTAACACCACCCCCCAAACGCTGTCTGCGTGAGGCTGGGCTACACGGCAGAGATGGTCCCTTGCCCTCCCCATCCAGGCACCCGTGGCTGGGCAGCACTGCACACCCCAGCAGATGCAGAACCCTGCGGCCTTCCCACACACCCTGGGACAAAAACCGAGCAGGAGAGCCAACACCCCACACCTCCGTCCCTCAGGGTTTAAGGTAAAAACATGCATATAAAACTCTTAAATGGGCCAAATACAGACCAAAGGAATTTTTTTTTTTTTTTAATTGGAAAAGTATCCAACATATTCTGGTGTATCAGCAGGCGCAAGATGACAGCACTGATGGGGAGGAAAAGTCAAAGGGGCTGAAAACTAACATCTCGTTTCCCCAGGGAGATGCACAAGTATAAGTCAGAGAGCCTGAGCAGTGAAAAGTACATCAAGTTATTGCAGTTCTTTTGTTCGTGACCATCTGCTGTGCTAATGGCTCTTTCAGCAGCCCAACCCTTCAAACAGGGTTTTAATTCTTAAATAGTGCTGGGCTCTCAGCTGGGCTGTGTCCCTGCCGCCGCTCGAGGGGCTGCTGAGTGGGATGGAGACGGAGACGTGTGTGTTGGTGTACGCAGCGTGACTGTGGGGAGCACCTATGGGTGCAGCTCACCAGCCGTGAGAACACGGGTATTCCCATGCAAGGCTAACCAGGGCACCCGAGGGATGCCATGCGTGGGAGCGAGGCATCACCCACCTCCTTCCTCCAGCCCCTCGCTCCATGGCACGTGCAGGCAGCGGGGACAAGCAAAACGGGGATCACTTTCACTGGGTGCAGCCTAGGATGTGCTCCCATGGGAATACATGAAGCTAGAGACTAAGGGGCTGCCTAGAGACAAAGCCGATTTTTTTTATTTAATATTTTTTCTAAATAAATCCGTGACTTTATGAGAAGGCCTACAAAATTCCTTTCCCCTGTAATCCAGCTGAATTCCACACAGCCAGGGCAGAAAACATCCCAACAATTTCTAAGCTTGCACGAAAGTAGGTCAAAAAACTTCCCGAATGTTTCAACAGCTTGAAGCAATTTAATTGCAAAACCAGTACCAAATGCTGACCCTCCCTCCCCACCCCCACCAGCAGATTTACGAGGGTGGTAAAACCACGCCAGCGAGTGTTACAGTTAAATGCACTAACCAAAGCCTAGTATCTGGTCTTGCAAAACTTGCCTGTGCTCAAAAAAGCCGTTCCACAGTGTTATACTGAACAGATGCTGCCTCTGGACCTCAGGATCGCAGGATATTACAGAAGCAGCAGCAAACACGTCTTACGGACTCAGAGGTAGCCTAGAATAACGGGTCAAATCCGGAAAAACCTCACTCAGGCAAACTCCCACCGAAGCCCAAGGCATTACGCCGACAAATGGATATTGTGTCTTTCATTACCTTCTTGCGTTTCCCCATTAGTGGATAATAATTGCACTGAACAAGTACGTTCCCTACTGACTTTGCAGGAGTGATGAATTCTCACCTACCCATCCACTCATTAGGAAGAGGAGCTAATCGCTCCCTCTCATTAAGAATTGCCCAGCATTGCCTATTCTGCATTGCTGGGTTTTCAGCTGACCCTAAGTTTGTTGTAACAACTGTCTGGACTGAAATTTTCCATGATGAATATTTGCTTCAGAAAAACAACTCCGCTGCTTCCAAGAACAAGTTAACAGGAAAATATGCCTTTCTGCAATGTTCAGAAAGATTCTGGGAACCTTTTCTTTGAGCATCTCTGGTGCAGTTGATACATCTGGCGAGAGTGTTCTCTGCCAGTGATTCACCTTTTGTTAACTCTGAAAAAGTGTCCAAGTCAACAACAACAAAAAAATCTCATTTTGTTTCTTGCCTAGGGGAATGACTTTGAATGGAGGGAGTAGAGTGGGGTCCTGGGGACCTCCAGGTCCAGTATCACACTCTGCCCATACTCCTGCAAAGGAAAGGGCTGAGCTGGAAGAACCTTACTGGCACGCATGGAGCGCTCTGGGCCAACAGCAACAAGCGCCCTAAAAGAGCTGTGAATAACTGCAGGAATCGTGGTTTGGACAGCACGTAGAGCCTGAGACCACCCACCAAATGATAAGGATGAAGTAAAGCAGCCAGTGACTTGCCCGGTGTGAGATGGGAGTTTGTCCTGGACATTGAACGGACAGTGTTCTGATGCTTTCAGCAAATAGGGGGGAGGACAAATAAACTGGATTACAAGGGGAGGGAATTTCACAGGCTTTCACATAAAGTCACGGATTTATTTTTTCAAAAAAATAAAGCAATAAACCAGCTTTGTCTTCAGCAAATAAGGTAGCCAGGATAGCCTGCAGAGCAGCAAGCTTTTCCAATCCTCCATTTGCACCTTTAAAGTTCTTTTAACAATTCAGGAACCCAGCAGCCACTCAGAGCGTCATTTCACCTGTGCTGACGCTGCCGCAAACGACGCGCTGCCGAGAACATCATCGTCCCCATAACACACAACCTTGGCCCTGGATCCTCATCGCCCCTTCGCAAACTCAAACCCATCTGTTTGAACAAGCAGTGTCCACCAGGCACGATCTGCCTGCAGCCTCCTCCCATGGCAGGGACCTGGCTCACCCTACGGCCAGAACCAGGAGGAAAACATTGGTATCTCAGTTTATGGAGAAAAAACACTTCTTTGGGGAACGATGCTGGCTTATGGTGATAGAAAATGACCGTGAAATTACAGATCTAAGGAGGTAAAGACTTGCATGAAAAGGCACCAAGCACATAACCCGTTGGCTTAAGAGCATGTCAAAAACCTGCACAAGGATATTCAAAACCACAACCCAAGTGGGCAAGACATCCCTTGGGCTTATAGAGCCCAAAAGGAGGGAGCCACCCTGAGCTCACCGAAACACTCAGGAGGCACGTGAAGAAAATATGAGGGAGGCGAGCGCTTGTTTGATGTCTCTTAAAAAGGAGCGAACTGTGAAAAACGCCTCCGATTACATGAAGCGCAGAGGCAGAGGCAAATTTTTAATTGCCTGATTTGGCGCTTGGCCAGGGCAGCAGGGTTAGCACCTCCCGGCTTCACAGAACCAGATTTTAAAGGTAATGGGGGAACTCCTTGCAGAACCAGCTGCTGCTCCTCCCAGCAAAGCAGCTGGTCACTGGGGCTCAAACCACCCTCGCCTTCCCTGGAACTGGCCAACTTCAGGCAGCTTTCACAGGAACTTCTGAATAATTGCCACCGACTTCCATGGAAACGTGGGATGTGGTGATGTGGCCTCATGTGACCGTCACCCTCTCCTGTTCTTGTATTTTTCCCTGTGCGCGCTGCTCAGAGTTTCTTTAGAGAGATCTCCAGGAAGGCAAGAGGGGGCCCCTGCCTGGTGCAGGCAGGCAGTGCACAACCCCCAAATCTCTTCCAGCAGTTCAGGAAGCACCCAACAAACCCCAGGGGAACGTAACACCTACTCCGAGCCTTTGGAAGTTTTATGCTCCATTTTATTTATTTTTTTTGCAACACCACCCCTCCTCTTTCAACTGCCACATACAGTAAAGCAAGGTCCCAGTCCTTCCAGCACAACCACCACACAGGGATGAAGCATTAAAGCCCACATTAATCACAGCTGAGGATGCTGAAATAGTCCCTGCCAAATCCCAGCTGTCCTCAAGAAGGTAGAAACCCTCAAGCCCTAGACACCTGCTAAAAGCATGATGGAGTTTGCCTTTTGTAAAAAAAAAGGCCTCTGCAGAAAAACATCCCTACTTTTATACTAGTACAATACTCAAGTGACCAGCACGAATGCCACCACGCAGTGTGACAGTGCCTGCATCAGCACACATTAGTCCTGCAGAAGCGAGAGGCAGGCAACTGCATCCAATCGCATTTGTCCTCCACTAAACATCGCAATAAAAAAAAAATAATTTCAACCCAACTGGCATAGCTACACCAGCCAAAAAGCAGGCAGGCAACAAGTCAGCATGATTAAATATACTGCAGCGTTTCTGTGTCGCAAACACGGCAGCAGATCCTGAGCCGGGCTCAGCACCACCCTGCTCCCAGGCTAGTGCCTGCTCGGGGAGGGCAGCAGGAGCCCCCTGCCCAGCCGAGCCCCCCGAGCCGGGGAGCGGGTCCTACCCTGCACCCCAGGAAGCTCCAGCTCATTCACTGGGTGACACCAGGTGCATCCTCCAGCACATGGGGGAGGGAAAATCCATCACGGCAGCTTCTAAAAAACCTCACTTATTTAAAAATAAAAAATCGAGGGGAAATGAAAAGACAAAAGCCCTTCTCAGCCTGGTGTTATCAAGCAGAGGAAATGAGACTTCTAAAGCTCCCATTCAGAGAGGAGTGGGGGGGGAGAGAAATCCCACTCCAGACGCACTTGAGCGAACAGCTTTTGAAATGGAAATGTCACTCTTCAGAAACATTTAAATTTCCTCCTATTGCCAGGGAGGAGGAAGGAGGCAGGGGAGCAAGCAGGGACTCCTCAGCCATGCAAATCTAAACAGGGGTCCATTCCGGGCAGCGCCCGACGGCTCTGTCGGGAGGGGATTTGTCAGGGAGTTAATCAGGACCAGCACACGGTATTAATATCGGCAAGTCAGCTTGAAGGGGCATCAGATTTAGAGGGGAGGGAAGGGAATGAATGAAGACAGCTCTATTAACTACCACCACAAGTAAGATATACCTAAAGGCTGCTCACACTCCCTCCCTCCGTTCTGCCTGCACAACCATCACCCAAATTATTTTTCCCTGAATCCTGGAGATTGAGCTGCCTATTGAGAAGGAGCTTGACTGATGGAGAAAGGAAACACAAACAAGACCTAAGATGGTTTGAGTGTTGGCTGAGGTGCGTTGTGGGACCAACCCAAACCTCCTTTTACATGCCAGAGCCACTGCACCAAGCCAGGATCACCAGCAACTCCCCTGGGGACTCCCAGCACATCAGGCACAGGCTGACATGCCCCAGCACCAAACTTGTGCTCACTCCCAGCAGCTCCTTTTCCACGTCAGCTCGAAAACCAGAAGTTACTGCTCCTACAGCAATACACCGAGCTCCCCTCATCAACTGCCTGCCACCACTTCACTGCTCTAATGTCTTTAGGGTCACTTAGTGTGTAGGTTTGTTCTAGCTGTGCTCTCAGGTATATAAAACAGGACATCAAATAGCTCTCATCTGTAAAAACCCAGAAATTCTAAGACTGCAAGAAAACCGGACTTAATGGCGATACTCCAAAGACTTCCCCTGCCTCCCAAAATCTAGTAAGATCCCAAAAGTTCAGTTTTTATTAGTAAAGTCTCTTTACTTCTATCAGAACATCTCTGTATAGATGCTCACATGTCTAGTGAGACTCAAACACACACATGAGAGCTGAAGGGAGCAGCCTGCAGGCAGACTGGGGTCACTGGTGCACCTGACCTCTGAACTTCACTGGCTGAGATGAAAAAGCCAAGCAACTTTTTCATCAGGAACCCAAGCCAATCCGACTTCCATTTCGAGATGGCTGCACTAGAAAACTTGTTTAAGCGTGAAACAAGGCTCACAGCTGCTTTGATGCTTTTGAAAAATTTTTAACCCACATGAAGAACAGGCTTAAGGGGGAAAAAAAAAGCCTTTCCCTTGAAACAACTTGTCTTGGCTGTTAATGTAGCTTTTAGTGGCCTCCTCTGTCCTTGAGACACCACTGAAGCCTGTTTAACTCCCCCTTCGTTTTGGCATCTCCCCTTTGTGCAGGTGCTGGCCCTGCACGCTGCAAAGTGCCATTCCCAACACATGGCACAGGACACAGCCGGGACAACACCTCCACCTGCCCCCCTGCTGCCAGAGGCATCCACCAGCAGCCCGGCATCCCCCCCAGACACACAAAACATAGGCACCAAGCACCCCACAAGCAGCAGTGCTACGCCAGCACCCCGGGACACCGGCAGGGATATGGGGCATGGCCCCGGCTGCCTGCAGACATCTCTGTGCAGCGCTAGAGGCGGGTGTAGCACCGAGCGAGGCACAGCAGCGCGCAGGATACGTGCTGACAGGGGAGCACGGGGGGTGCAAAGCAACCGTCAGCTGCACCATCAATCAGAGCCAGCCGCCGGCTGCGTTCAATGGTTTATTGTTCTAATAATTGTGCAGACACGTGGAAGGGGGTGCCTCGACATTCTCCGCTTGTTTGAGTAGCCATTTCCTTCGCTGCTCCGCCTGCTTTTCCGTCAGGAAGCCGCATCCTGAGCTCCCGGGGGCGGCAGGCAGCGGGGCAGCAGTGCCGGCCATCCCCACCGCTGTCCCCATGGCCGGCGGGGCAGGAAGGTGGGAGGAAATAACGTCCCCCAGCAGCAGGAAACGCAGGCGGGTGCTTGTCCAGACGTGAGCCATCAGCCCAGCCCTCCGCCTCAACAAGCCCAGAAAAACACGCAAAACAAACCTTTCACAAGAGTTTTGGATTTATTTGGATATATGTTCTTGCCATAATATATTCTTCCTGCGATTCAACAGGTAGAGATAGTCTCAGGGTGTAGGAACCTTCACGGCATCTCAAGCCTGACACTCCTTGAGCATCACCCAGCTCTGTGATCTGAACAAGACTGACCAAGGAAAGACCAAATACTGCCAAGAGCACAGGATAAAGCAGCTCCCGAAGGCACAGGCCAGAAGCACCATTTCTAATTGTGAATGGCTGTGGGAGTCACTCAAACTGCAAACCCCTGCCTAGGCTATTCCTGCATAAAAGCATGAAACAGCCCTGCCTCTCCAGGCCAGGATGTTACAGAAAAAAACCCCCAAACATCTCAGCTCCCATAGCAAGAATAAGCCTACAGTGAATTTGTTATTATCTGTTAGCAGAGCAGCAGCTTCCCACCAAGGCTGGAATTTCCATCTTGGTTTGGCAGGCACGGGGCTGTGAAATGATTACTGTGTTTACTTTTCCTTTGCTAACTATAAAATCCCATTCCACTGCCCTGCCAACAATGACTGAAGCTAATAAAATTCAGGCATTTGGAAGAAAGCAATAATAAACCTCCCTTTTGGGGCCTTTATGATGAAATTTCCCCACTCCGATCAGCGATTATGCTGTATTCATGAACACTACTGATGTCTCCAAGTGCCCCCAGATTGACTCAAATCAATATTTAGCTTTCTCAAGACTGTAAGCCTTTCTCCATGTGGCTGCTGAAGGCAGAATCACTGAACTGCATAGCTAGAAGAAACATTTGAAAAAACAGCTTACAAGCATATGACACAGCATATATATATACATATATACATATATATATATGTATGTGTGTGTATATTTTTTTTTAAAGGTAGGCTTTTCAGTTACCTAACCTGTGAAAAAAGTACCTACCCATGAAACATTCACAGATGCATGAATTTACAAATCTCTCCAAATACACTGAAAACCATTAATATAATGCACACTGTGTATTTAGATACACGTACCTGCCTATCCTTTAGTAGCTTTTAGTGTCTGACAGACCATAACGTTCCTGTGTTTACATCTGCCACTCTGCCACATTAGCTGCTGGGGACAATCTGCTCTACGTCATACCTGTGATGGCTGGCACGAGATAAAATAACGCAGACCTGAAAAACAGCCTGAAATAAAAGGCTGCGCTTGGTTTGGTCGCGTAATCACGTGGGACAGCTCGATTTGCACTAGGCAATGGTTCTTTCTTAAGCAGCCACAGGAACGAAGGCTTCCAAAGCAGAGATCACAAGGCAGAAACGATCACTGCTGCTCTCTGGGGAGGAAAGAAATCAGCCACATCCCTTGTCAGGGCTGCGATCAGAACAGGTCGTTCAAATACAAGCCTAAGAAGCATTACTGGGCAGGCAGAGGAGGTGACAGAGTGCCAAGGCAGCGGAGAAACCTGCTGTCAGCATGTGCTGGAGCAGGGTGCTGCAGGCTCTGCAGCCCCAGGGGAAACTCTTGGGATGTGGTGGAAGCACCATGCACAGGGCAACCCCGCATCTGCTGCCCACTGCTTCCTCCACTGCTTGGCACGGTCAAAGGACAGTGCTTGGCTCTTCCCCTGCATCCCACAGGGAAAGGTTCCGGGTGCAGGATCAAAGGGTCTGCCAGTCCTTGGCTGGGAGGAAGGCGAGCAGAAGCTGGGCTGAACACTGCCACAGGCAGAAAACGCTCGGTCAGAGCACTAAGATGACCAAAGAGTAACTACATCTAGGTTAGGACGTCAAGGAGGTGGGTCAGATCATTTCATCCCGTGCTGCTTCTCCCCCACTAATTTATGCTTTCGATTCACCAAGCTGGGGGTAGGACAGAACACATCACTCCCGCCCCGAGCCAGCTCTGCTGCTGAATAAAAGCTCATTTCCAAGGGCAGAGGGAGCAGGCTCCACCACGCTTTCGCTCCTTATCCTCCTGGATGAATGTGCCAAGAATTAGAATTACATTTTTCAAGAGCAGCAGAACAAGCCAAGGGCCTGTCAGCTTGTCCTAAAACAACCCCTCTCTGCTCACTGAGCACACAGCCAGCGTTCCTAATGCACACCAGTGTCCATTGCCCCTCAGACCCCCCATGCAGCATGAAGCTGCAGAGCATTTTGTGATGGCGCAAGCCAGAAAACCCTCTGAATGTTCTCTGCCTAAAACACAGCCAAAGAGTTTTTATGTTTAAAGCAGGTTTGGGTCCAAAAAGAAAGGAGGTTTTCAGCAGGCGATTATAACTAGGCCCTCTGGCACTCAACAGCTCCTCTCTTGTTATGGATGCTAAGGGTGCTGTTAAGAGATGAGGCTCCATGAAGCACGGACGTGAAGTCACGGAGCTTTAGCAAGGGTTGTTGCCATGTTCAATATGTTATTACAGCTCCATCACAACAGGCACCAGGAGCAGCAACTCGTCTCTGCCAAATCCATCTCTGAAATCACTCCCCCACTCCATCCCCTGCAGCAGCAACAGCAGGCAAACGCCATTGACTGCTGTTGCATCTCCTCCACGGCTTTCCACCCAGCGCTGGGAAGGAAGGCTTGAGCCTGAAATACCCTCCTCCTCAAAACACAGCACACAAAATTAATCTGATCGATGTCACAACTCACTTGGCTTTCGTCGCGTGAGTCAGAACTGTGGATGGGCTGCATTTCACAACTTCCATGGAAAAGTACAGCACCAAAAATGTGCTTGGTGCTGTACATTCACAGAGAAGACACCCGAGCTGCTCCTACCAAACCTCTCACCCTCCCCAGGAAGGCCCTTGGCAAGGAGGGAGGCCAAGTTCATCTGCAAAAGATGCACATGCTTGGGAATTGGTAACAACCTCCTGCTGCTTTGTCACCTGCATTATCCAGATCACATGGAAGTGGGAAGTCACATAACCCATCCCTGAGCACACTTGGATCCAGCAGGAGCTAGAGCAACGCTCCATGCCCAGCAGCATCCACACCCTCTCTCAGAAAATGAGGGTAAGAGAACCACCCCAGGTCAGGCTGACACTGGAGGAGGAGAATAAAACAGCCAGGACATTGCTCTTGGTACCAGGACTGAATTCTTCCTTGGAAATTTATTTCAGGTGGGGGTTTCTTTTTTTTACCACAAACTTGCGGAAGCAGATTGACCGCAGGCAAGCAGCAGCGGTGGCCGGCACAGTCACCTCACGCTGCGCTGTCCCCATGCTTTGGAGCAATGCACAGGAGACGGGTGCCAGTTCCTGCCACACCAACCCCATTTCCTAAAGTCCCACCTGAGGACTGACAATGTAAAGTAGCAAACCAGCTTTGCTCTCCTGTATTTCCAGGACATAACAGGGCACGTAAGAATCCTTGCTATTAATGAAAAAAATAGATACAGATAACACGTACAAACACGTTAAAGATGGAGAAGAAAAGCCTCCATGAATCCATGCAGCACACCCTGCTCTCAACACTGGCCTGTCACAAACAGAAAAAGCTGGCAATATTTTTTCCAATTACAGGGCTAAGGCACACAAAGCCAAGGGACTTACTTTCCCTCAAGCAGATCAGGTGAGATGTCGCACTGCACGAGCCTTGTAATATTGACTGAATGGAACAGAAAAGTCCAATTATGTAAATAATGAAGCAGGCTCCCGAGAAGCAGCCAGCCTTATCACGCTGCCCTTCGCCATCGCTACGGCTTGGAAGACAATTTAAAAGGTTGTTTTGGATGTCGATCACCACAAATGAGCTGAAGACGTATGAAACAACCTGTGCTTGAGGCACCATCAGTTCACCGTCGGTTTTCCAGCCACACTTAGCGTCAGCCCTGCTCTCGGTGGCTGGGGGGCCGCTGCGGGCTGGAGCAGCTGGGGCAGGGGCGAGCTGGGCTGCAGGCAGCTCGGGGAAGGTCAAGCTCAGTTTTCACATCCTGCCTCTAGAACGTTTCTGCAGCCCACAAGGGCCTTCCCTGCCGTGCCCGAGTCTCCCAGATCATAGTTCAGGCCTTTGGCCACATGAAAAATGGAATAAAAATCATTCGTCTTTTCAGCCATGGTGCTCTTTCCCCTTATCATCCCCCCACCCCAGGGCCGGCTGGAGGAGCTGAACACCTCCCAGGGACAACGCAACACCTAACAGCACCTGGTTTTTAAATGAAACCAGCACGACTGTGCATGGGACAACGCATCCCATTCCAGACACCACGCTCCTGCAGCTGTTTGCTCCCCTTGGCTTCCCAGCCCGAGCTGGTGCACAGCCCGGGCTGCTGACAAGCCCTCGCAGCCACCCTGGCACGGCCGCTGCACAGTGGGCGATGCAACGAACTCCTGGGCCTGGCACAAGAGCCAGACTGCTTGCACAAGGCAGACACATGCTCCTGAAGGTGTGTGCTCCTGCACAGGTGAGCAGGGGTTGACACACTTATACTCATCCTCCTGCAATATGGAAATGATCTTTGGAGCTGGGAGGAAAGCAGGGGAAGGGAGAAATCCAGCCAGAAGTGTTTGCACTGTGACAACGTGAACAATGCAAATATTTCAGCTTTGAAATATGCTTGGAATGACAGAGAATGCCAACATCTCCCTCATCTTCCCAGAAATAGCTTTGAATCATTGCTGCCCAAACACAAAGTCTCCCCCCGCTCCCTTCCCCACCCCACCAAATCATTTTTGCAATCAGATTTTTATCAGGCACAAGTCAACAGTGTGAGCAACCACACGGCAGATGGGCGGATGTCGAACACATCACAGGAGGATCCTCCTACAGCTGCTGAACTTGACAACCCCACGACACTCGTTCTGGATGGGCACCCAGCTGTACCACCAGCCTCGCCGCCACTGGGAAAGCCCAGCCTGCCTCCTGACCAAGGAGGCTGCAAGGAGAGTTAATAAGAAATGCTGTTCTCCGCAGGAGAAGGACAAAAGCAGGAAAAACGTAGGTATGTTTGTACCCACTAAAATTGTTTCATTTCATTGGTCAGACCCAAGGTTAGAGCCACTTCCATAGGAGTTTGCTCATCCAAGAAGCAGTTGGGAAGCCACGCAGCATGTGCAGGCTTTGCATCCAGCACCCCTTGGGACAACAATTAACTCTTCTTCTCATGGTTCGTCTGTTTGAGGTGTTTCACCTTTCACAGGGCTGGCCAAGGAACCAGCTCCCCCTCCTGAGACAGATGTGCACGGCCAAGGAGGTCAGCCCCACGCTATTGCTGGGTTCCCACTTGAAGATGTTCATCAACAGCCCCAGTAACAAGCCCAGAGCTCCTCTTCCCCAAGTGAAAAACAACCTCCAGCAGGGAAGGGAGAGCCCAGCGCAATCCATGCTGCGGCCTCAGAGGCTCCAGGAGGACACGTGCCCAGGGACAGCCGACGCTCAGAGCTTCGTTTCATTCTCCAGCCCCTCTGTGCTATTGTTCCTCAGCACTAAATCACGGGGAGGCGTTGGAATTCAGGGCTGGTTTCTACGAGAGGGAGCCCGGGGTGCGGGAACTGAGATGCCGCCTCGCTTTTGCTTGCTAATTCCCTCGGCGGCTGCCATGCTCAGCGCCTTTCTGAGTGCTCCCCTCCTACGCATCCCGTCAGAGCGCCGCGGCTCTCCCAGTTCAAAGCACTGCTGCGTTTCCACCCCCTCCACCCCCTTCTCCCAGCACTGGATTACTCAATTAGAGATTATGCTTTTGCCAGTTACCTCCAAGCCAACTGGGGCCTCTGCCAAGGTCAACACAAGTTCCAGCCAGTTTCATTAATAACTGAGAGACCAACCCACTGGAAACTCTGAGAGGTTAATCCCAGCAACAGATCAATGTTCCCATAACAAAGCCACAGAGCAGAAACGCCACTGGTGATTTACCAGCTGGCCAGGCCAGATATCCGTGCGGGGAGCTGCAGCGCTGCCTCTCCGAGCACCCCTCCCCATGCCAGGGCAAACCCGGCTGCGGGAGTCCCCAGCCTCCCGCTCCTCTCCCCCCACATATTTGGCAAGGGATGGAGCAGCTACCAGGGGACAGCACTGCCAAGGCACCGGCCAGCGCGGCGAGGAGGAAGCAGGGCTCCCAAAAGGCCTTTCGGTTGCCCTCGGTGCTCTGCCAGCCTGCGGCCGGGGCAGGAGTTAGCAGGCTAGCCAAGAACCTTTCCATCCCACAGCCTGTTTTCCAGGAGTTTATTGTGAATAGGGCTCTGGAACGGGCAACCAGTGTGAAATTTGGCATGTACACTGCTGGCTTCAATGCATCATTAAAAAGGCATTTTAAATGTGTTAATTCCTCCTTTTTCAATTAATTGCTTTTAAAGCTACATTAACGTGCATCAAAGCAAAATACCTTTTGCCCTAATTTCTGCTTTGCCATACATTTCCTGGCTTTGGGGCTGCCTTTTCCAACACTCCCCCCTTCCCTTTTCTTATTCCAGGTTTTAGCCTGTAGCACAACAACAAGACTCATGCAGAAAGGGAAAAAAATAAACCCCTTCAACAATGTAAAGCAGAGTCCAAGTCCTAACAACACATGGCTACTTAATAGCATTTTTCCATCAAGAGCTGTTAATTATTTCACAAAAGAGGGAAGTGGCATTGTCCCTTGTACAGATGGGAAAATCTGAGATACAGAAAGGGGAAGAGACTTACCCAGTGACCAGCAGCCTGCCAGGGCAGATGGCAGCAAAGTTCAGGTTTCCTAAGCCTCCACCCAGCCCCGTACCCGTGGGACTACATGGCTCCCTGTAAGCGTATTCCTGCTGGAGCAACAGGCCACGTGTTAAGTGCAGCCAGCCAGCCCTTGCAAGGGGACTAAACACAGATGACCACTGACTCACATCCTATAGGAAGGAGCAGCAAACCATGTGCGCAGTGGAAAAGCAGTCTCAGAAATGGGAAGAATAACAAGTGGAAGTATAACGGGAATAAGAAGAGATGGAAGGGGAGAGGCAGGACTAACCTTCAGCTCTGGAGAGGGGAGAGCAGGCGCTGCTGGACCAGACATGCCACGCTCACCATCCCTACGGGGGAGGTTCACACGCAGCACCAGCTGTGCACGTATGCACGGAGACAGGGGATCATGCAGATGCATTACTGGCCTGCTCTGGAGCCGTCTGTTTTACTCCTATCTGATGTTACGTGATGGAGGTCTGTGACTTTCTCTACTGGAAAGAAAGCAGAAGCCACCAAGGGTCCTGGGAACCAGCTCCTGCATTTCTGCCAAGAGCACACCCGGCAAATCTGCATCACGGCAGCTCTTCCAGCAAATCTCACATCCAGGCTTGCAGTGATTGAAGAAACAGTCCTGCTTTAGTTTTGCCTGGTTATTCTCAGCCAGCTCAAGGGAGAACCTTCTTGGAGGCAGTGTCAGCCCACGCTGGCACAGACGGCATGGGGAGATTTCACTTCGCCAGCAGGCTAAGCTCACTGGAGCCCTCCTGGCCACGTCCAGCAGCAGGAGCCCAGGACTACCGCACTGCAGCAAATGTGACAGCTGTCCCTCTCACAACAACCGAAAAAAAAAAAAAAAAGCTGAGGGAAAGCAGGCATGAAAACAACCTTCTGCTCCTTGACTTGAAAAGAAACACCAATGTTTGAGGATATGAGCAATGTGAGGTTCGTAAGGAAAGGTAATATCTTTTACTAGACCAACTGAGATTTAGTTGTAAAGCTGCTGCTTTTGAAAGGCACACTGCCCCAAAGCATGTCTGCTGTCTCCAGTTATAATGTCCTGATGTAATAGAAGACATTACCTTCCCTTTACAAACTAAGCTTCACTTGGAGTGAGGCTGCAGTGATTCTGAATGGGATAAAGGGGCCCAGCTCACCCCACCTTTGCAAGAGGTGGATGAAGAATAAGACATAAGAGATCCACTTCTCTTCAGGATAAAGCTCTGGAACCTGTTACCGGTACTTGCCACATCAATTAGTTAAACTGGGTTCAGAGCACAGATTATGGCCCAAAACAAAGGCCTCGGAAATGTGCAGGGATGGTGTTAACTTCTCTCCCCTGGGTTGAAGGTTGGTAAATCCGACATAACTAGTAGTTATCAGGGACATGCTAAACTCACACCCCACCGCAGACCTGCATCTCAGCTCCACTGCTGCTCTGAAACTGGAGACCAACAGTTACCCAACTGCCTGAGAGCAACATCCATTGCTGCTGCATTACAGCTGCGCCCTTGCAACAGTCAGGCTGGCACCCAGAGTGTATAAACAAACCCCTATCCTTATTCTTGAGGGGTCTGTGAAGCTCTTTACTGTGCAAAAAATTAGCTCAATCCACAAAATCACCATGAAAAGCGGTCCTAGCGCTGCTACTTGGATGAGTAAATGGAGCTCCTCCCCACGCAGTGACTACAACAATGTGGAATGGGGTAAGGGGTAAGCGAACAACTCCTAGGATACTCTGTCTAAACAACACCAGTGTATTTAATAATACTGGGCTCACGTGGTGCATCTCACCCAGCTTGCAAAGCTGCCCTAGATAAAATATCGAATGACTTTGTGAGGCACTGAGTCAGCAGCACAGATGGAAGAGACAATTTCTCTCCCCAGCTATGGTCACTGGGACACACATCCTGCCACCACGCATGTGCCACCACGCTAGGACAGACATCCTGTGCCACTGCTTCAGGACACAGGTCCTTGCCTTTATGCATGTGCCACCACTCCAGGATACATGTTCTACCTCCACAAGCGTGCCACCGCTCTGGGACACAGGTCCTGTGCCAATGCTCCGGACACATGTCCTGCCTCTGTGTGAACCACTGCTCTGGGACACATGTCCTGCTGCCACATGTGTGTCACCACTCCGGTACACACATCTCCCACCTCTATGCATGTGCCACCGCTCCGGGACACACGTCCTGCCTCCACATGCGTGCCACCGCTCCAGGACACATCTCCTGCCTCCACACGTGTGCCACCGCTCCGGGACACGTGTCCTGTGCCACCTCTCCAGAACACATGCAGCTTGCAGATGAGCAGAGATGCCTGGCTCTGCACCCACCTTGCAGAGCGCCTGCAGGAAGGGAGGAAAGCTTGCAGAATAACCCCTGAAAACAGAGGACATGCCAAGCAAGCAGGAAAACCACGGTGCTGATGGAAGTGAAGTGGGGGCCAGTCTCTACAGGGATGGAGCAGAGTGGGAGTGAGCAGCCAGGACAGGCTGCATCGTAACGTCTTGTTTTAGGAGGTGACATCAGCCAGCAGAGGAGCTGAGGGCAGTCAGGGACCTCAGCACAGAGCTTCTCAGGAAGGTCTTTATCAGCTGTTCTAGATGGCGATTTACACCATCAGAGCCCAGTGCTGAATTCAACTGTTGCTGGCTTAGCATGAACACAAGAAGTAGTTTTACATGTGTACACAGCCCAGATATGCAAGTGTCCAGAGTTTGTGACCAAAGACCAGTCTCAGCTCTTTGTGTTTCCTCTGGACCAGCCCACCAGAACAGCTCCTCTAACAGGCAGAGGCTCAGGGCAACACACAGCCCAGCTACAGGAACTTTAACACAACCTAAATGTACACAAGCAACTTAGAGACTCTTCTTGAGTAGTCATCTTCAGACCAGAGCCAAAAGACTGCTACTAATGCAATTTCCCAAGCTTCAAAGGCAGATATACCTTCAGAATGGTGGTCCTACACCCCAGACTTGCTTTCTGCTCCCCACCACTTGCACAACACTGAGATCATCCTAGTCTTGAAGTAGGCTCCATCAAACCCACTCTGGAAACAGCCCCCATTAGATTTGAGCAACCAATCCCAGCTCCATTTAGGCTCTAAGTAGTCAGGGACACCACATGTTTTTCTTGCAGACTCTGAAATTACAAACGGCTCCACTAAAAGCATAATCTTGTCTTGCCGAATTGTATCTCACAGCTTTCTCTCTCTCGTACATTAACAAATGTTTTAAGCCCCATAAAATGCATGTAATTCTTGGAAATGTGTCACAGATCAAGAAGCAAATGCAGCCCCTGAACTCACCAACTAATGCCTCAAGAGCGGCTTTGCCTATTAGAAACAAATAACTGAGACAATACGTGGTTTTCCAGTGAGAGGCAGAACAGAACTGCTGATGGAAATAATGTGCAGACAGAAAAGCTGTCCTGGTTTCATGTCTTTGGAGAGGGATATTTTTTGTTTCATAGCCAACAGTTTATTTCCCCCATCAGCCACCCAACCCAGCATCCCCCAAGTGTACTCTGTGGTTCAGAGCCACCACAACACATGCCAGTGGCAGAGAGAGCAGACTCCTGGCTGGTCACAGCAACACCTCCTTAAGATACATCTCAGAGGGAGCAACAAAGACAGGACACAGAAAGGCCACAGCACCTTGAAGGCATCTTTTCCAAGGTAACACACTCTCATGAGCTAAAGGAGAGCAAGCTGGTGCGCCTGGTGCATTTCTCGCGGTCTCCAAGTTCAACCACAGCTCTTAAACAAGAGCTGCTCCACCACTCCCAGCATCAGCTCACCGTTCCTAACCGGCAGTCCCTGCAGTCCTCTCCGCCAGGAGATCCAGCCAGGCCTCCCTTGGCATCTGAACTACTCCAGAGTTAAATGTTCTTCTCACTCGAGACAGGTCAGAGGGATCTCATGTAAGGACCACCACTACTGTGCAGCTAACAGATGTCTGAATATCCCAAGCAAGAGCTTTCTTCCCCGTGTGTCATTTCAATCAGTTCCCACAGTGATACAGCAGAGCATCCCCATCACCCTGGGGAAGGATTCGACTTTCTTTTCATTTCACCAAGGGCTCAGACATCTCTGAAGCCCAGCCTACAGCTGCATTAACCCTCGGCTCACAGCGCCGGAGCTTGCGTTGGCAGCGCAACCAGCTGCCCCCAGCATGTTTATCCAGCAAGACTTTCCTGCCAACCAGGAATATATCCAAGCTTGAGGTAAAATCAAATACAATTTACCCCAACAGAGCATGAAAGTAAATCCAAACAGGCGTTCAAGCAAGGGATTTCTCTTTGCAACATTTATTACATGTGCAGAGGGGACAATTGCAAGTAAACAATTTGCTTTGTTAAATGAGACTAAGACAAGGGAGGTTTTCCTGGGAAAGGTTATATTAAAGAACCAGCAGCAACCAATTCAAACCTTTCAAACACTGATATTAAATAAAGAGATGTGATAAATGAGAAAGGTCAAGTAAAAATCAAATCAGGGCACAGTATCCAGAAAAGCCCATCCCTACTTCAGCCTACAGGAGCTTCCAAATTGTTCTGCTGCATCTAATAGCCCAGTGAATGCAAGACCATGACTATAATAGTTATGGGGCAAGCTGATACACTTCTGTTTCCCCAAAGTGGTCACCCCTGTTCAGTGAATATCATCCAACACCACCAAGCATTGCTTGATCCATCAGGAACCACCACTGACACTGATTTCAGTAGCGGCTCAGAGCCTCCAAGGTTACAGAAGCCAAGGGGATCCCAAAACACAGACCCCACACCCAGCTAGCGTGCTGGGCCACTGAACCCTTACCTTTGAGAGATCCTCTGTCCCTCCCTGCTGGCTCTGGTTCAGGAGAGGCGAGTGCCGCATCAGGGGATCCTGCAGCAGATCCAGACGTGGCCTCTTGGTTTCAATGAACTCCAAGTCCGACGGCTTGGTCAAGTCAGAGAGATAGGAATGCGCCTCTGTTCTCAGGTGCAACTCCTGAGATCTGGGGACAAAGAGAGAAAAACCTTTAGAAAACAAACCACCTCTGCTCTCCTCCGCTGCAAGCTGCTTGAGGAGGACAGAGGGCTCGACTTCTGCCCGTTCCCAGAAGGGAGGATGAAGGGAGGCCAGCTGGCCCTGGACTCCAACATCTCAGGTCCTTGCAGAGCCAGGATGCCCCGCTCCATATCTTGGTCGCTGGGCATGGTGCATCTCCTGGGGTGCTTGCTGAATGCTGGCAGAACCAGGCATCACCCAGGGCATCAGGACGTGGAGGGCAGCATCACTGCCATCCTCCAAACCCAACAGGCCACGCTGCTGTGCCTCTCCTCAGCACTACCACCGTGTCACCTGGAACGCCCCGCTGCCATCTCCTGTCCCACCACACATGGTGGGTGGCTGTTCCTACACCAGGGCAAAGTGATCACAGCTGCACGTTTATGTCATGCCACATGGGTCGGGCTGGCCAGAAAAGACAAAGTCTTTTGGTAAAGTCCTCAAACCTGGCCCATAAATCCCCCTGCTGCCCTTAAGACCAGGCGGAGCTCCCTTCTGCCACGTTTGGCTTATTTAGTCAAAGGTACCTGCACCACTGTTTATATTTAGCATCTTCTATAGGAATACCAAAAATTATATGCTGAGAAAAAAATGCATACTCCTCCGTGGCTAGACAGTAGGGATTTATTTTTCCAGGATGGGGGAGGAAAGAAACGAGCCACATGTAGCTGCAAGTCTCCAACACAGACCTGGCAAGCTGTAAAAGACACATTATCCAGTGATAGCAACTGCACCGACGAGTCACTTCAGGCTCAAATATCTTTCACATGTTAAATATGATGCTGTTGGTAATACCTGGAAATTGGGTTTGGTTTTGCTTTTTTTAAACACATGTAAAACTTTTTTTGTAGCTCTATTTTTCCTAGCAGGATTCTCTTGTGGGAATTGTAAAGGGATCCTACAAAAATACATTAAACCTTTTACTATGCCCAAGGATCAGCTTTGCTGCAGCAGCTCCAAGGGTGTGTTTTTAACACTTCAGGCAGAAGTGTCTCTTAAAAAAAAATAAAAATAAAATGAAGCACAGGAGATTCAAAGCTTGGAAAAAAACCATGGCTTTTTCTTTACTTTTCTCCTTAAACAAGATTGTTCAAGTTCTCCTGAGCTACGTGGTAAAGTATCCTCCCCAGTTACCAAACACCGACAAACTAAACAGCCTTTGAAGCTACTCAAGAGGGAGGGGATGAGTTTTGTCAAGACCAAGCATAAAAGACAAGGGGGTCTTGTGCATCACTTGGCCACCACCCACAAACTGCAACAGCTGATGTTAATTTTTACCTAGCTAATTAAATATCTCCCAGAGGATGACAAAAGGGGAAGGACCCAGAGCCCTCTGAAGCCAGCAGCAGTCTTTCCAGCAGCTCTAACAGCTCTGGACTGTAGCCAGAGAGAAGATGAACCCCGATGAAAGCCACCTTCTCTGGGGGCACCACCTCCAGCAAAGCCTTCTGCCCTCCCCTGCAGCAGTGTGGCCAACTCAATCCCACACCAAGGAAGCAAGAATAAGTTGGGGGTGTGGGTTTTTTTGTTGGTTTTTTTTTTTTGACCAAATAAT
>NW_020799121.1:11965397-12024883 GCF_003259725.1 Athene cunicularia | reverse complement strand
GGGGGTGTATGTGTTTGTTTTTTTTTAATTTAAACATCAACAGCAGGCACAAAGCATGTGCACGTCAAGCTCTGCTGCTGTGGGTTTGGCACAGGTGGCCGGCGCTGGGATTTGGGCAGCAGCTTTGCTGCTGACACACAGAAACAGAATCTGGCTCGTCCTCTTCCTCCTCCCCAGCAAAAAAGGGGACGGGAGAGCAGGGAGGCTCTGGCACTGCCTTCGCCACTCCAACCTCCAGCCTTCGAGAGCGCGAATGCACAGCTCACACAGCAAACTTTTCAGAGCAGAACAGCTCTCAAATTTGGCATTGAAGCACAGCTCGCTTCACCTGCAAACACTTTCACACTGAATGATCCTCAACTTTTCTCAGCAAGCCCAGAAATATCTCCTGGCACCTCTCAAGTTTCCTGCTGGCTTGTCCCAACCCCTCATGCAAACGCTGCCCGCCTGCAGCTGCACGCCGACATTTCGGGCTCTGCTGTAAAACCCAGGAACAATAAGCAACTGTTAAGCTGGGCAGGTGCTAAAATATTCCAACACCCAAGGCTCTGCTGTACCGAAGCAATTAAAAATCAGATGTATTTATTTTCACTACTTCCTTTTTTTTTTTTTTTTGAGGCTGTATTACCAAGAAGTTGCTAATTGACACAGGACTGCTCTAAGACCTTTGCAGTTGTCAGGAACCCAACACAACTGCTACGTTTAGAAAAAAACATGTATTTTTAAGATAAGAGCAACACTCAGATTTACAAAGGCAGTTACTTACAAGCGAGGCAGGGGCCATGCCAGGGAAAGCAGCTGCAATGTTATAGGGTGCTATTTTATTTCCATTTCCACATCCATTGGAACTGCTATTAACTTTATCCACTGGAATTTCCAGCCGCTCCCGAGATCACTTTGCCCAACACAACCCGCTCAGCCCGTCCTGGCTGCAAATACAAATGCTCTTGCTTGAAGCCTTCACACCTTCCACTCTTTACATCCACACCTGCAGCGAGCTCTTTACAACAGACTTTCATACAGTGATGACACTGCTGTCAGTGTAAAAACAGCCCTGCCTGAAACCCTCCCGTTACACCAAGTTTGGGGTTTTGCTGCATTTTCCAAATAGTTCCCACCTAGCCGGTTTATTCCAGAGATTCCTACTTTACCGAAGGGAAAGAGTGTTTTTAATTGCTTGGGAGTTATGCATAATTAAATGAAATAAACCAAATGCCAGTGTTAATTATGAAGTTAGGCAGGTTAGTCTTCACCTGGAGTCCTTCACCACAAACACTAAACTACTTAAAAGAAGCGGAGCAGCATGAGATCTGCTGACGCACCAAAGCTGGGTTGCTCAGGGCTGGCCCCGACATCCAGCCATGCACGCACAGCTCCGCTTTGGGCAGGTCCAAGTCCAGAAGACCAAGATAACCCAAGATTAGACCTTTGGTTTATTACTAATCTGACAACACCAGCTGCAGAGCCACATTACTCATTCACCAGGGCCATTTCCTCAGCAGACTCACAGGGGTGTTAGGAAGGTATGAGCAGATAAAATCCCACAGCAAGTGTGGGGCACCTGCAGCTCCTTCCAACTCATGTGGATCACAGGGACCTAGGAAAACATCTCCTGCTACATTATACCTACACCAGAACCAGCTGAGCATGAGATTGTCAAAAAAAAAAAAAAAAAAAAAAAACTAGCTAGGTGTAGAGAAAGCTGAGAGCATCTTTCTCCTGGGAGAGAGGACCAAATGAGACATCCTGAGCTGCCCTTGAGGCAGCCCTGATGAGATCTAAATAGATTCTACCTTTATCTTCTTTACTTTGCTGAAGCCAAATCACAGGGAAATAGGCAAGTACAAACTTTTCAGGAGGTCAAAGAGGACTCTCCCACCCCACTAACCCACCTCAGGAGCACACTGCCTGGCTCTTCAGAGCAGCACACCACTCCCCTGCTCTTCAAACCTTCCCATTTCTGCATCACTGAGCAGCAGAAGGTGGCAGCAGAAGGAACAACTACTATTCTGCAACATTCAGCGAACCCAGTTTGATTTCACAAAAAAGTGCCTCCTGCAACAAGGGTTCAAAACACCAGCAGGGACTCTGAGCTGGTTCCCACCAACTTCCCAGCAAGGGCACATTTTAAGTTTCACTCCCATCCACAAATATTGTTCCCTACATCATGCAGCCAAACAACATAACCAGGCTGGAAAACTGGCTCTCACTGTCTCTTAAAACCAGAACCAAGACAAACGATCGCCTTGCTGCAGCTGTTTATTTCCTCTGGCTGAGATGGTCATGAGTCTCTTTAACCAAGTAATAAGCTATAAGACAAGAGGTAATGGCCTCAAATTGCGCCAGGAAAGGTTTAGACTGGATATTAGGAAGTATTTCTTTACAGAATGGGTTGTTAGGCGTTGGAATGGGCTGCCCAGGGAGGTGGTGGAGTGCCCATCCCTGGAGGGGTTTAAGAGTAGAGTTGACATAGTGCTGAGTGATCTGGTGTAGTTGGGAACTGTCAGTGTTAGGTTAATGGTTGCACTGGATGATCTTCAAGGTCTTTTCCAACCAAGATTATTCTGTGATTCTGTGGTTTGGTGGGAAATCATCGCCAAAAATAAGTTTTTAAAAAAGTTTCCAGCCTCCACAGGTACAGACAGACAATAAAATGCTTTTGCGAGGGAGTAATATAGAAAACCACTAGTGTTGAAGTGAATTATTTATAATCAAGGCTAAGATTTGTCAGAGGTTTCAGCAACCTCTTTACAGCTAATGGTAGCCAGAGTACAAGACTAGACAAAATGAGACCTATTAAAAAGAGAAACTGGAGGGTTTGTAGGAGCAAACCTCCTGCCAGGCAGCTAGAAAAACATGTACAGGGCCAGCTGATATGTTCCCTCTGTCATATAGGTGGAGAGGGAGAAAAACCATCACAGCTTAACAAGGCCATGGGAAGAGCAGCCTGTCTGCGTGAGGAAGGTGGAGCTCCCACAACCTCAACAACATCTGCCAGTAGCAGGATTGAGTCTTCAGAAGCCAAAGGTGTGGGACAGCCTGGAGCAGGATGCTTAGCTCACCACATGGGCCAGCTCAAGGGCTCCCAGGTCCTTGCGAGGTCTGACTGAGCGCCTGTGACCAGGCGGTCCCAAGTGCATCCTCATGATGCTCCAGCTGGGCATTCCCACACGAGAGCAGGCAGTTGTGCCTCAGCCACCCCATGCAACCCCCCAGCCAACTTCTTCCAAACCAACTGCAATTTAGATGAGAGCAGATGCTTTATTTAAAAATTGCATATTGAAGATCCCCATACACAGAGCCTGAATTATTCATGGACAGGACCAGCAGCAGCTTTACCACTATGCCACACAATGGCACTGCCTCGCTCAAGAGAAGGAGAAGGAATATTTGGGTCTCTCCACAAACCCCCCCACATGCTTTCTCTAGGCATCCAAAACCTGGAGCTCCACAGGAAAGCCTTCTTGGCCTTCTGAACTAATGTAGGCTTTGGGGACATCCCATGTTTCACCAGGCCTGCTGCATACATTGCAAGATCACCTTTCCTTCTCCAAAATAAATCTGGTTCAAGATTATGAATGATAAAGTTGCTTCATGAACTTTTACCTCTCCATCCCTGCCAAGGAAATGCCCAGGTTTCCCTTCACAAACTCGCTGCCAGGACACACTGGCCCATTTCACAAAGCCAAGTGTCTCCACACCTCCTCTGTGGAGCCTCAGTCGCCCTCCATGCCCACCCATGGACATGCTCACAGCCCACACCAGAGCAGAGGGTATTCGTGATACAAGGCAGCTTGTCACCATGTGTCTACACACCAGCATCTGCCCCTTCCAGCTGTTATTTTCCCACGTTCATTTATGGGGAAGAAAAAAAAAAAAACCAGCTCCCAGAGCATTATTTCAAGTGTGAAAAGACACAGAGATGTATGGTTGCAGGGATTTCAGCCGCACCACTGCTCACTCCTGAGAAAAGGGTCACCTTTAAAAATGGAAACTTAATTAAAGACCATAAATAAAATCAGATCGGTTGCACTGTTAACTCGAGAGCAGTTGGTGCCATTTGGCCCAGTACAGATGAAGACCGAGAGCTGCACGTGATTTCCAGCGGCCACGCACACCGCCCTGGCTTCCCACTGCTCCCCAGGCTCCTCAGCCAGCAGGATTAATCACATTCAATAAGCACAGTAATTAGACCTGCTCTCATACTATATTGCATATGGCTATCTCAAATGGCTGCAGAAACACAGCAGCTGCTTAACGTATCCTAAATGTCATACTTCAGATCAACACCAGGAAAACTCTTTCCAGCTCTTCATGACTGGTAAGCAGAACAGCTCCGAAAAGGAGCACAGTCTCCCGAAGTGGGAAAATAACCTATGAAAATAGTGACTCATTCCGGGTAAAGGTGGAATATACTGTGTTAACATGCATACCACTTACTTACAGTCAACTTTTCTGCCAGAGAAGCCATTATCCATCCCAGCATTCCTGAGTTAATACAGAACCTTGCTCTAAAATCCTAAACACATATGAAAAGTCAGTTCCTTGATTTTTCAGACCCCTCACGCCCTGGCACCTGCCATTTAACACTCAACCCAGTTTTTCTCACTTCTTTTGTGGACCAAAATATATATAGAAGAGAAAAAAACCCTCTAATCCTTGTCACCTTGCCAGGACATTCCTCTGCAAGTATTCATGGTACGACTTGTACCAACAGCAGATCCTGAAATACTTCTCTTCGCTCCTGCAGTCCAGTTGGCACAGCCAACCGCACAAGCGAAGGGGAAGTCTGAGGATCCTTCCAAGAAAAAGCCTGCTAACAAAAAAACCATCAAGGAAAGCAGCACATCCCTGAAAAGACAGACAGAGCCAACTTTCCCTATAGCAACCGATTCAGAGTGGTTCGAGTTCTCTTTCCTTCTTCCAAGCCAGAATCGCTGCACAGGGAGTTCAAGTCTCTACCCATCCACCAAGGGGTGATGATGACTCTCAAGGCTGATATAACTTGGGGAAGGGCAGTCTGGAACCCCCCAGCATCTCCTGCAGAACTGGACTACCCAGGGTGGGATGCAAGAGAAGCAGGAGGCACAACACCCCTGAAGGAGGAGAGCCCACGATGGTGTGATGCTTTGTCCCCATCTTGCCTGACCCACCAGGCTCAGCTGTGGGGATGTCCAGCTGCCTGAACCTGACATTCAACAGGCTTCTTGCTCAGGAAGCCCCAAAATGTAGGACAATCTCAGCACCCCGTTCCTCCCAGCAAGTTACCACTCAACAACTTTTTGAACCAACACCTGATTCATAATTAAAACACTGTGCCCACGGTTAAATGTTTCACTGCTTGTTCCCTTTCCAGTGGGCCACAACTAACCACCACCCTGGTGCCTCCAGCAAACCTGCAGCCAGGAGAGACAGAAAAGCTGCAAAGCTGTAGGAAAACCATCTAAACAAGCCCAAATGATTTCTGCAGGATTTAAAGCATCCATGGGGTCAAGCCTCAAATACCACACGCAGCCAGCCTACAGAGGCTTTAGAGATCTGCCCAAGGTGAAGGCAAAGCCTAACTGAGGGAAAAACCCTCAAAACCAGCACAGAATGAAGTGAATCCTTGCAGTTTCCAGGAGAAGAGGGCGAACAGCAGCCATCCGGTGTGCTGGTGGGCTCTGAGCAACCAGGACTGAGTGGCCCAAGGGCTGAACCACACTCTCTGGCTTCAGGCACTGCTCTGGATCAACGTGAGGCATGGCAGTGGCAGGGAAGGGATGTCCATCTGGGAACACACACAGGGCTCCATCTCCAGCCACATTCCCCTTGCACCAGACTGAAAAACTGATTCCTTTAAGGAGGGAAGTGATCCTAGAAGAGCATCAGCCACCACAACCAACAGCAGACAGGCTGCTTCCTCTGAACCCCTGAAGTAACAGGGGATTGGAAAGGTTCCCCTCCACTGACACTTGCTTCAAGGGGAGGATTGTCTCACCCCACTTGGCACGCAGTGGTGGTGGGTGCACCAGGCAGCAAACCAAGGTGGGGTCTTCCTTTCCCACAGAGCACACCACTGTGCTTCCCTCTGTTTACCCCCTGTGCCCATGTCACAGACATTACTTGTTCGCTCCCTCCTCCCCAGCCCCTCACACTGAGAGCCAGCTGCCTCTGCTCAAAACCATCAATCCCAGCCCAGGAACAAAGCCAAAGTGCTTACAGATGCGCCTGGCGTGAACCTGCCAAAGGGACTCAGCTGCAGAGATGGCTGCTTTCACCACCCTCCTTTGTCCAGGCTTTGCTCTACACCAGGCAGTCTCAGAGCTATTTTTTTAGGGTGGGCATCAAGGACCAACCCAACTTGCTCCAGAAGCTGCAGGGTCTTGGCCCTTGAGCACCTGAGGAACCCTCAGGTGAGCAACCAAGCACCCAAAGGGCTCCAATTACAACACATCTGGTGCAATTTTAGAGCAGAACCTCAGGACAAAAAAGCAAAGCCCCCACAGGATAGATTTTTAAGTGTAGTGCTTAAACATGCAAGGAAACCATAGTTGGCTTTGCAAAATGGACTTACGCGTCTCCAACCCCAATGTCACCCAGTTTGAATGACTTCAAATAATAATTACACTGGGCTGAAAACTTCTGCAGACTCCCCCCATCCAGCATCCCCAGATGCCCCCAAAAATTTTTAATGAGTCTATATCCCAGAATTCTGGCAAAAGATGCCAGCTGAGCTGAACTTAAGTGGCATTTTTGTCTTTATTACCCAGAATAATTTTTGCAAAAGTTCAATTTTTTTTTATTTTATAGGGAAAAGGGATGAAATGCAAGTTGGGTCTGTTACAAAAACCCCTCTTTTTATAGCATGCCAAAACTTCACAATTCAGGTTGAAAGTGAAGTAACCATGATAAGCATTTGGATATGTTTCTAGACCTGACAACCTAGATTAACATTTATCCACATTTATGTGACTGTCGACACAAAAATAAATTCAGAGAGTTTGAGAAATCTGTAAGCCAAAGCGAGATGCTTGGATGACCACACCAGATTAAGCATGTTGTACAGCAGACACCAAGGCCTGAAGTTGTTGTTTGGGGTTTTTTTTTAAGTTATATGAAAGAACCAAGATACATTTTTTTAAAATAGCACATTCAGACCTTGAAACCTTCATCTTATTGGAGAGCAGAGCTGGTTCTCCATTTTGCAAACCCTAAGTAGTGTGAAAAACAAAACCAGGCAGGAGAATGTTGCTAGGTCCTCTTTACCCATCTCCCCAAAATTTAGCTGAATCTGACCCACTTCCAACTTAACTGTGATACTCTGTGCTAAGAAATGAAAGCTCTGAGAAATTAAAGCAAGCCAAGGCAATGTAACATGCTGCAATAAATCACTAGTCATCAGAAATGACATTACCCTCTGTACATGCAGGTGCCACAGGCATAATCCAGAAGAACACATACACAGAACCACACAGAATCATTTCGGTTGGAAAAGACCTTGAAGATCACCTAGTACAACCATTAACCTAACATTGACAGTTCTCAACATCCAGGAGCACAGACACAAAACTAACTTAGAAGGCTGTTTTCGATCTCCAGATTTTCATGGGTTTGTTTCTGCTGAGCAGCAAGCCAAATCCATCCCACTAAAAAAAAAAAAAAAAAAAAAAAAAAAAACTGTATGCATCTATGCCCTTACACATCCAGAACCCTGAAGTCTTTCTCCCCTCCCCTAACAACTATGATTTTAGAGAAATAGATTCATCACTGATTCTGCACTGGTTTTATTCTTAGCCCAGCTAAGCAGTAAGCATAAAAAAAATGCTTTGCATAGATCTACTGTAACACAGCTCTTATTTCACTTCCAGGCCAGTTTTTTCCAAAACCACTAAGCATCAAATGCAGAATAGAAACTGTGAGAGAGCAGTGCTTTGAGATGAAACAGAGAGTGAGAGTGATGGCCTTCAGTACAGATCAGCTCCTGTGGTTAAAACATCTACAGCATTTCCAGCCACACAGCGCCAGCCCGAATAGCGCCCAAAACCACTGACAGCCTCCCATGGGAGGCTGCGAAAGAACACAGGGACACAGGAAGGGCTGCGAGGGGAGCAGACAGGAAAAAAACAGCTTGGAGAAAGTCGCGAGGGGAATGCAGAAAGAGAAACAAAAACCATGAAAGCGGGGAGGAAGAGCAGCAGAAGAGGAAGCGGAGATGAGCCGTGGAAGTGAGCTCTTTTCACTCCTCCCTTCAGCCTCAGGAGCCACAGACCAAACCTGACCACACAGCTTCATCTCCTACATTGAAGAAAGCCCATGCAACCAGTTACAGTGACATGTAGCTTCACAGAAGTAAGGGGTGTAGGGTTTTTTTTGTTGGTGTTTGGTGTTTTTAAGATGTCTTTAAACAGCATGACAGCCCAAGGAAAGAAACCAGAAGGCAAAAGTGCCACTTGTACTTAGCACCACAAAGCTAAACCTGCACAGAGACTCAGCACAGTCGGTACCAACAAATGAGATTAACATTGCCCAGATCTCACACAACCCTCCTCCACACCACAGCACTGCCCGAAATCCTCGCTAACACAGTCGGGATGCCCATAGCCAGGGGGAAGGCGGGGAACTGGTACCTTTCATTGCCCGGCTGGAACTCGGAGAGCAGGGACGGCCTCCGCCGCTGCGGCTGCATGATAGACCCCGGCGGGAGGTGGGAAGCAAAATCCCTGGAATGATGCTGGTACTCCAACAGCGCGACGTCCTGCAGAAACAAACACAGAAGAGCTCGTTAGGCTGGTGGCAACTTTCAAGCAAGCACTGAACCCTGACAGCTCAGAAGAAACTATATAGATACTCCTCCTTTGAAGTGCTGGGTGCTGGACTACAAAGCTCAGTGCTGCTTCTTCCACCTAAAAGGGATCCCAGTAACGCCCAGTCCTGCACCACAATGGGATGGTAGCTCAGCCCCTGGTCCAGCCTGCCTCCAGCCTTTCACTGGGGCTGCTTACAGGCCAGCTCCTGGGATGGGATCCCAGCAAGCTCAACCCAGCCCCCGAGCACGAACACAGGGATTTCTGGCATCCAAGCAGTCCTGATGACAGCTTCAAATCCGAGAGGAAGAACAGGTAAGAAGAAAATTACAAGTCACAGGATACTTTCATCTTAAATAATCTACGCAGCAGTATGAAAGAAGAAAAAAGAAAAAAAAATAAAGAAGAGAAATCACAAATGTTATCTTGAGAGTGTCCCTTTAAACACAGCTCCCCTGGGCTGAGCTCAAGGGGTTTGAAAGGACAGTTTGATAGTTATTATGTGTACATCCCTTTTGTTCCTTGACCCTTAGAGAGTACAGTACAGTATGTTCCTGATTTTAATTAAATAAGAAGCCCTCCTGCTCTGTGCCACAGACTGATTCCAGCAACAGTATTTTAGCAGCTACATTCAACTGCTATTTTTTATTTGCAGATAGATACTTGACCAGAAGACTAATCATCTAATTAACTAAGACCTTCAGCAATGGCATAGAAAGCCCTGTCACAGAATATCCCTGGTAACACTGACACATATTTACGTTAGAACAACCAGTCCCACCTGGGAGTCTATTTTGAACAGTTCTCAACTGAACAAAAAAAAAGCTCCAACTCCTTCAAAAAGAAAAAAGAAATTTCAGAGTCAAAAAAAAGAAAGAAAAAAAATCACATGCATGCAGTTGGGGGTGTGGGCAGGGGACACTCAGCCCTAACAGCTGCAACAAATTATCTGATCAGATGTAGTGAGGATTGACATGCTCCAGCAGTAGGGAAGCTGGAGAGGTGCCCCAGCAAGGTGCGTGGCATGCAAAGAAAGGATTCAGGAGCTTAAATACCAACAACCTAGACCTGGAGAGCCTCTCTCCCAAGCTGTAAGTGGAGAGAACAGCCCAGTGCTGGATGCCATGCTCTCCTCCAAGACAGCTGCAGAGTAGAAGGGAATATCAAAGCCCAATGTCTTTGGCCAGCAGAGGGTAAAACAAGATGTTTGCATCATAGCTTTCTGGAAAGCTAGGAAGAAAAACAGAAATTTTAAGCACTTTGTCCAGAGAAGCCAAGAAAAGCAGATCCTCTTCCCCATATTCAGGCTCTCTCGCACAAAAGCTGAAAAGACCAAACATGAAACGGAGGAGGAAGGGGAATGGTGGTGTCCAGTGGCCATCACTTCTCCTTGTGCCCAGAAAGGTGCACCAGTTTTTGGAATCAGGATCATTCCTCCCCAACATCAGACAATAGCGTGGTGCTGCTCCTTTTCTGTTATGACTGATCCTGGGAAACACCAGGAACCAAGAGATTCTGCCAGCCCCAAACTCCTGGTCTCCACCTCCAGCCTGGCCCTTTCAGACCTCAACCTCTGGGCCAAAAGGCATCTTTAAGACAGGCTCTCGCAACACAATGAGAGCCTTACTGGGACAGCGCCCACTCATCCTCATGGGGATGTTCCACTTTTGCTGTAAATCCAGGCATTAAGGGAGGATGCTATCCAGTGATGCTGCTTCTCCTTCAGCTCCAGAGCGCATGCACACAGGATGCCATGGGGGGCTGCAGGATAGAGTATGCCATCAGCCCAACCACAGATGGGACAGACTCAGACATCTGGAGTGAAGGAGTCCATTAGCTCTTACAGCCCCACACAAAGCGGAATTGTTGCCTACAATAAGCTTTCCCATATTCGCACTTGTCCTGGTTTTAAATTAAAGAGAAAAAAAAAAAAAGACACACAGCTCCTGACATCCACCTACAAAACAAACACATCATGTCTGGGAAGACACACCAACAGGCCCATAACCAGGACCATCACCTTCTGTGGGTGTACAAACAAGAATTACCCGTCTGGGAGGCTTGAAGGCTGTGCCCTTGAGAAGAAAAAAAAAATAATAAAATGGCTCTTGCATGTCCCAAGAACCATCTGTTTTTCCTTTCCCCCTGCCTACACTCAGCTGAGCTTTGTGCCTTTTCCTCCTCTAACCTCTGTCAAAAAATTGCTGGTGGAGCTCAGAGCCTGCTGGCATGACCTGAAGTGATGGGGAACCTCATTACACCAAGCCCTTAGCTCGGGGCCAGGATGGCAGACGTGCCTCTCCAGCTTCCCCACAAAGGGCAACGCTGGCGAGCACCAGCTCCTGCTTTTCCAGACATCGCCCAACTCCCTCTGACCTGCTTCGCTTTGCTCATATCAGCATTCAGTTTTACCAGAAGAAAACATAACCTAAAAATTAGTGAGGAGGATTAAAAGTGACAAATTTCTTTGCCCTGTGATGAACTGTCAAAAGAACCGCGAGAGACCTGGCAGGACGTAGGTGGATTAATTGCTCAGAAAGTTAATACAGTAAATCACACTGTGAGCTATGACTCTGTTACTCAAACACAAATGCTGGAAAGGTTTATGAGCTGCCTTCAGAAGAGGCTTCAATCTTGCTTAGCAGTGTTTTAAAGACATATACTGGGAGGCACCTTGCTGCCAGCGCTGCGGCACCTTCCACACACAGAGACAAGGGAGCAGCGTCCAGTGGGTGCCACGCAAATTCCCCTCTGGCAAAACACCCAGCACAAACATGATTTTGTCCCCATCCTGACCTAAAACTAGCACAACCTTGGCACCTGCTCAAGGGCACCTATAAGACACCTGAAATAACTAAAAAACTCTGAAGCCCCAAGCTACACATTGCTTATTTTCTTCTCCATTGCTTTTCTGTTTTTTATTCTATTCTATTTTTTGCTCATCCTCTCCCTCCTCTTCCTACCCTCTGCAAACCTTCCTCCCATCCCCCCAAAATCTGTTGATGCGTCAGAGCACCTTCCCCAGGGCCTCAATTCTCCCACTGCCTCTGGTCAGAACTTTGTTTCTTTTACACCAGCCTTCCTGTTGTTCCTTGTGGTCCAGATGCTCCCACACAGAGGTAATTTGTGGAAGTTTTCACTGAATTTATGAAATTCTGCAATGTCACGAAATAGAAATTAAGGAAGCAGAAAGACCATGGGCAGTCAGTCAGGAGCTCTGGCACATCGAGAGATTTTGGGGTGAGAGGAAGAGGGTTTGCAGAGGGCGGAAAGATGCAAGGAAAAGATGAGCACTTCTGTTGATAGAAGTTAAGCCTCTTCACTCAGGCAAAGGAAGGGGAATATTTCCAAAACTAAATCAAAGCAAAGCAACCAAAATCACTTTGGAAGTCTCAGTGTCAAGACCTCCTGATAAAACAGCAGCTTTCCAAAACATAACCCTAGGTAAAAGGAACTGTGTCCCCTCTAACATGTAGACAGAGTATAAACAAACAGGCCAGAGCTTCCTCTCTCCAGACTGCACCATCCAGAGCTGTAGACAGTTCGAGAACCGTCCCAGCGCTGCCAAGGCTGGGCTGCCACAGTCAGGGTTACACCCTCCTGTCCCACACACCCCCCTCCGTCAGCGGCTCTCCACCAGCCATTAGAGCAGCAGAGCACTGCCAGGAGGGTCCCAGCCTCCAGCACAGACATTTGTCCCCCAGCATCCTCCCAGCACAACTCTGCTATGTGCATCCTTGCTCTGGTTCCTCCTGCGACAACCCACCCACTGACATCTCGCCAACTCCAGCAGACCTGGAAAACCAAGGAAGTCACCAAGCCAGGAGAGGAAGGTTGGATCCCTGTCGCTGGGAGCAGCTTGACATCCAAATGCAGTGAAGAGGCTGGGTCATCTGTCTTCCAGTCCCAGAAATATATTGCTGTCTTTGTTCATCACAAACCACCTGGTATCACACCATGCTGGATAGCTGGTTCCAGGGAACTACAGGCCTGTCAGCCTGACGTCCGTAACTAGGGAAGGTTACAGAGCAGATCATCCTGAGTGACATCACACAGCACGTACAGGACAACCAGGTGACCAGGCTCAGTCGGCATGGGTTTATGAAAGGCAGGTCCTGCTTGACTAACCTGATCTTCTGTGACAAGGTGACCTGCTTAGTGGATGAGGGAAAGGCCATGGATGTTGTCTACCCAGACTTTAGTAAAGCCTTTGACACAGTTTCCCACAGCATCCTCCTGGAGAAACTGGCTGCTCATGGCTTGGATGGGTGTACTCTTAGCTGGGTAAAAAACTGCCTGGATGGCCAAAGCCCGAAGAGTGGTGGCGAACAGAATTCAATCCAGTTGGTGGCCAGTCACAAGCCGTGTTTCCCAGGGCTCAGTAGTGGGGCCAGTTCTGTTTAATATCTTTATCAATGATTTGGACGAGGGGATTGAGCACCCTCATTAAATTTGCAGATGACACCAGTTGGGTGGGAGCGTTGATCTGCTTGAGGGTAGGGAAGGCTCTACAGAGGGATCTGGATAGGCTGGATCCACAGGCCAAGGCCAGCTGTATAAGGTTCAACAAAGCTCAGTGCTAGGTCCTGTACCTGGGTCGCAACAACCCCACACAATGCTACAGGCTTGGGGAAGAGCAGCTGGAAAGTTGCCTGGCAGAAAAGCACCTGGGGGTGCTGGTCAACAGCTGGCTGAACATAAGCCAGCAGTGTGTCCAGGTGGCCAAGAAGGCCAAGAGCATCCTGGCTTGTACCAGGAATAGCATGGCCAGCAGGACTAGGGAAGTGACTGACCCCTGTACTTGGCACTGGTGAGGCCCAACCTCAAATACCGGGTTCAGTTTTGAGCCTCTCACTGCAAGATGGACATTCAAGTGCTGGAACACATCCAAAGAAGAGCAACAAAGCTGGTGAAGGGTCTGGAGCACAAGTCCTATGAGAAGTGGCTGAAGGAACTGAGGTTGTTTAGCCTGGAGAAAAGGAGGCTTGGGGGACACCTTATTGCTCTCTACAACCACCTGAAAGGAGGCTGTAGCGAGGTGGGGGTCAGTCTCTTCTCCCAAGTAACAAGCGATAGGACAAAAGGAAATGGCCTCAAGTTGCACCAGGAGAGATTTAGACTGGTTATTAGGAAAAGTTTCCTCACCAAAAGGGTTGTCAGGCACTGGAAAAGGCTGCCCAGGGAAGCGCTTGAGCCACCATCTCTGGAGATACTTAAAAGATGTGCAGATGTGACACTTAGGGACATGGTTTAGTGGTGGACTTGCCAATGCTGGGTTAACAGTTGGACTCGATTTTAAAAGGTCTTTTCAAACCTAAATGATTCTATGATTCTGTAGCTTCCCTGGCCAAGACCATCAGCCTTGCACGCAAGGAACAGACACTTCAAACCCCACAAGCCACATCTCCAAAGCTCAGGGTGAAGACAGCTAACTGAAATTAGAAAAACAACTAGGAAAATCTACATCATTCCATTCCAAACTATGCACCTGTACTATCTCCTGAGCACATCACCCAAACGAAATCAATTTGGGGAGCAAGCTCTTCAGGGCTGAGGCACCTCAGCCTCACGTTGCACTGCCCCAGCACCAAGTGAGCCCCTGAGAAGGGGCTGCACACTGCCGTAAGCAGAAGGGACACATAGCAGAGATGTGGGGCTGTGTACCTGCTGCTTAGGAGGCAGGTGATGGGGAGCACAGAAAAACAGCTGCCGGTACCATCCCCAGAACTGCAGCTCCTCTTTCAGGTGGCCCCAGCACAAGCATAGACTGAGATTCAGCAGTCAGCTGGAACCACAAGTACCCAGGCGCAGACTTCAGCATCCCACGCTAATGCTGCAAATCCCTGGCCTTTACACGGGGGTCCAACTCCCTTTCCCCTTCATCAAACCCGTTTCAGTCAAAGCCTGACATCGGTGATGCTGAAGGCAACAGACCTCACAACCACTGCCTGCTGTGGCGACTGGTGAGGAAGGGTCTTGCGGGTAAACAACTGAAATGTAGCTGCTTTCTGCCTAAATACAGCCAGAAACCTGCCCCACTCCAGCAGGTCCTTCTGAGCAGCTCCTGGGTCCCCACCACAAAAAGCTGCTGGCTGGCTGAGCCAACACTAGCAGCATTGCTGAAGACAGACAAACACCGAGAGTGCCTACAGTGCCAAAAATCACCCCAGCACAGCAATGCAGCACAAGGCCAACGTTTAGATAAATAAAATGCTAAAGAGCCAAAATCAGCCTCATTAAAATACATTTCTTCATGCAGCAGACTGAAGAGGTACTTGGGCCCAGCCAGAGGTGCTGAAAGCATCCTTTGCTGCCAGCAAGGAAGGCTGGACATATCCATGCTGCCCCTGCCTGGGGGTGCTGGGAGGGGGAGCCAGTGAAAGCACTCCCAGTCTCAAAGTGGTTTTGTGTTATTACTGGATTCGGAAGCGCCGAGAGCGCTGTCTCCCTCCCCTTCCCGGTAAACTGTCTGACCCTAAATAACCTGAGTCTATCAGGCTCATTTAGATATGCTAATCAAACTGTCTAAAGCCGGGAGACTGAATGCAACATTACAGAAAAGCCCTTGGCAACACAAAAGCAGACAGCCCTGCTGTTAATATTTTTTTTTTTTTTTTTTTTTTTTTAAACTTTCAGTCTGCTGTCTTACCTATTATAATGTCTACAGTGAAATCTTCTGTGCTGTCCCGACCTCAGGATAACCCCCACACTAAACTAATAACTGCAGGCAGCCGTGCAGCCTTTCTGCCTCTCTCGCTTTCTGTTTTGAACGCGTGCACTTGCTGGTGCGCTTCATTTCTCCTTCCCCTGCTTGCAGCTGCCTGGGTCTGCACTGCCTGACCTCCAACGAGGAGGAAGAAAGGGAGGTTTGAAAACGATGCTGGAAGCACCCTCGGGCGCTGACCCACAGTGCACAGAGCCAGACAACGCTACGCCACGGCCAACAGCAGCTCTGACCCTGCTCTCCCAGCTCCAGCACAGAGTGCATCCATACAGACAAGGCATCTACCCACTGCTCCATCCAGCTGGCATTCCCACAGCTGCAAGAATGAGCCCCCAAGGAGAAGACCCCAGAGACATGAGGCCTGCAGAAAGGAAGCCTGGAGCTGGTCTTGCAACAGAAAAGCGAACTGCTCCTCCTCTCTTCCTCCCACCAGCAGAAAAACAAGCGCAAACGCCCAGTGCTTCTGGCTTCCTTGGAAAACAGCTCCGAAGCAAACCCATGGAGACCTAGAGCGCAGCCAGACAAGCACCTGCAGCACAGCTCAAGAGGCCTGAAGCATTACATCCATCCCCGTCGCTTACCACGTCTTCAGCCAAGAAAGCAACCAGGAGCTCCCCGTCGAGTTTCGGTGTAAAGACAGCCTCACTTAAAAACCACCGGCTCTTGTTTTGCAGTGACGCCGGGGAGGAGCGGTCCCGGGGTCAGTCACCACATCCGCCAGCTGAGCCGGCTCCCCGGCGGAGGGTGGCACTCCTGCCAGCACCCACGGCTAATCACAGCATCGGGCACAGGCAGCACCTCACCTCCGGAGCTCCCTGGGAGCAGGAGCCCTCGCCCAGCTACAAGCCATTGTCCCGCACTGTCCTCGTCACCCTTTGTGGGCCGGCAGACAGGCCAGGACACTGCACATGCTCATCGAGGAGCAAATCCCAGCTCCTCGCTACCTCCACCAAGGATTAGGTTGTGGGCTGTTTGTTACGAGCTCGCCCAGCGTCGTATTGCGAATAAGTTTTATTTCTTAACAACGCGCTATTTCTGCTGAAGCACTCCCAAGTGTTTAGCCTAAATGAGGCCAATTAATAATGGTGTGATCTGAATAGTGAGTAAAAAACAACACCAAAGCTTCCCTATTTATTTCACTGTTTATAAAATTGTCCCTTATCTAATTTCAGAAGAGGATGCCTGGCCCATTCCTGCTGCTTGTGAGCAGCATGTGTGTCCTTCTGGGAACTCCTTTTAACTGCAGGGGAATTCACGGGTGAGGACAGTGGGGCTGGTGCCCCCACAAACCGTGGCACTGATGGCACACAGAGCCAGAACTGGCCCCTTCACAGCTGCTACCTGGCATGTCCCATACCCCTCTCGTCCCCCCAATATCCTCCTAGCTCAGGGGGATCTAGGGGACTTTGCTCCACCCCACACCTCACCTTCATCCTGGGCATCTTGGTTTCCAGTGGTGTTTCCCAAGAGCAGAGGAGAGGTGAGACCGGCTGCAGACAGCACTGCCTGGAGCACGAGCTCCATCCCTCTCCTCCTCCTGCTTTTCTGCTGGTGCTTCCCCAAATCAGAGAACGCCTTGCACCTCCAAAGCCTAGAGCTATTCCCTACACAACAAGGACATACAGAGGGGACACACAAGTCAGTGGCCCAACACGGTGGCCAAGACTTGACCGCACAGCCTCAGAGTGCAAAGTCACCCCGACCCCCCCCGGGATGCACACAGCAGGCTGAGCTTCCCACCCCGCCAGGAGCACGCAGCCAGCACAGAGCAGTGTGTCTCAATTTGAAACCTGCAAGGGCCTCTTGACTATCCAACAATTAATTTGTGCAGTAGCTGCTGCTTGAGCCCTTTGGCTCATCCCTGGCTGCAGCAGGAGGCTGGGCTAGCAACTGGTGCCGCCTGCGAGCCAGGCAGACCAGCTCTCCAGTCCAAGGTGGGGTGGCCAAAGCAGCAGGGCCACTGTTCCAGCAGCTTTGCCAGAGACAGGGGATGCTCCTCCACTCCTGTTCTGCACACCCTGAACTTTGAAATAATAAGTTGCTTCAAATTTCTTTCCGCCAGCAGTGAGCGTGACCTATTTTAGCAGTAAAAGGAAAAGCTCTCTGGTGCCTGGATACCCCTTGGCACTGGCAGCACAGCCGTTGCTCATCAGACCGAGAAACACGCTTTTTAGCCTTTGCCTGGAGAAAATAATTTTTCCCCAAACCGATTCAGGTAAGAGGAAGGGGAACGGTTTGGGAGGAGCCAGGGCGGTAGCAGAGCCATGTATGCATGAGGTCCAGATGCAGCACGGGCTGCAAGGGGACCAGCATGGCATACAGCCCATCGCCCTCAGCCTCCCCAGCAAAGAAGAACCATCTTATGCTCCTGAAAACCTCCAAAGTGCAAAGGAGGTGGTTATTGATCAAAACCGGTTATCCACAAGTACACTGCTGTCTGCCCAACTTCCTCCTCAAAACCCTGGGAGCAGCTCATTGCAGATTTAAGGGGAAAAAAAAACCCACACCAACAAACATAAACCAAACAACTCCACAATCAACTCTACTGTTGAAGATAAGGTCAGTAATAAAAACCTGGCTGAATGCATGCATTTTTATCTTGACTATGGGGATGCAACATGTGCTGAAAAGACAAATGCCCTTATTGTTCTGACACAGTCTCACTGCCATCCATCTCTCAGAAGCTGCTGACTTGGCCTTTTGTTTTAGGAGATGACCACACTGCACGTGGCCCCTTCTTGGAAGGCATTGATTTCTGCTGCCATGCCTGCGCTGAGGCCACGTCTGCTGCCAGCACCATCAGTGTCCGTACCAGCTGCACAGTAACGCATCCTTCCTGACGCCCTCTCCCCCCGCCTCTCCAGCAAACCGGGGCTGTCAGCAGCGTTTAGCTGTCCTGTCTGAATATGCCATTCATGGAGAAGTCATGTCTCAGTGGGGACAGCTCTCAGCTGTTGTGGCTTCCCAGTCATCTGACCGGTGCTGGGTGCTGGAGCCAGCCACCAGCCCTCTCCCTGGCAGCCAGAGGTGCCTGCAGAGCAGCAGCACAGCCATTACAGTGCTGCTTTTCAGCCTCTCTCCCTCACAAGACTTTTGTCCCAGTCACATCCAGGCACCTTTGAGCTGGGAATGACCTGTCTGCCCTTCCTCCATTCCCCACACCTGGTGCTCTGCTTCCTGAAGCCACTTGTGGTCACGAACACCCATGCAGGGTAAGCAGCTCCCTTCACACAACAAACCCAAAACTTCCACCTTAAAACCATCAGGTCATTTTGCCCATCGTCCCTCCCGCAGTGTAGTCACCCACTATCTCCTGCCACACAACAGCCATAACCCATCTGCAGGTCCATGTAGGACCCTTTAGCCTTTCCACACCTCCCCGTTCAGCTCTCTCCTACACCTCCTTACACCTCCACAGCAAAGCCTTCAGGTCAAAGAACCTGATTTGCTCAGTATTTTGAATAGAAGTGGTGACAGTGGCAACCAGCAAAAGCCCCCAGTCTTGCATAAGGCATCTCTAGGCGCTGGTGGGGCAATGTGGGCAGAGCCAGGTTAGAGGTGCAGGCAAAGGCTTTACATCTCCAAAATGTGGGTCTCTACCTTTGCCAAACCACAGAGGCAGCAAAAGTTCTTTCTTCCCCTGAGGATTTACAGGCTTGAGATCAACCAAAGCAAAGCATCACCCTCTGCATCAAATCACACCCAAAAAGCCGATTAGGGAGCAACCACCAAAGTTTACAGTAGCTTGAAGGAAGAGGACTGTTTTGGATTAAGACTGTCATAGGGAAAATGAGCTTTAAATACAAACTCCTCCTTCCCGGCAGTGGGAGAGAGACCCCAGAACAGGGAATTAGGTGTCCTGTTCCTTCACCTCCATGTTCTCCCAGTCCCACAGCAGAAAGTCAATTTTCCCAAATCCACCACTCAGAGCTCATGCAGTCCTTCACCGGAAAGGTGCTCAAGAGAGATCCTGCCAAGTTCTCGTGACAGACCCGATCAAAGCCAGTATTTCCAAGGTGTGGTTTTGATTTTCAAGCCATTCCTTAAAACATTAGCTGGAGCCCAGCAGGCAGAATTCAGGATGCCAATCTCTGGCAAAAACCGCCCCCCGCTCAGCTGCGCAGCTGGTAGCAGGAGGCTTTTCTTTGCACTTGGAGGTGGTTGGAGAAGGCTCTTCACAGCCTGGGGGATTTTAGCATTTGGCACCGTAAACTCTTCCGTTCTGTAAGTTCCTGGAGCACCGACACAGACTGGCATTTTGCTTCCAGCAGATAAAAGTGTGAATAACTACTCCAAGGAAAACCAACACAGCAGCAAAGGCGCCTCGCGCTTGTAATGCAAAATACACTGTCTCTCTGCAGGCTTACCTGGCATCGCCGTGCCATGCTGATCATGTCACTGCGGAGACAAGCTAGCTCCTGCCATCTCAGGATCCATCTCCTCACAGCACCTTCCATGGCAGGACGCTGGGTTTAACTCCCCCTGCTCAAACTGCTGGGAGGAGAAGTCTGGTCCAGAAAGGCACCTGATTCCCCCAGGCCACAATTTGCCTAGGACACCAAATCAACACACAAGTTTGCACCAACCTCTTGTCTCTGGTTCAGACAGACAAGTAAGTTATTTATCATGGGCCAAAAAAACCCAAACGATCCGCCTGGGACACTCCTGCACAAGTGCTGGTTTGCAAACAGAGAGTGTAATGAAGGAACTACAGGGCTGCTCCCAGACAGGAGAGATGGCACAGGAGAAAGCACAAAGGTCTCAAAGCTGGAGCAGAGGGGTTCGGCTCACCTCTCTGCCTCAGATGAAGCAGTGTGCAGGGAATGGGGCAAACAGCATGCAGGAGCCATGCCAAGGACCTCTTGACTTGCAGAGAGGGGATACTGCTCGCTGATGGGGATTCAAGTGACAACAGAGCATCAATGCACATGCACGTGCACACACCCCAATCCTACCAATCCCCAAACCTGTTTAGTATCTCTAGAAGGCAAAACACTAACAGTACCCTAAAAGTAGAAGCTGTTTTGGCACAGAGGCTGCTGCACCTTGTGTGCCCTGAACTCCAGCATCTCCTGCAGCTGATGCCAGCCCCCTGGAAACCCCAGGCTGCACACCAAACCAAGCTGCATCACTCCTGCAGCTCCAAAATATCAGGGCACTAACAGGAGAAGGAGGACTGGTAAGGAGGGCACAGCAAGAAACTGGATCAACAGGGGAGGAAGAGAGAGGTACCCTTCTGTCCCCAGGGAATATTGATCACAGAGGCTTTAAAAGGAAAGGGGGACATGTGCTATGCAGGGAAATCGATCTGTTTACAGAAAATATCTGCAGGTTGCCTGAAAATGAATATCCTTCACAGGAAAGTTTCCTTTGAGAGAGCATGAACTTCGGACACATTAGAAGGTTAAGAGCGTAAGTAATGCGTTTTTCCACCTTCAGCTAAAGGTCACGGAGCATTCAAACAATTCCTCTGTTCCCAAGCTGAACATGACAGGAGTCAGCTAAGCACCCCAACATTACAGCTAATGAATATGGAAAACAAAAATGTTTCCCCTGCAGATGGGCCAAGAACCACTCAGTGCTCTTATGAAAAAAGTGCCAATCATTGTTAATCTCAATTTTACCTAAAGTCAAACAAACCAGAACCTTTTCACCAAGCTTCCCTCTTCCCTCTAAAAAAGTATGCACATTTGTCAAGTTTTTTTACAAGTCTTTTTTTTTTTTTTTTTTTTTTAATCTAGGATCATTATAAAATATCGCACTGTTTTGACATCCAGGCTGACAGCTGTTGGGACCAGAACTGTCTCAGTGAGGAGGAGGACGACACCCCAATGCAGTTGGGGACCAACCCACCCTGCATCACCATCAGAGCTCAGTCTGGATCAGACCCCCGGATTCCCAGCCCTGCCCAAAGCTGGCACCTAGGAGTGAAACCAGCCAACAAACATCCTCACTTGATTGGTACTGGATCTTCTCTGCCAGCTTCAAACACAGCAGTAACTCCTGGAATGTGCTGCTGGGAGATGGTGCCTGTATATACAAAGCATTATTTCTGTTTATTCACTTGAAATGCATCTTTCTCCCCATTCTCTTGGGTTTTATACAATGGGGCAAGAAAAATGCTCAAGCCTGCTTCCACTGCCTTCTACCCCTTCACAACACCCCCTCTCACTTGCCTCATCTGTGAAATCAAACAGCTGCAATCCTTTAAACCACTTTTCATAAAGTGTCTCCAAGCCTAAAATAATGTCACGGCTCATTTCTGAGCTCAGTATTCCTGCCGCGCCACATTTCCCTGGGTGCGACTGTCACAGTTGGACTGTGATTATTTATTTATATTATAATAGCATTTGCAGCCCTGCTGCACTCAGCCCTGTGCACGTGCCCAGGAGTGACCCAGGGCGTTTCCACCACCAGGGTAAGGATCCTTGGGCTGAAAAATTCCCAGTTCTCGGGAAAGGATGTCATGGAATGCAGCAAACCAGAATCAAAATCTAATTAGATGCAAGACACACTAGTGTCGGGTTGGTTTTGGCCTCTCTTCTTCCTTCTTCCAAACAAGCTCTCACTGTGCAAACACACCCCATGACAAAACTGACCTGGCCAAGACATGCAAGCAAATACCGCTGACTTTTAATATTAAACAGTGTAGCAACTTCAAAGCAACTGGGCTCTCCTCTCCCAAGCAATCCCACCAGAGATCAGCTCCAGCCCCAGAGCCATGGCCAGGTTCCAGATCACGGCACTGCCGAGCAAGAGACACGTGTTTGCAAACAACTGAGAGCAGCAGGGTGGATCATGCAGGGACACGCTTCAAGAAAGGCTCTGCCTACCCTCTCAAGGAGAGGCAAGGTGCGTTTGGTTTGTGTGGGGCTGGCACACTCCTGCTGAGAGGCGGCTTTCGGCGTTCCATCCAAAACCAAAAATCTCAGTTCAGACCTCTCCTGCATCCAGACACCTCAAAGGTATCACATAACTTCAGAAGATTACACGCGGCTGTAAAAATAGCTTCTAGAAGCAAATGCCAGCAACTTCTTCCAACATTAATATGATAGAATAAAAACAGTATTCACTCTAGCCAGAGAGCAGGGCAGGTTGAAGAAACGCAGAGCTCCAGCTTGCAAACAACTACCCTGCTTGGTTCATTCTGCTGTTGCGACACTAAGGGGAAGCAACCGGGGTTTGAAGGAGACAAGGACTCAACACCCCAAGGCAGGAGCCTTTCACACTCTTCTAAAATCCACCTCCACACTGGGTAGTGAGGTTTCTTTGGTATGTTTTTAAATCATGGCTTTGCAACAACCACAGATCTTGCTCACCTGGTCACATCCTCCTCCTGCTCGGGTTTCTGATAAAAAGAGAACTGAGATTTTCTTTTTGAGACAAATGCTGTCGTTCCGTCCAAATAAACAAGCTTGCACCGATGGAAGCAGAAATCCCATAAATTGAACCAGGTCAGCGTGTCTCGTACCCTGGATGAAAAGCTTCTTTGTGCAGAAGCACGCAGGCCCCGAGTGATCTAGATGAGCCAGCTAATGCAGCCAAAAGCTTGTCCTGTGCCCTCCTTAACGTTTCTATTTCAAAGCTTTTCCAAACAGCCCTGCTCCCTCGGCCACTCTGCTGAAGCTCAGCAAAGAGGACAGATGAGGGGATTTCATCCCTTCACTGACACTTTATGGGTTTCCAGGCTTTCAGGTCAAACCTCAAAATCATCACAGCAGGAATTTTACCATTCAGTAGCCGTCACTGTCAGAAGCATAACCCCGAGACAAGGTCTCCTCACTAACTTGTGTTACAAGCACCTTCCCGGCTGTGGCCACCTCGCTGTAACCCACAAAGAAGCGGCTCCAAAGAGCAGCCTCGCAAGCATGTGCCACACTCCAGCACCTAATGAGATTCATTTAAGCAGCTTGAGCTGACTAAAGCTGTTCCACTAAGGAGAGTTTTTTCCGTTAAAGGCTTAAACCTAAAACATTCAACCATCCAGGATGAGCAAGCACAGACATGAGTGACATGGCACAGAAAGGAGAGGCTGAATCTGGGTGAATTAACCTGTGCAAGCTCTGGTGCATTCAGCAAAACACAGCCAACAAAAATAAAAATTAAAAAAAAAAATTTAAAAAAAAAATCACCACCAGCTTATGCCTTGATCCAAGAGCAAGACCACAGGTCAAAGGTAAGAGGGGGAAAAAATAAAGAAGGATAAAACAGAAAAAAATCAGCAACTCAGTTTTCTTCTTGCTCCCCAGGAGTGCCACCACCAACCAGGAATGCCACGTAAGGAAGGGCAGATCTCCTGACCCAAGGGCCAAAACCAAGGGCAGATTCACCCCTCGCGGTCTGCTGGAAATCAGGACAGCTCTCCCGTGAGTGTGAGGAGCAAGGACTGGGCTCGCTGGGAAGTATCAGCCCATGTACAAGAGAGGATGCTCGTTCCCTCGCAACTCAGCACCAAGGAAAGGCCACATGGAAGAGAGCTGGAGGCCACATGCTCCTGCTCCACAAGGATGGTCAACCTTCCCCTCTCCCCACACGCTGGTTGCTGCATCCAACCAAGGGTGCTCTTGTCAGGAAGAGAGACTTGGGTGCTCAGAAGTGATGAGCCAGAGCACACAAGCACTGCCATGGCAAGTACTGGGAAGAGGTTGGAAAGGGAGAGAAAAGCTGAAAGCACTGTACAGAGAAACAAAAGAGGATCCCACGAGAGAGGAACGATGAAATCCCATACCACAGGCACGGAAACGGTCTGATTTCTCTGTAACAGCGACATCCGAGATGAGCACAGCTGAACCACTGCCCCAGCGACAGGGACACGCCACACACCTCCTACCCCGTGAGCGGGTAGGGAAGGAAAGTCTCTTGACTTACCGCATGTGGTCGAGCAATCTGAACTGGATAGGACATGGCGTGCGGGGGGTAGCGCGGCTCGGCAGCGCGCCAGCTCTGCGTCACGGGCTGCGTAGATCCAGACATGTTGAAAGGGCAGGCGCGGCGGTCGCTGCTTCCAAATAACCGACAAAGGATTAGGCGAGCTCAGAGCTCCTCTTCATCGTGGGTGCTTTCCACGTCACGCAACAACTGGAAAGAAACAGGAAAGCAGCAGGTTAAATTTCAATCAACCATGAGATAACCGAACATCAAGTCTTGGGTGATCAGCAAACCCTGACTGCCCTCCAGCAGCCCCATTTTCCACTTGGCAAAAACCACTGCCAAGTGTTTGCTGTGGATTACTCCTATCACAGGGAAGTCCAAACATAAGATTATCCCAAATCCATCCCACCTGATTGCCCTGGAAAGCCTTCCCCCAGCACCAGCAGGACCAGGCCTGCAAACCACCAACAATTTATTTGGACCCTGTTGATCTATGTCTCCAAAGTCTCTTGGAGACAGGTATTTTCAGGGGTGGTGACTTAGTTCCCAAAAACACAAGCTAGAGTTTTAGGACTTCAACACGAGGTCCAAAGACACAAGGTCCCTCCTCAGCCCATCCCCTTCCCCATCCATGCTCTCACACAGCCTCACATGTTTCTTCCAGTGCCCTCCTTTGTGAGCTGTGACCATTTTGCAGTCACCTGATGTAAACCCTGATTTATGCCAGGAGGGACTGATCCCCCCCAGCAGCCATCTCCATCCATGGGGCTACACTAAAACCCAGGACTAAAGCATGTCACACAGCTCCAGTGCCAGGTAAATATTACACGAGCCTTTCTGGTCAGGACCAGGAGCCAGAGAAGACACTGTGGCCTTGAGGGTATTTTCACAAACATCCATGACACCCACACATTTGCTGCTTTACCACGTGTTGCAATTGTTTCTGCAGCTGTAACAAGATCATGAAAACTGACAAAATGGGAAGACCCCCCCTCAGCCCCACCGGGAGATTTACAATTTAGTGATTTTTATAGATACTTCGTGTAGTTTGTTTGGTGAGGATTTGAAGTCTCCTGGGTTTTGTCTGGATTTCAACGAAAAAGTAACAAACATCTAAACGCTGCCCTTCATCACTGCCAGTTTAAGATGCATTAACTATTATTCTCATACCAATGGTTAGTTATACAAAGCATGAATTCCCACTGCTGCCCGGGCTTGGGGGATGCCACCAGGACCGACCCTCAGCAGGGAGAGCCCCAGCTCCCTGGCTCTCCCTCCCCAGGATCTGCTTCTCCACCCCACGCAATGCTGAGCACACTTGTACGCCTCCTCCCCAGCAGAGGTACACGTTACATATAGATTTGTGCAAGATTTGTGGCAGTATCAAACTCTTTCATCAGCACACCGGGAGCAGCAGAGAAAGCTTCCAGCACCATGAGCTCCCCAGCAGCATCTCCCCACGCTCTCATGGTCACAGCCAGCTTGAGCCAACACAATTTCAACTGAAACAGCAGTTGGTGTGTACAAAAACCAAAAAGGGGGTGGAAAAAGGAGTGGGGGGAGGAAAAGGGGAAGTTTTTCTTTTTTTTTTTTCCTCCTGTGAGACCACAGATCAGCCTGTGCTGATAAACCACTTATCTGCTGCAGGCAGGCGCAGGACCGCCTCGCTGGTTTGCCAGCATCCACGCACGGCTTACCAGCCAGAAATAAAAATCAAACCAAGGCAACGGTCCCCGGCAGGCTGGGCATGACAAGCAGGGCAACAATGGCAGAAGAAAAGCAACCTAAGGAGGCCCCCCTTACAAAGAGGTCAAGTTTTACAAAAATAAGATTTTTCAGCAATTTTCCATTAAGGCCTAAGGATGACAGACATGAAGAGACATCCCCATGCTCCTGCCGAGGGCCAGCTGAGCACCTTTGGCAAAAGGTACTTTGCCAGTTATATTGGGAAAACACCCAGCAAGGTTTGGCTCTCAAGGCAGGAGGAGGAGGGATAAACAGGTCCCCTCCTGCTTTCGGCCCTCTCTCTGCACAGGAGCTGGATTCCCCTGCAGCCCTGCACCCACACACATCCCCGCCAAGTCCCGAGCACCTTACCTGTCACTCTGGTCCCGGGAAGCACTGGGAACAGCCCGACCCTCATCCCAGACGGGGCCAGCCTCCCCACTCAGGAACTGGTGCGCTCGGTGCAATCCACCCCGGGGCAGGAAAGCCCCTGCGCACGCGGGGGAATTCAGAGACACCCAGAAGGCGGCCGGCGTGTATTTATGCTTCCAGTATGACTACCCCACTTCCCTTCACGCTTCCGACTGGATGGGATTTTAATCGCCGATTCCCACCCAAAGCTTGGAGTCATGCCGGGTGCACACAGTTCAACATCTGCTCCGCTCACCCCCCAGGACACACCACCACCCCCCAGCTCTCATGCAGCCCATGTGTGCTTCTACAGGGGCAAACCCTCCCTGCAGCTGCCAAGGACACGTGCACGATGCTCTCAAGGGCTCCAAAAGCTCACTGGGATCTGCAGAAGTTTAAGGTACTTTCCTAATAACGGATTCAAACTTGGACATCTTGGCTTGCAGCCACCTAAGAGTTAATTAGCACACGTAAATATATGTATATATACACATGTATATACACACACTCCAAGTTGGGGGCAGCCCAGAGCCCTTGGCAGCTTTCAGCAAGCCAACTGCTTCCCTGGAAGCTCAGCAGGTAGACCAGACCATGCTGTGGCAGCTGTCTACAGCAAAAGAAATAGGATTATTTTTCTTTTTTTAAACTCTTCAGATCAGAAGTTCAGCTTTAGAACTCAGCACCAAGTGCAAAGTCACATGGTGTCAAGCTCTAAAACAGTTTAAAAGCTTTTTCGCTTCTGTCTGTGCAACCAGAAAAAGAAGTTAGCTCTCTACTAGAGGGATATACACACAAGGGCCAGTGAAACTGTCCTTCACTAAGACATGCTGCCTTGAGAGCCGTACTGGTGGTGTGCACTAACCACACACCAGCAGGACCAGAAAAGGTTTTTTCCTTACCAAGGGCAGCAAACTCCCTCTGCCTCAACAGTAAGTCCTGGAAAGCAGTGAGTAAAAATCATGTGCTTGCAAACAGGCAAAGCGCTGCCCGTGCATTTCCACACCTGCAAACCACAGAGCAGTGGGTCGCCAGCAAGATCCCAGCGCAGGCCAAAGGCCTCGGATGCTCTCCACTGCAGCTGGACTGTGGGCTGGAGCCAAATGAGGTCACCCAAGCACTGGGGCAGTTCCACAGATGCCATGGCTTAGAACCTATTTTTCCATGTGCGAAGGGGCTGCTGCAGTGTGCCCAGCCCAGCACCACCCGGGGGAGCAGGAGGGTCATGGCCAGCTGGCAGCAGGGCTGGGGGTGCTCCCACTGGGGAGCAAAGTGGGAGCATAACATCTTAGTGAGGCTGTATAGGTGCTGCTTCAGGGTTGGGTGCAGCTGGGACTCTGCTTGGCCACCTGTCCCCAGCAAAAGATACTGGGTTGTCTCCTCATCTGCAATCCTCTATTAATTATTTCTGAGAGGAACACAAACAATAGGAGCAGCTCAACGGAAATAAAAGAGCAATAGTGCAGCCAGGCTCTTTAAATCTTTAAGATCGAACTGTTTGGTTCCTACTTTTCCCAACTGATTTTGATGAGGAACAGACATTGTCTCACAGGAAAAGTATTTCCCCCCCAGTTGGAGTCTCCATCAGAGTCTGTTTTATCCACGGACCTGCGTTAGCCATTACAGCACTAGGCAGGAGGAGATTTACAGTCTCTGATTAGGAACAGGAGAAAGCTGGAGGTTACTAGCAAGCCCAGCACCAGGGTTACAACATGAACCTGTGGAAGAGGTGAGAGCTCACCAAGCCTCCTGCACCTACTTATTTCCACCTGCTTGGGAGACTCCCAGGATGCCACCCCACTGCTGAAGCCTTCCAAACCTCCACCCTCCTCCCCGCTGTCAACTCCATGCAGCATGTCACCACTACCCTGCTCCTCTATTTCTCCTCTTCATGGGCCATTTACCATCTAAAATAATTTCCTCATCACCTGTTCACCCTAATTAACACCCTGAAAGCACAGGGTGTAAAGTTGCTGCAGGCTCACCTGCATGCAGAGGAGCTCTGCCCACACACCCGGCTGCCCAAGCACCTGACAGTTCCCAGCAGCATATGCCAGCTCAGGCACCGCTCATGCTAATGGGGTGTACAGCATCAGACCAAGCACACTCATATCCAGCCCAAAAGATGGGCACAGACAAGCTCAGGATGCCCTGCAGTCATCTACAGGTTCACAGTCAACACCACTGAGACACAGGGTCACACAATTCCGTGCCAGTCCTTCAGCCCAGCTCCTGACCGCAGCAAAAGAATACACTGATACAGCCAGTACCTTGCAAAAACCCTACAGGTCTAAAATAAGGCTGTGCAATTAAAATGAGTTGCAAAAAATTTAATTAATGTAATTCAACACACTTGTTGCTCAAAGTTAGAGCCAACCTCCCACTGGGCTCCATACTCCTCAGGGAGAGCAGGATTCCCAGGTGAGGTCCTGGGCTTGCCACTGACACAATATAAATGTGAGTTGCCATAATTAGCCCATGACTTAGTTCCTCTGTCTGAAAGGTGAGAACGACACTCCCAGCTCACAGAAAATACCAGTTCATCCATTCTCCTAAGAGTTTTACAGATCCTAATGAAGACACACTGCTCAAAACTTTTTCTGTAGGCAGCAACACGCTGAAATAAGATTAACAGAATATTTTGTTTCTTAAATCCATAGTAATGTTACTCAACTTGTGGTCTACAGACCATGAATGGTCTACAAAAGACGTTAGGAGGCAGCCCACAATATGACTGCAAAAGACCTTATTAAAAGGCAACAACTAGTACCACCATACCATACAGACAAGGCAAATACATAAAATGCTGCTAGCACTCACCAGGGCACATTTAAGTGAAGAGTACTGACAACAAAGCTAATGTTTAATTACATTAAATCATGCAAGTTTTTGGAAAAAACAACCAAGTCATCTTTACTGAAATGCTAAATACATGACAATTTTCCTCCCCAAAGAAGAAAGAATAGGTATATATCATCCATCAGTCAGCTCATGTATTTTGAAAAAAAGTTAAGGAGCTCTTTGCTTATAATGCTTAATTAATACAGAGCTGGAATATTCACCTTCAAGAGACCAACCAACCCCTGACGCATAAAAAACCCCTCCACACACACTCGGGTGCAGCACAGCAGAAAAGCTGACTGCCTGTCGGCAGCCGTCCCACGGCCAGTAAGGGCACTGACGGGCCATGCAGATCTAGATCAAAACCAGACCTGAAAAGCAGTTAAGAGATTTACCCACTTTTGTTTTAAAGGACTAGTGGAAGCAAAAATAATTAAGATGTGATGAAAATGGGTAGAGAGACGTTCCTAAGAAATGCACCACTATGTAATGGTAATGCATTTGTCTAATCAATATGTGCATGAAATTTTCTTGGAAGACGGTTGACATTACACACAAATATTTGTATGTACTGTATCTATTAAGTCCTTTCAATAGGAAAGCAGGCCGTCTGCCATAAATTTAGGGCTCTATTCAGAATAACAAAGACAACCATGTCAGTGTCTGCAGCCTGGGAATCCACAGTAGTGTTCAATCACAGCAGGGTACAGAGGTTTTAAATTAAAATAGCAGCACAGGGTCAACAGGAAAGATCAGGCACACCCTGAGCTCCATGGCATGAAGGAGAGGTTATTTCAACCCCAGGGGTCAAGGCTTGTACCTGCATGTGATCTTAAAGCATTTTTCTTGCCTTGGCAGAGTACAAAAGCAGAGCCGGGCTGGCAGCACCCTGCACGTCATGGCCAGACCCTGCGGTTCCTGAGGTGCACCTCAGCAGTGGTACCTGAAGCAGCTCTTGCCCCATTCCCCAGCTTGCCCACTGACAGCAGCCCTCCTCCTCCTCCTCCTCCTTTTCTGGCCAGATGAATTTTGAACCAGAGTAACTTCCTAGTCTGACTGACAGTGCAGATGCACAAGCAGTTACAGCAGCAGATCTGGGGGAAGAAGGGGCATCGCAGCACCACGACAGGGCTGCCCAGGGCAGGATGTTACCCTTGTCAGAAGGTACAATCAGTCCTGAAGGCCACAGAGGTCCCTCATCCTGGTTTGCTGCCTCCTTGGTAGAAACCTCTAAGGCTGCATCAGCTCTCACCTCAGCGTGGTTCCATGCAGAACCGGTTCTGATCCTCGATAAAAGGTGACTTCTCTGCCCTGCTCCTATCACTGCCCAAAGCAACAAAGCAGGATTTGCAACTTGTGCTTCTCCTTTTCAAACCTGCCAAGCTATTTGGGGCACAGGACCCATGTTTAGCTCTGCCCCAAGATAACCTTTGCCAGCATTTGTGTACAGATCTTGGCACTGCTGCTGCACGGAGCAAGGTTGGAGGGTTGGATATTGCCAGCCCCACTCCCGGCTGTGTTTTGAAAGGCAGGTTTGCCAGACAGGCTGCTCTCGGTAGCGATGCAATGCTGGCCTGACGCTCTGGCAGAGGAAAGTGCACGCTAACTGCATGCTGCAGCTCCTGCCTCTAACAGCCCTCATTCCGACCCCAGCCCCCGGCAGAATAATCCAGCTGCCTGGGGGCAGATGAGACATCTGCACCACCTGCCCCACCACAGACACCCCTTGTCAGATGAGCTCTTGCAAGGGATCTCACATGGTTTAAGTACCTCCCAGCCCTCAGCAAAAAGGCAGCAAGTGACCTTGTGATAGCTCCCAGAGGGGCACGTATGTGCTTAAATGAACAAGACTGACCCATTTCTCTTTGCAGGAGTGCTTGGCTGTCACTCCCCAGCTGCAGGGACACTGCCTTATTAAAATGCACGAGCCACACACCAAGTGCCAGCCTGGCCATGGCTCCAGCCTCAGGTCAGCATCAGCCTGGCTGGCCTGAGCCTTCGTTTTTCAAATCCTGCCGTAACATGCCTCTTTCCCTTTGGCTTCTCTACTCCCGTGGTTGGATTTTCCCCTCCTAATTCAATTTTAAAAAACCCTTAAGCATCTCCTGGTTGTTGCAGCTGAGACTGCAAAAGCACACAGATGACCCGTGGATGACCTGGAGAGCAAGCTCGTCAGCAGGGATGCGATGGCAGAGATGCTCCCGTTACGCAGAAGCAGCACTGCTCCGTGCCAGGGCACCCACAGCCCTGCAAGCCCACTCCATGCTGCTCTGCTGGGAAGCAGAGTGAGCCAGCACACACATGGCCACACACAACCCACAGCTACTGACTGGCAGCTGCAGTCTAAATGCCCAAAAGGGACACTTCAAGTAATTAAATATACTGACAAGGAACAGCAAAAAAGAAACCCACACTAAAAAAAAAAAAAAAAAAAAAAAAAAAAAAAAAAAAAAAAAAAGAGAGAGAGAGGAGGTGGGATTTGGATTTGGATCCATGCATAGGCCATTCATGGAACAAAGGAGTTATTTTAAGTCCAGGCTGGAAATAGAAAACAAATTAGACCATGCAAAGCCTTTGTTGAAGATGATCTGCAAAGACAAATGGAAACGCCCGGAGAGGAAATTAAAAAAAAAAAAACAAAAAACACCAAAACAAAACCAACAACTAAACATTAAACTACCCGGGCACTGGGACTGCAAAGGGAAACAAGACAGGGGACTAGATAAGGAATGCAAAGGAAAGGAGTGACAGGTAAATTCCAGATCAGGCAGCCAGAAAGGAGACAGGTAAGAAAACCAGTGCAGGACAGCAAAAGCAAGCCAGCAGAATTGTCTAGGAAAACCTCAGGGATGGAAAAAATGTTGGAAATGCCCCGTTTTCTGATAGAATCCCAGCCCCAAGCTCCAGATACAGAAATGCACAAGTTGAAACTAAAAAACAAATCTGCTAGGGCAAGATGGACTGTGCAAAGGCACGAACCAAACCCTCCTTCTCATGTTCTACCTAAACTCCTGTCTGGCAGCCTGAAACACTTGTCCCATGCTGGCACATCCACCCAGGATCCAGCTCAATTTTAACCATGGGGCAAGTGCCTGCAGCCTGTTCCATGGCAAAGCTCCTTCCTTCCCCACTCCCAGAGCCCCCATTACTCCCTGGTCCGCTCTCTGAACACACCTTACATCTTTTCCACTTCAGCTGCCCCCCTTCTTACATTAAACATGGACTTAAATATTAGAGCTGTTACACAGTACTAATCTCAGTTTAATAAACATACACAAGGAACTTTAAATTAAGGGGAAAAAAATGCAATTCCTTGCCAATGTGCAATAATGATATAGTAACCATACTACTACTTCAGCCACACTCCCAAGTACATTAAACAGCACATTAACAACCAGCCTTGTAACAACACATCATCCCTACACCCGTTCGCAGTTCCCAGGAGCTAACCTAAACCCCAGACTACCCAGATAAACAAGGCTTTTAAAATGCAAGGGAGATTATACAAAGCACCTGCAAGATTTATTTATATATTTTGCACAGAACATGCTGCTCATTTGATTTTCAAACCCTTCAGTTCATACTGCTAAAGAGACAGGTCCTCTGATGTCTTGGGCACGTTCATGAAAGCTAGGGGAGTCATCTCCTCGAGATCCTTTTGTTGAACAAATTACTCAGCTCAGGAGTGACATTTTCGATTATTTGCATCCTGAATAAAGAAAGGAAATTCATTTTCTGGAGTTCCTAAGAGAAGTTCTTTGAGGCGGATGGTACTGCTAAACATTTTCTCCTTTCGCACGTTCCCAGTTTCAAAGACGACAAAACATCTTCGCCTTTAAATTATTCCTTTTCTTTCAAGATCCTCTAATGATTCAGGAGCCTAAACTTCACACAAGGATCTTTGAAGAGCACCAACTGCCAGCATAAAAGCTGAACTATTGTGACAAACTGCACAATTTAATGCCTCTGTAGAAAGACACGTGCAAAGGAACAAAATACCTTAGGGAATCGAAACAAAGCCTGCAAATAAATTAAATGACCTGTAAACTAAAGGTACTCAAAAATATATGAGATGCTATGCAGCTGTGCCATAAAATATCACGAAAAAGGGGAGTCATTTGGGAGTGGAGCTGTTTTAAACTAACCCATTTTACTCCAGGTTTGCGTTGAAGTTGCTATACTTACCCAGCACATCACTGCACCTCAGATGCAGGATAGGAACTTAAGTAATGCTAACTCAATTGCTTGTGATCGTCTGTCAAATACCAGCTCTGAACCCTCCACTAGGCCTTTCTCCTAACATCCCCTGGGTAATTACTAGCAGATAGAGTCAATTTTCAGCCTAGGTTAATAACTGAATTCCAGCCATTTGTTCCTGCACATTGCTGCTGCTTTCATTTCTCCACAGGAAAACCGATGAGAAGTTCAAGCTCACTGGTGGCCCAGCGAAAGGAGCTGCTCATTAGTTCATAGCGGATCAGCCGGAGAGACAGGTCTAAGTGGTAGGAGCCATTAATTGGGTATGTTCTGCTTTCCTTGTCTAGGTAATTAATAGCTTCTAGACAGAAAGTCAAAGCCTCTCTAGAGGCACCAAAAACATTTCAGTATTTGCATACAACATGTAGCGGCTCACAGAACACGGGACAGTTTGCAGTGAGGGAAGGGGGACAGGTGAACATCACCTCCACCTCCTGCTCCATCCCCTTCCCAAACATCCCCGTACACAAACCAAGAGTCCATTTCAGCAAGAGCCCTGGCACACAAGCACAATACAAACAGCATGACTCCTTCTGCACCCACAGGAGAGTCTTACCCTAGAAAGGAGGCGGCTTGCACAGCTCCAGCTCTCTCCAACTTGACTCAAAGGCAAATGGCACTTTGCAGGAGCCAAGCTTTGGGTTATGTTTCTACAGACAGGCTTACAAAGCAGACGGAGATTCCTGATGTGTTTAATAACTGAACCCATACAGCAAGTGGGCAAATGGGATTTCAGTGCTTCCCTGCCAAGCTCAGCCCTGCTGAGAACACAGAACACACTGTCCATAGCCATCAGTCAGTTCCCAGCAGATGAGGAGTCCTGGCTTTCTGATCAGCACGCTTCTAAAACTGCAGCCTGGTCATACCTTTTGCAATTTGGCTTTCCTGGGCTTGGAACAACAGTTTTCAGCCTGTCATTGACAGGCTTCTGGGAGCCTGCAGACTAATTTGAAGGAGTCCTTGAAATGTGACTGAAATTCATGCTACATAGATGAGACATCTTGAAGGCTCTGCTCTTCCACAGCAAAGCAATGAGTGTCAGCAAGATGGGGTTGGAAGCCTCTGGCCTCCCTACCCCAATGTACCAGAGGGAGGGGAGAGTTTTGCCTTATTCCCCAGCAAAATGCCCAGTCCCTGGGCTATCAGGCCACCCTGTTTTGCAATTGTTAAACTCAAAGCTATTTATTAATAATAATTATTACTATCTTAAAAAAAAAAAGAAAACCTCAGCTACCAACATGAAGCTATTATTCCTAAAATGACTCACTGGTCCAATTCACTTCTGGTTCTGTGCAGGCACAAGCAGGTATCTCCCTGTCACCCTGCACCTACCCGCCCTAGGGCTGAGGTTTCAGAGGGTTCCTCACCCTCCAACCCTTCAGTCACATAGCAGAAACAAAGAAAAACCACGAGGGAAACACCTGATGGAAAGCAACCCTCATCAGCTGGGAAGCACCTCTCCTGGGCAAACAGAAGCTCTAACACCAGTCCTTTAATTTGAACAAAACCGGTCTGGACAAAAGCAGTGGGGAAGGTGGAAGGAGGAATAGCAGAGTCATAGTCCCAAGGTCAAATACTGCTTTTGTAGAGCTCCAAAAACAAATTACAGCATAATAATCTTTCCGGAGTCCATCTGGAGGGTACTTAAGGATGTTTCCCAGCACTCATGCATTGAGTTTATAACCTTGATGACAGCCTCAGATTTAAATTAAGATGAATTCTGGTTACTCATATCAAGAAAAGACGTGGCATCTGAAATTGTTTCTGCTAAGGCAATGAGTTTCCCTTGGTATCAAGTTGAGGCAGGACAGCTTACACAGGGATAACTAAAAGGATTACCATCCCCAAACCTCCACCACTTCTGCCTGGGCAGCTGAGCTGCTCATGAAACAACTTCAGTTAACAGACCCAGTATTTTAATGGGAATAGCCAATGATGGTGGATTTCACTTGAAGTAGCTGCGGTGCCCACAAGGACTGTATAGCAAGGCACAGACACAGGGAAGAGCTCTGGAAGAAATAAAAAATTAAGCCTAGTGCTTTTTAAATAACCAACAGGTAATTACAGCACTCCAGGTGTAAAGCAGTCACAGCAGGGATTATTCCTCTGCGCAGCTGGTTAGGGTGTGCATGTTCCCAGCATCTGGTTGGGATGTGGAGGATTCTTTATTTGTTTATCATCTTTTGAGATTTTTTGAACACATTAATGTGTCCATTTGTATTTATGTCCACAGAACATACATTAATACAAAAGTACAATGTACTTTACAAACTTACAGGGAATGTTTGAACAAGGAAACCCTGAGAAAAGGGATAACTCCCCCATTTTTAAGTTGTATGGATGAATGTAACCTCCTCCACCTTCCCCCCCCACAAAGCTCTGCTGCATGCTTTACCTGGGAAATCCAGTCTGCTTTAGTACAGAACACCTGACCACAATTTCAACCGATGCAGAAACTGCCCGCCCTGCAAAAGGAGCAATGTCATCCTCCCAACAGTTGGGTTTCCTACGCAATCACTGCCGGACTCTCCCAGCACTCCCAGAGCCTCCCACCAGCAGCTCCCCGCAGCTGGTGGGTGCTGCCTGGCGGGATGGAGATGACCCCAGTGGAAGGTTGCTGACTGACTTCCGCAGGCAGGAGAGGGAGCTCCTAGTCCTCCCTCCCACCACTCTGGTTTAAGGGGTGTGGAATGGCTTAATTATGCCCCTCGAGGCAGGAAGAAGTCACTTGTCTTTAAATACTCCGACTTTTATTGAGTTAACATGTTTTAACAAGGTCAAGGCTTGAATGGTAAACTGCTACCCAAAGGGGAATTTGATGCTTCCCCCCCCCTCGCAATTTATCAGCATCCCCCTGCAGTTAATTTCTGAGTCCTGGGTTAAAGTTATAAACTTTCCAGACAAAGAAAAAAAAAAAAAAACACAAAACACAACACATTTAAGCAGTCAGAAAGGGTAAATAAACCTTCACTTTCATCACCCTATCACAGTGTCCCAGAGAAGCCTCTGGCAGTCGAATACAGCACCCACACACGTCCCCTCGGAGGGGGCTGCAGGCAGGGAACAGGGAGGACACTGGGGTGGTTTCACCTCCTGTCACCCAGGGCAGGGGTGAGCTCTGGGAATCCCCCCCAGTTTAAATCCCTGTGGTCTTACAATGAAAACATCTGTATAACAGCTGGCTGGGAACCAAAGAACAGGGCACAGGCCACCCCTTCTCACATGGCTGGTTATCAATTAGAGAAACCTCTAGAAACAGATAAATAAATATTGCAGACAGATGCTAGAGGTAAGCAAATGAATGCTGAATTGTTTGACAAGATGGAAAGAGAAATATAAATTGCAGCTTCCCCAAAAATCACCTCCTCACAGTCCGAAAAAGGCTTCTGAGTTTTGTTTTTACATCAGCCACCAAAAGGGCAAGACCATTCCCACATCCCGTGAATCCCCACATGCTCATTTACATCGTCGGCCTTGCCACAACATAACCAAGCCTTACAAGCTCAGAATCCTACAGAAGAGCACACCATCACCTCTCTGAACACATGCCATTCACCAAGGCAGGTCATTTAACCATGTGCAGCAGAAAGTCACTTGCTAGGCAGGAGCAGGGACAGACTAAAAGTTACCACAGTAAACCAACAGCCCTTCCTTGCCAAACTTCACCTACTCCTAGAGCCCAGCTGAGAAAGGCAGAGCATCAGGGATGTACGCTGCTCAACCTGCACCTGAGAGGCTTCACTTGAACAATCCCTCAGCAGTAGTTACTGACCTGAACAAAACTGACATCAAATCAGACATGAAGCAGTTTTAATTTCTCTGTCCAGGAATTTGCACTGGTCTGACTGAATTTGCTTTTAAATAAGGTCTGCTTAAACTGGAGCAGGTTTCCTGCTGCGATTCAGATATCCCATTACACAGCTCATCCCAGCAGCCAGCTCTGTACAGCTCGACCAAATGGAAAGTTGGGCAGTTCATGGAAAAAATGCTTCTATACACAGACAAAGAAAGCAGATTTAAAAAAAGAGACCCCTATAATTTTGTATGCAGAATTTATCTTTAGATTTTGGTACTTGGCTACATAAGAGTAATACCCAGGAAGACAACAGATTTCTAGACACAGAGTGCTTAGCTGCATCCCTTTCTGGGCAGCCTTCCCCCTCTCCCCACCTCCACTCCAGCCTCTCCAACTAGATTCAAATTTGGCATCATGTGCCTCCAAGCAAACCATCCTTTTCCCTTTACAATTTTTAGCTCTCTCAGCACAGACTATGCAGGGCTGTAGAGGAAAGTGCAGGACCCCACCTGCTCTAGCAGGAAGCCAAGTCAGCTGGGATCCGTTTTAATAGTCACCAGCATTACCGGGGCTCTGCTCTGTATCAGGGAAAAGCTCTGTCAAAGCTGCGCCCAAGGACAGCATCCACAGGCACGGGGCAGAACATCGCTTGCTGGTTCCCAGATCTGGGCTCTGTTCTCAGGCCAGCACAAGACAGAATCGTTCCTCATCGGGAGCAAGGAGAGATCATTTTCCTTGGGTGCTTGGTGTCGGTACCAGGTGATGACAGGTTACACAGACCAGTAATGCCAATGCAAACAGGGTCTGTCCCAGCAGGCAGGGGAGCCACACAGTAAACACACCCCTGCCAGATCAGCCCTGCACCTCGCTTCAAGGGAGCAGATTGGACTTCTGTGCCTTAGAACGCACCAAGAACAATCTCTAACAAGGTACTTAAAACTTCAACACATGTAAGGCCTAAAATATAATTTCTGTCAACCTAACAGGTATTACAAATCCACAGTGTATTTTATTACCTAGATGCTAATGGAGCTACAATACATCAGGTCACATTTTAAAAGTTACAAATAGTTTATAAAGGCTTAATCAATCATTAAAGAGGTGTTTTAATAAATGGCTAAATCAATCATTATAAGCCATAACTCTAAGTAAGCTATTGGACTTCATAATAATCTGCACTATCTCCAGGTGAGGTTCTTATATCTAGCTATAAGACATGTTACAGACCTGAAGAACAGAACACACTGTCTATCATTTCTTAACTATTTGTACACAGACTTCAATGTAAATATAGGCCATACATGGTCACACTTCGTGTAGGTGCTGTTAAAAATACAGATAAAACACTGAAGAGCACTAAAAAGTGGTCCTTTGGGATGGCACTGGAGAATATTTAATAAAGTCAAAAGCTGCAGGCTAATTTCCCCTGAGAATTCCCATTTAGAGCCTGTCGCAGTGAGAATCCATCACAGACAGCACTGATTCATCCACACCAGAGAGAAAAAACACCTCTTCTTCCTTCTCCACTGCCAGCCACCAGGATATCACCTTCAGTAAATGAAGGAAGGATCTCTTCCAGAGTGCTGCCCACAGCCTAACACTTCCCAGCTGCTGCAAGTGTGGCTGGTGAACCTCACTCACCCGCTCCACAGGCTGCCAAGTGGAGCATTAGCAGCAACTTCCAAGGTCCGCGAACATCCCACCATAGGTGGGCATTCGGAGAGGAGAGAGGGCATCTCTCTGCTCAGACGCTTGCTCAGCTTGAAGGAAACTCCTGAGAGCCTGAGGCTGTTTCCAGTGCCAGTCACCCCCAGCTTGGAGCGGTCAGGACTTCAGGAACTGCGTGCTCCAGGTCTGACCCACGATGGGAAGCCAAGAGTTTTGTCTGCTGATCCAAAGAGGAGCTGACACTTGGGAGCAGCAATTCCTGTCCTTGCTCTTTGCTTGCACACACAAGCAGCATGTGCTCCCTCCTCCAATGGGGGGACTCAAAACAGACAGGCATGGTGACAGAATGAGCCTCACATCTTCATACAGAGCTCATAACACTAAGATATTTAATGCAGCATTTCTCAGGGGACTGGAGTAAAAAAAGAAAAAAGCTGTCCATGCACTCCCACCATCCTTCCCAGCAAGAACAGACCAGATGTCTCACCTGAGCTCAACCTGGGGCTGCTACGTGTCTGGGAGGAATGAGAGAAGAAAGGGCCAACTGAGCAGAAAGGGAAATATCTCCACTCCAAGACAATGTCCCTGCCAAGAAATGCTCCGCCAGTTCCTCATTTGCTTTACTGAGAGAAGTTAAAAACAATAAGCACAGAGGCACACAGCTGGAGCAGATGTTTTTAATTCTTCACTGCTCACAAGCAGCAGCTCTTCCCCTCCTGCTCCCCCACCTACCCTCTCCGCTGGTATATCCAGTGGTGGGAACGTGATGCCGAGGGATGGAGCAGAGCCCTTCCCCAGTGCCAGAGCCATCCCTCCCAGCTCCCACCCCGGCCTCTCTCCTAAACCTCCTTGGGATGGGTCATGATCAAGCTCTTCCACTTGCTCCTCCCTGTCATTTGTGCCAGGTAACCTTTGTAAATACTTCTTAGCAACCCCGAAAAGCAAGTCAGGCTGCAAAGTCTGTTTAACACGTAGAGGCATTAAAATAACCCACCTCCTGCGGCACCACTGTTCTCTTTGGCCCACCAACCTGAAGGTTAGTTATCAGAAGGTATTCAGATTTCAAAGTAAAACCGCTAAACTTCAAACCATTTAAAAAGTCTCTATCACACCCATGTGTGCGAAGGGGAGAAGAGAAAGGCATCCTGTCTGATGGTTTCAAAAGATGATTTCAGGTCAGTCCCTTATGCAACAAGAGCTACTCAGCTAGGATAAGATCAGCCACTAAGCAGGATTACAAATTTGTCTTCCCTCGGCAGCGTGATCTTCCACTAATAATGGTATCACAGAAAATAATATAGAAAATATTTCAAGAATTGCACTTTGAGTCACAAGCAAGGCATGAAATGCTCACACATCAGAAGGCAAAATCTTTCCTCTTAACTGCAAGGGTGATGTGAACCACCGAGGGAGCACAGACACAGAAAACCAAACACCACAACCCTGGTGTCAACAGCAGCGTAGGAAATCCCAGGCAGTGCTGAGACACTGCAAATCAAACCAGCGGGGCTCAGTTTGGAGGGAAGGTGTGAAGCATCACCAGCTGACCTGCCCTGAGGAGCCAGGGTTTGATGTGCTCTGCTTCCAACAGTACTTCTCTGTACCTGTAACTTACATCAGAGCGGCACCTTCCTGCCCCAGGACTGTAAAAATGAACAGACACAGTGCGAGACATCCAGCCGCTTCAGAGGATTAAGGGCAATTTTTATACTCTCGCTCCCAGGCCCAGTCACACGCTCCCTCGGGCCAGCGCTGCCTTCACTTGGCATAGAGCGGGGGCAGCTGCATGAGCTAAACTGGCAGACAACCACCCTACACCTCCCAGCATAGGTACAAAATCTTTAAACCAACATCAGACTTGCAAATAAACTTTTAGAGACCACAACCAAAATGCACAAGCCTCTACACTTAGACACAAATCGAGTGATTTTGAGCGTGGATCAGAAGTATTTTCCAAAATCGTGCCAGAAATTATAAACTACATATGTAAAGAACACAATTTAGGGATGCAGACTTTCCAGTTTCCCATCTCATGCCATCTCATCCCACTAATCACTGCAACAGTGCACTACTCCATCAATGACATCACTGGCAGATTTGATTACAGTGCTGATTACATCATCACCCACAAGAGATTATGCAGCTTTCCAAATGGCACCAGCAGCTTCTAAATGGCTTAGGTAGAAGCCACCATTAAGGACTTATATTTAAGAAGTCTCACACTGATAATTTAATGGAAGAACTTTCAACACTATCTTTTGGAAATATCAGTACATGGACAGAGTATTTTTCACATGCTGTTGCTAATGTTAGTGAGTCAGCACATGCTTATGAGAATACTTTGGTTCCTGGAAAAGTCACACACACAACTCACGGCAAGTGAAGGACTCTGCAACAAGGCAGCCAAGACTGAGATTTTGCATGAGTGTAACCAAGAGGAACGTCACCGCTGGTTGCAGGGGAACAGACAACCCAAGTGCAGGATAACGTGTGCGCTGAACCAGCTCTCTCCAGGATGGGAAGAATACTCAGAAAAGCCTATTTAAATTACTCTCAGCAGAAGATAAAAAAGTTTAATAACAGGAACTTAAATGAGAAGTAAGCACCCATCACAGAATCTGGCACTATGCGGCTGGGAATGTGAGAAGGACAGTGTTTTGCTGTCCCCATGCCACACACCAGCATCAGATCTGTCATGGGTAGCTGCTTCTTGCTCAGCCTTCCCTCCTCTGTGTGGACTATTTGCAGCAACAGCATTAGAGCAACCATTAAGCAGATGCTTAAAAAATGCACAATGACGTTCAAATGACATCTATCCATAAATCAGCCCAAACCACAAACATCTGAAGAAGATTTTCACTTAATCCAATTTACTGTAATCTCTCTCTAGTTAAAATGACAGAAATGTCAAAATGGGACTTTACTCCTCTGTCAAAGCATCTCATGGTGAAAAGGAAAATAAGCAGGCTCTCACACGCAGCACCACTTATTAGGTTAGAAATGTCAAAACTGTACTTTGATTCTCACTGTTAGCAGTCACATCCACATGCTGTGCCCTTCTGTTTCACTTCATTTCCCCCAAAAGCGAGCACAGAGCATATGCTTGATGCCAAGCATCATCTAGGCAAAACCACGAGTTACCCATTTTTTGTTTCTGATGACCCCGTGTTGATCTCTGTTCGAGGGCACACAGACCCTCCTGGGATCGCTCTTTATCACACATAAGCAGTCTTATTTACCATCAAAGGTCTCAGGAAAGCTGCCTTCTGCTGCTTCCAAAAAAATAAAACAATCCAAGCTTCTCAACAAACCAACTTTAAATTGCTTTCTCCCATCTCTCCACGTTAATTAGCAAAGGGACTAACTGACTCTCTGCTCAGGAGTTGAGCATGTGTGTGTCCACATACATATTTCCATGTGCAAGTGTGCGTATCTTTTTCCCTAGTGGTCTCAAAAATTAAGCCATTATCCAAGAGTCCAGGAAAGTGAAAGAAAAATACCTACTGTCAGGAGCAGGGTCTTCATGCATTATTTAACAAGAACTCTGTTGGCAAAACTGGTGTTGTTTTTATATAAAAGCTAATAGAAATTGTACCTCCAGGTGTCAAAACACTGATGGTAATTCCTGCTGCCTCAGACATCTTGATGTTTCAATTTTAGCAGTATGAGGAGCCTGCAGGGAATCCAAGAGGGTAAAGTGCTTGTACTCAAAGAGAAGCAGAGAGAAGGAGAGCCTTTTTATTTCTTATAAAGGGCTCAGGGGAACAGTTCTACTCACTGGAATTATCAGATCTGGTTCCCCTGCTCCTTCTCTTCCTTGAAAGAGGAAGGAGCAAGATAGGCTAACAAGGAGTGATCGTATCGTGTCGACAGGAAAAAAAAAAAAAAAAAAAAAAAAACAACCACACCACATCAACGAGGCTGCTAAGGAGAAGCATAAAGACAAAGAAGAAGTGAACAGAAGATACCGGGGAGCAGCAGCACAAGAGCAACTACAATTAATGGGACGCGTAAATGATATCCACAGAACGGACAAGCTGTGATGGAACAGCAATTTTAAAGTTTTATCTTTTTACGTTTGTGCCTAAAAGCACAGCAGCATGGTGGACCCCTCCCCAAGTTCCCTACCTTGCTAACTTCCAACTGCGCTTTTTCGTTTCCACATTTGGTGCCGGGGAAGATCAGAGCTGTAGCTGCCTGCACAAGCTGCCTGCAAAGACAGCACGGGGAAGCTTTAGGCTGCTGACACTGCTGTACCTAGGGCCCTCAGGTACTCATTTTATATATAGAACAGCTACCTGCTAGCTTTCATTTTAAAAAAAGGATGTTAGTTCCCCACATCAGCAAGTGGAAGCATCTCCCAGACCTTTCTCCCAGATCTTTACTGTCCTTGCAAAGCACTGCAGATGCTGGCTGATCAGTCAGTCTTGGTGTTTAGTCTCTACTCAGACACCTCCAAGGTCGCAGACAACATCTCAACTGCCTCCTCCCATCCTCTTCCCACCGTTTTCTCCTAGATTCACTTTGTATAAGCCATGGTGGAAGCAGCTGCCCACCCCTGAAATCCACTGCTGACAGGTGAGGGATGGCTGCATACAGCACACTATAGCACAAGTACACTGGGGGAATGAACCTGTAAAACCAAACCCATGCTTCTACCCAGTGACATGCTTGCTGCCAAGGGCTTTTCAGAGTAGTTTTTTTTTTTAAAAAAAAAAAAAAAAAAAAAGTAACTGTACTTCTCTTGCTTTCTCTCTCCACTGTCTGCACACCTTCTGCCACCACACAACTCCTCTTTCACTGATGCAGCAGAGATTTGATTTCTGGACTACAGCACAAATTCACTGACAATTTGGTCCAACCCAATTGCACCTCCCCAGTGGGACAACAAGAGCTAAAGACCATCCCAGAAGGTACAGCAAACTCTAATCAAAATCAGAGCCATGGCAAAGGCACGAGGCAGTAATAAGCTCTGATAGAATTCAAATAATTAATTTATTATGGCACCTACGAATTAGCTGTTTCAGGCCAGCGTCCCACCTTAAAATCACAGACAGTCCAGGGCACCATCCCCAAGCACCCCAGCAGAGGCTGTAAAGAGAACAGGATATCTGCACAGCCCTCAAAATCCACACTCCTGGGCTGCAGCTTCTAGGGAAGCCCTAAGGACCACCTCATGGTCCAGGCACTCCTGTTTCCACCACAGAGGAAAGAGAAATTGGGATGGTGGTGGCACAGGGAAGGAGAAAATAATAGCTCGGGAATCCACAAGCAGCTTGTCATAGCATTCAAGGGAAAAAAAAAAAACACAACTTCTCCAGGTAGTCACACAGCCAGGGACACAAAGGTCTTGGAGAGTTCCTTCACTGGGTCATGAACTTTCACAACGCCATTGCAAAAACAGCCCTGAGGAAACTCCCAAGGAAAAGTAAGTGGATGCAAGAGCGAGCTCAGCTGAGGAGTGCCAGAACTGCTGTCGATCACATTTCGCCTGAGCACATGCCCAGCCCTTCACACACAGGCTCCTTCCCCCTCGCTGCCCACCAAGCAGCACGACCACCCCCTGGACCTGCATCCAAGCATCCCAGGTCCTGCCTTGCACCTGGAGCATCGCACGGACCAGGGCTCTCCACTCCCACCCAGATCTGCATCCTGCAACCTTTTCCTAGACAGCTGTACCAGGCCCTCTCCCCACTCACAAGTGCTGCTCAGGCATCACTTGCAGCTCAGTGATATTTCAGGGACTGGTGGTCATCACTCCCAACCACCCCAAGAGAGACATTTGTTGCCTTCTTGCTCTTCCAGCCATGTCTCGCAGTGCGTGGTATAAACTTTAAGAGGCAATGACCTCATCGGAGCTGGGAAGAGGGAGGTGGGGGAATTGGCTACTTGCCACCTTCTCATTTTTCACATAAAAAAATAATTTATGAGAGAAAGCCCATTTTATTCATCTAAAAAGAAAAAAAATGCCATTAGAAGCAGCAGGCCTGCCCTGGAGTGCATCACTTGTACAGCAGCTCCTGGAGCAGCACCCACCTGGGGTGGCACAGAGCGGGAACCCCAGCACCCCTGTATCTCCTCCTCCCAGGCACTGCCCTCCAGCACCCCTGCACACCCCACTGCTCCACCAACTACTCAGGAAACATTAGGATACAGTGCAAGCATCACCTCTTCTGTTCATTAATGCTGACTTCCCCTGTAAGCACAGGGAGTGACTTCCAACTCTAATTTGTAACTGCTCCAAAAGGGCAATTAAATAGGCAAACCGTGGCTGGCAACTGGGATTTCGGTTCAGCTCTCTGGGCTCAGGCCATCAGACTCTGCAGTGAGCAGTAACTTCAAGGCATGTCATTAATTTTGCCCAGACATGTATCGCACCCTATTTCTGAACACACATATAGCATGTGTGCGGCACTCTGTCGATGCAGGATACACGAATCCTGAATACTCACACATTTTATATACTCATATTACTTATGTTATAGATTCACACATACATTACTCATAGCTCTTAAGAACAGAACATACAGTTCATCTTGGCATGAATCCCAGAGGAAGAGAAAAAAAAAAGCCTTGAAGTAACAAATCTAACTCGTGTTGAGTCCAACAGCATCTGTGGTAGAAGTTAGTGCAGTATTATGGATCATTAAATTATTGAATTATTTTGTATAACACACCCATGTGTCTCTGATAATGCCAGTCAAGCCTGCTGTTTCAAGAGAGGTTTTCTGTCTCAGAGCATGCCACCACTCTCCCAAGGTTTTGCCTGTAACTGTGGGAAACTACAGAAAACAGTTTATTTCTGCAGCATGCATTCAACAACCCCTCACGTACTTCAGTTGCACTGAGGAACCCCTGTATTTCAAGTTAAGGCCCAAAAATGTTCATATGGGACTGTAACAGCCCCTAAAAAGTGCAGTATCTCTAAAGTTAAGCTAGAAGTTAAGCGTGCTAGCTAACACTGGACTCTACTCTCTAGAGCAGGCTGGCACAGCAGTAGGGATATTTAATCTGTACACACCATACAACAACGGCAAAAAGTCAGATTAGCATGGACTGAGAATGTGACTCCTTAGTAGGGCACTGTGCAATGAAGAAAACAAAAAAACCAAACCAAAACAAAACAAACAAATAAAAAAAAAAAATCACAGCACACTGCAGCTTCTATATGCCTTTGTAACCTCCACAGCAAGTTTGCAGCGTATCAAAGCGTTCTTCATACCCGCTCGGAACATTTCATCCGAGTCAGGAGCTTTACACCCAATGTCAGAGCCATTGGAAAAGTCAGAGCTGTAACATTCTCATTTACTGGAGGAGAACTGAGCACAATTAAGCAAGGCACAGCTCTTCCCAGCTCAGGCAGCCCCAATCCAGCTCCAATCCAGCATCCCCCTCCTCAGCTGTGTCTTTCCAGCAGCAGCAAAAGCACCATCCCGCAATCTCTCCCGGGCGAGGGATTCCCACTGCACCAGAAGCATCCTCCCTCAGGCTATAGGACCACGACCCTTAAAACCAGCAAAACCACCCAACCCCAAAGTTTTTCGAGCAGAGTTTACCAGCAGTAACTCCGTTTATGCGACAGCCAGCACAAAAACAGCAGCTGCAGACTCCCACTGGCTTGACCGAAGTCAAAACACCGCGCGCTGCTTTTCAGGCAAACCCAAATTACAGCATCATCTGCTGACTGTTCCCAGGACGAACAAACCCACATTAATTACAGGCTAAACTTTGCAATTCACCTCTCAAAGGCACGAAACATCAGCAAAACTGCTTTGATCACACTGACAAATCCCTCTCCAACCAACAGAGCAACGTGTGAGACCAAGACATTTAGCAAAGAAACCCCAAAACTTTTTTCTCTCCTTTTTCCTTGTTACTGCCCTCCCCCCAAAAATACACACTCCAAACCAAGGAAGGCTGGAGGGATAAAATCACCTCAGAAAGCAGCAAGGGCTCACAAAACCTCGCACTTCACCTCCGTCAGCAAACGGCTGGCCACCTCCAGGCTACCGCAAAAGTGTATTCTCAGCCTCCAGCACTAAACACTGTTTCTGTGTCGCCGGGCCAAGTCCCAGTTTTTCAAAGCAACTTCTTTCTGCTGTGGCCTAGTTTAGCTCTCCAGACAAAACGCCACCAAAACAAAAGCAGCCCAGCAGCCCGGGGAGGGAAGGAGGGGGGTACTTACCTAGCAGCATCCCCGCATCACCTCTGTGACCTCCTGCATCTTTAGCAGCCACCCTCTCAAGTTCAAAATAAATAAATAAAGAGAGGCCACACAGCCTTAAAACCAAGCTGGAAATGAAATGGAAAGCCTGTAATTATTTCTCAATGCTCCTGCCAGTCTCAGCCTATAAACACAGTGGATTACATAAGTCCACCCCTCCTGTTTTGAAGCCAAAAGTATGAGCTTTTCCTCCAGCTCTGGCAGCAAGTAATAATTCCTCGTCGGCATGGCAACGCTGGCTGGCTTCCAGCAGACAATGGGCAAGTTGAAATACTGCTACGGCCTTTTTATAGCTTAGCTCTGAAAAACCTCTAAAATATTAGCTATCTGATGGCTAACCCAACTCGACAGCCTCTCCTCCTTTAACCATTTCCTTTCTGCAGCGTTGCCTGGTGTCACCCAGATGTACAGGTGGTGGTGCAGGGGATGGTCCTCTTCCCAGCGACAGCACACAGGGACCATTTCCCATTTAATGGATTTGTTGACTTCTCACCAGCACAGCATCTGCAGTAACTGCCACAGACTCAGCACGATGTTTGATTTTTTTTTTTTCTGTTTTTATTTCAGTCTGTTACTCAGCAGGTACGTTTGCTCTGCTGCATTCGCTCCAGCAAGCTGCGCACAAGGTTCTCCGCTCAACTAGTGCAGTTTGAGAGAAAACAGACAGCAAAATAACTCTTGTGCATGCAATTTTGTCACTGCCCTCCCATGTGAGCAGCGATGAGGCTTGTGGGGCTCCATCCATGATTTGCAGAGCTGCGGGGAAGCAAAATGCTTTACAAATCCTCCCGCTGCCAAGTTCTGGGAGAACTCACCCATCCTTTGAGGACAGCATTGCAGAGATGCCCTGGAGAACCAGCTGCACTCAGGATGCCCTGTGCCCATGTTGCAGTGTAGGGCAACCTGCCCATACACAGTTTGGGCTTGTTCTGCAGCTGAATGAGTTAAAAGCACTAACACACGCCAGCAAGACTGAGGGCCAGCAGCAGAACTCAGAGAAGACACTCAAGACATCATTCAAGTCAACGGTGTAGTGAAGACTGCTGAAGTTAAGGAGCCTCATGATTGAGTTTCAAGTAAATCCTACCAAAATGAGCAGCTAACACAAACACGCAGCAGCTCTCAAGATCCTGTCAAGTTAATATTTACCCTTAATATGCGTACAAAGCTGCCCAGGATGACCCCGCTATCTCCACCCCTGGCACAGCCCCTGACCATCTGAAGGCCGGCGAGGTCCACCCCACCAGCCTCATTTACACCTCAGAGCTGGAGCTCAGCGACTGCCCTGCCATACGCTGGCTCACTGCAGCTCCCAGTAAAACTCACCCTGAGGGCTGGGAGATCCTCTGCAATTTGCTGAATTTTGCAAGTTAGCAAATAAGCAAAGAAAACAATAGAAATTAAAGAGAAAATTAAAAAATAGCAGAGCCAAGGCCACCACAAAAATACAGTTAGCTCCCTTCTCAGTGCTCAAAATAGTGTTGCCAGCGTTCACAATCCGGCTCCAAGCCTGGCAACAGCTCTGGGAAACCCGAAGGCTCCTGCTCTGCGTTGGTGGCTGGTGACTCTCCACGGCCAACCCTTCACTCACAGGCAGCCCGCTGCCCCCCCATCTCAAGAAAAGGCTTGAATGCACAACCCATGGGAGCCTTTAACACTCGAAAACCAGAAGGCAAACAAAAAAAAAAAAAAAAGAACATTTCTTTCTAAATCTCATTAAGTCGGAGAGCGCGATTATGATTTTTTAATGTGCAAAGGTGATAACGTTGCTTGGAGCTCTAGTTCAATTAATTATTTTATGGGGATAAACATACTAGGAGACACTGACTGTAAACCACAGAGGTTCCTTAGTACCTGTCAGGCTCGCAGCTGCTCAGCCTTTGCTACAAGGCTGCACTTCCTAATGCCACAGAAGAGCCTAATTCTCACAGCAACTATCTGAAAGAGCCAAGCAATCTTCTTAGCACAAACCAGGATGCACCAAACCCTGGCAGATGCTAGTTCTTACAGCAAAGCGTCTGAAATGGCCCAAAGTAGCAGTTGTTGCTGCCGATAATTAAATGCACGTTGTGCTACCACAGAGCCAGGCAGAGCCACACATGAAGGAGAAAACCAGAACTGGCACATAGCATCTACCTGGGTCCCGTGAGCTGAGAATGGGCTGAATTTGACACGTCACCTTAAATCTCTTAATGCTGTTTTTTCAAATGAGAACTCAGGGACACATGACTGGAACACCTGCATATTCCAGGGGAGAATAGTAGTTGCTTTTTTAATTTTTAATGGCGAAGTTTCTGCATTCCACCCCTGTAACAGGCAAACAAGCCACAGAGAACTAAAATCTAGGAACCTGCGTGGGATGGGATCTAGCCCAGCCCTGCTGAAGGCTGCAGACATACAGCTGCATTTCCTACTCTGCCACTCCACTGAAACCTCAGTGGGTCTCAGGGATACATTCCTGAGCAGACCATATTTGATTCCAGTCCCCTGTCCCATGCCCCACAACCTCCTCCACAACTTGCTATTGTCAAGATGACATCTAAGTACATAGCTACAAAATACCCTGTCCCCAACATGAAAAGAAAAAAAAATTATTTGGGAAAAACAAAGTTGATGCTTCCTCCTGGGCATAATGCACCACGTGCATATGCCTGCAAAGACGCAGCACTTTCAAAGCAGGCACCAAGAGCTCCAGGAAAAGAGAGGATAATAAAGTTAAGAGTTGAAATATCTAGAGAAACCTTGCTATCCTCACAGACCAAGCTCCCCTCTCCGGGCAAGGAACATCCCCACCATGACCCCAGACGTGTGATCCAAGATGGGGAATAACAAGTTACAACTACAAAGCCCCGCTGAAACTTTAAAATGGCATCACACTACACATGCTCTTCCAGCTTAAACCCTTAATTAAAGAGACTATTCTTTACAGCACTGGAGTTACTCCAACTCCCATTGTTAAATTTAAAATAAAACCCTGCAACCCCACAGCATCTGTAAGACATTAAAACATTCAATACCGACTTCTTTATTCAGCTTTAAGACATCATTTAATAATTTTTCCTCTCAAACCCCAAATCTAAGGATTTAAAGAAAATAACCAACATCACCTCTTACAGGATGCTTTAAATTAGCCTTCTGCAATAATATCCTTGACCTTTAACAATTCAAAACCGATTAACTGAACACTCGATCATGTACAGCCTCCGGACAGACTGCAAGACCAGGATGTGTTCAATGCTGGGTGCCAGGACGAAGCAGACTCTGTAGCATGGAAGCCAGCTCCAAATACAATCCATTCATGCACAGGGATAAAACAAGAAAGAAGGCAGATTTGACCACAGAAAATCACCATGAAGACAAGAAAAATACATCAGAAAGCCAATTCTGGTCATTACTAATACAGCTGGAACCACAAGCAAGAACCTTGTCGTTACAATCTCCATTATTCCAAGGTGGGTCTTCACTTCTCCTGCTCTCTCTGGAAAAGAAGCCCCTTGCAGCCACTTACAGCTCCTCTACCACCACTGGTGGAAAGCACACGTTCAGCCACGGCAAGGAATCCAGACATAACAATTTTTCTGACCGGACCAGGAGAAGAACTTGAGCTGAACACCAGCCTCTACAAATCAAGGGGAGCCTCCATTCACTGCATGGGGAGCAGGATTTCAAATACAGTCTCTGAGAACATCAGCCATTCACAACAGCCTCTGAACACGCATTAACAGACCATGACAAACCTCCACGTTTTCATAAAGCCCATATCACTTTAACAACACTGCTGGTATTCCTCCTGTAAGCAGTTTCACATCCGCAGAAACATTTTGGAATGGCAAGTGGAAGATGAGAAGACCTCAAGATTACCACATTGCAGTGCAGTCCCCTACAACAGAGGCATGCAAGAAGGTGCCCTGGATCAAAGAGGTAGGTCCACAAGGTGTGTGGACATCCCCAACCAGCACAAGCTCAAGCGCATGACTGGATTCTGCTCTGCTCAAGGTGTACCTTGTCCCCACGAGGAGCCTGCCTGCGCAGGGTAGCAGATCAAGGACCAGTTCCCACCAGCAAGCAGCCAGCCTACACGCCAGTCAACTGCACAGGCACTGTCATCTCTGTCTGGGTGATAACATTCACAGATACTCTTGCCTGCTTGCTCACCAGCAGCTCTGCTGCGCCAAAAACATGAAAAGGGCAGTGAGGTTTGCAGAAAATCCTAAGTTATCTCCAGCAGTTCCCACAGCTAATTAAACTGTTCAGTCATGCATGCTCTAAAGTTCATAAAATTAAAAAAATAAATAAATCACAAAACCAAATACAAAAGCCTGACAATTAGTGGAAGCAGGTTTGTTTGATGAACTCTCCCCCACCTGCCAAGTAATTCTGTGGCCACAGTATCAAAACTTTCAGGCATCTCAGTCTTGTGCACTGATCCTACCACGCAGCTCCCAGCCTCCTACGCCCACAGCGACATGGCCAGGGCTAAAGCACCCTCCTGCTCTACAAGCCAGAACCTTCAAAAACACACCCAGCCCCAGGTAAAATTACACGCTGGGAATACCTGCCTCTACTAGCGGAGCCTGCAGCAGAGAAAAAGCTGCGCACAGGCCAAGCCACGTCTTTAGGAACAGGCCCCAACATCAGAAAATGCTGCTAACGCAGACAAAACAAGGAAGCACGTGGCATGTACGTAGGAACCAAAGGATGCTGGATGAGGAACACAAAGAAGGGAGGATGTGGAAAAAAGACTACTCATTCAAGGATCTGTACAAAAGCTGGAATTACTAGGCAGTGTCCCATCAACTGCATCAAGAAGTCCTGCACCGGGGTGTATCCCATGGACTTAATGAGCCAACGTCAGCAAAGCAGAACTGAGGTTACACACACCCAGAACTGGCACATGGTAAGTAGCTGTAAAGGAAAAAATCTGCACTAGTAAAATGATAGCTTAAGGGGGAAGGGGGATGCATGGGGGGTGGGGGAAGAAGAACCCAAAGGAGAGTGATAGAAGTACTTCATCACATCTTTTAGAGAAACAAATCAGAAAAAAATAAAAGCAGAATCTAATCCCAAGCATGCTATACCAGTAAGAGTCTTCTGTCTAATTGTTTCAGTGAGTTCTGGATCATGTCCTTGCCAAAGGCACTGCCTAGGCTGTTAAAAAAAAATTTAAAAAGCATCAAAAACTAGTCCCTGAAAGGCATACTATTACAGCACACAGGACCCTAAATATCTTCCCGAGAGCTGCAGAAAATGTAAAAGGCCACATGGACAAACAGACCCTGCATGCAAAGCAAGAACTGGTTAAGATATTCAATAGCTAAGTTACAAAACAGAGCAAATCCCAGAAAGACCAAAAAAATCCAGCTAGCTCAGGCTGGATGTGGAAATAGGAGACGAGTGAGACAAGAAGTAGAAATCACTCTTGTGCAAGCCAAAAAGCTAGGTACAGATTTGAGGACAAGTGTCCAGCCACCAACTGGAAGAAGCAGTAGTTCACAGGGATTTTGAAACAAGGCTGAAACCCAGCAAATGTTTCCAATTTGTTTTTTAATTCAGGAAGGGGTAAATCCATAGCCAACCAACCACCACACCAGTCCTCTGTCAGGGGGCTTGGCATTCCCTTATTTGCAGTCCGAAACAGAAATATCCTGTCAAGAAAAAAAACAAACAAACAAAAAAGTAAAACAAGAAGAGGACTGTACCCTGGTCATGCAATTCAGATGCTTCCCAAACACACACCACAGTTTTCTGTTTATTTTCAGCTGGAGCTTCCCTTCCACATCCACCTCCTCCCTCCTTCCACTTACAAACTGATATGCCATTTAAGATCTCCTATCTGCTGGCTCTGCCCACTGCATCCTCAGCGTTTAAAATAAGCAAGCTATGACAAACACCGGGTAAACCCAGTCACTATGAATATTGCAAAAGCAAAGCAGCTGAGGGGTACTGAGTCATATGTTTCAATATTTTGTCCCCAAGAGCTCGGCCAATCCATTTAGCAATGGAGCAGGACTCTAATAATAGACACAGGGATACACAGGAGATAAATGTACACAAGACAAAAATAAACCCCAGCCTTGTTATAATTTTAATACAGGAGCTAAACTGGGAAATGATAAATGAAGACCGTTTCCACAGTTGAGTCAAGAGGAAAATTTAACTCCCACCAGCCCAAGAGCAAACACACACATTCAAAACTGGATGGGTGACTTTCAGAAAGCTAAAGGATTGGATAAGCATTACTTTTCAAATAATTTTTCCTTGTTTCAAATTACACCAAAAAAACTCAGTGCTTTACTGTTTTCCAGGGCAACCAGAAGTAGATTTTAAGCAACTGTGCCTATTCTCAGACATCAAGTGCCTGCAGTTGTGGGGCCAACATCCATCTCAAAAAGCTGCTTTCAGCTCCCTGAAAGTGGTGTAGCTTGACAACAGCTCATTTTGATCTCAGTCAGTGATCTCAAATTAAAGCTTTAATACACTCATACAGAGCTATGAACTCCTACATACATTTTTTCCTTTATGAGTTTTAGCTTGTCTCCAGTCTACATGGTTAACCACACTCCCCCCACAGCCCCTGCCTTCGCTTTAGAAAATAACCTTTGGTGTTTCATGAGATTAACTATTTCCCCATGGAAATTATATGAGGGATAACACTTCCCACACGAACACCCAGAGGACCCTCAGAGATTTCACAACCTTAAGCCCTGTGTCATCACAAGTTATACTTTTGTGTACACAAACGAGTGTACGATCAAACGAGGATGCAGATGGAGGGACTGTAGGCCAAAGGAGAGCTATGATCCTCTGACCTGGCCTCTGACCAGATGTCTCCAGCCCAGGGTTTCACCCAGCAGCTCGAAGACACTCCCCAAACCTCCAGGCATGGGAACCACCGTGTTCCTCATGAATCTGCTGCAGCATTCATCACCCTCCCCGACCACCCAGCCCCTCCTATGCATGACCCTGTACAAAGCCAGGTGCTCCTCAAAAGGAGCTCCAACTTCGCACAGACATGGCTTTGCAACTGGCCACAGTGCTGCCTCTCAAAGGACAGCAGCTGCCAGCACCAGGATCCTGCCATGTACAGCACGACACAGAAGCAGTCACACCAGCGGCTCTGCAGGTATCTTGGCAAATTCTTTGCTCTTGAGCCATGGCTCCAGTTCCCAGGATGATACCAGATCAGCTCTCTCATGTCCCTGAACACCTGAAGGGGGACTCCAGGCAGCCCTGGTATTTCTACCATCAATTCTTTCAAGCTCTGGCTTTGCAACTCCACAGGTACAGGATTGTTATTCAAGTGTGATGCAAGATGGGCCAGAGCAGATCTTTAACCATGTTCAAGCCCTTCCTCTGTTGAATGACTGCTTGACCCTCTCCTCCTCCCTTACAAGCCAGCCCTGCCCATGGCTTCAAAGCTCATTAAAAAGTCTACATGGGGGCTAATGATCACAGGAGCACCCTTCTTCAGGTGACTCTCAGACTGAAAGAAAGTCCATGCTGGCAGATCATTAGCAAAAAGATGAAGCAAAAAGATGAAGGCATAAAAAACTGCTCAGAAACCCTGTCCCTATCACTAACTCGAGAATAGGTAGGACACTTCTAGACAGTACCTAGACTTAGACTTCTTTCAGTGAAGTAGGACTGGACTAGGCTGAATTTCATTGCATGTTTATCTCTGCTCCAACCATCCTACTAAAAAGGAGAAAACAGTCATGTTCCAGATGGGAGGGACTTTTTATAGCAAGCCATGGATATTTGGCACACTTTGCTGAAGGTCTTTCATCATGCACACAAGGTACAATGCTATCTAGTAATCTGAGGAAACATCCATGGGTTTTTCAACCTCCTCTAGAAATTGAGATTCAACAGGAAACCACAAATATACCAAGCAATTAATTTTTCTTTACCAAATGTTTCCAGTCATGTCGCAATTTTAACAGTAAGCAAACTATTTGGGTTCTTTCCAGTTCTTGTGCAATGATGTTCCTCATTTTTCATTTTATTTTTTAAATAATCTGGCTGAGATTTTTTTTTTTTAAAGAGTTTAAAACAAGTTAGGAAGTCAGTGTGAACAGAGCATACTCTCCCCACTAAATATTTACCCCCCCAGAGGTTTCCATATCACATAGCAGAGGCTTTGTACAAACAAGCAAGTAAAGAAATTTCCCAGCTAAAAATACGACTAACAGACTAAGAAATAAGAGCAGAACAACATATCTACCGACAGGCAACGCCAAACTATCTGAACCACATAAATAAAAGTCTCATTCAAACATCCCCCCCCCCCCCTCCAGGAGAACAAAGAAACATTAAGTCTTACTTTCCTGGTGTATATTTGATCAGACCTTCTGTTAACACAATATGACAACAGCAATGAAGGGAAGAATATCACAGCTAAACAACCGTCTACCATTCCCCTTCCTTCTGCCGAGTCCTTGCTGACGCAAGGATGGAGCAGCTGCTGTCTGTTTTTAAACAGCTCCATATTTCATAAGAAGCTGCTGATTTCTGAAAGGACAGAAAACCCAGCCAATGGCTTACAAAATAAGAACCAAATGAAAGCAATTCAGGACACACTATTTAAACATCGTGTCCATTTGCTCAGCTTCCTTCCAACATACCACCGCAGCTGAAATTCTTCAGACGAGTTCATTCTCTGTCTCAGCCTATTCCGTTACCACCACAAGCACAACTTTGAAGTATTCATCTAAAACAGAGCAGAGGACACTGAAAAAAATCCATCCCGTGTCTCTAGATAAGAAATCTTGAAATATGGGAAAAAACCTCATGTGTCCACCTTGATGCGCTCACAGAAACTGCTTCTGCACCAAATTAACATTACGCTCCCCCTGCTGCGTTTTCTGCTGCTGAGGGACACTGTATCAACATTAAATGGCTAAGTGGGGTGGGAAGACTCCCTGAAGGACCCAGCCACACATCTTGAACTTTTGAAAACTTACCAGCAAAAGATATATATTTATATTTGTTTATTTTTAATCAAGGACTTTTTATCTGGGAAGCTCCTTATCACTACTGAAATTCCACACTTAAGTCTTCTTAAAAATCTATATCACAGGATACAGGTCACTGCATATTATGACCTCAGAAGAAAGGAGCTTAAACCTTTTTTGACTCTGCAGCTCTCACTTTGGCTGTTAAAAGCAATGGGTTATACCAGGCAAGCCCCTACTGAGGGGCTCCAGACGCCTGCTGTCTCCTTTCTAGTTAATAGCTGCTGTAAGAATACTGCTTTTTTAGTTGTTTGTGTCATGTTGATTAGCTTAGATAAGGACTTGGGGAAAGAGCAGGGAGAAGAAGAGAACATGCAGGGGGAGGAGGATTTAAAAAGAAAAAGAGAGAAAAAAAGGCTTTCATCTGCTCTAATAATTAGCAGGTCATGCTGAAAATGATCAGCATCTCTTTAAAGCAACTGTGCATGAAATGTGGAGAGCCCTGCTCAGGTCACTGCACCCATGCAAGTCACTTAGTTCTATGTGTCACTAAGATCCTGCGGTTTTCTAAACTCCTCTGGCTTCATAATGGCTCCAGCCAAATCCTTCTACTTCCATATTTCCACTCCAGGAGATGGGGGGGTAACAAGGTTCACCAATCTTGCCGCTCAGGCACAAGGGCAGTGGGCATGAAGATGCCAAGGCCAATCAAGGAATAATTAGAAGTTTTCAAAGGACCTTCAGATTCTCTGACGAAGCAGCACAGGGAAACTTACTGCAAAGCATTTGCCATTCCTGGAGACCATCAACAAGGAAGAATCAGACTCTGTCCCAAACGTGACAAAGATCTTCCACAATTCATCACTGTAGCTGCTGTCCCAGGCATGTCTCTGCGAGTCACATGTTGATTCATGCAGAAGTCTCCCCCCCCGCCCAAAACGTGCTGCTAGCTGTGGGCCCCCAAGAGCCTTGCCCCTGTATCAGATAAGCTTGAATACTACATTGAATACACTGTTTGGGACTTCGTATGTAAGCCCTGGTGCAAAATGAAGCGGGGGGGCAGGGGGCACAAAGGGGGGGGAAATGGAGGGGATTAGCAGATTAACAAACCAGCAACAGAGGTCTGGTCATATGGGCTCCCTCCTTCCCCCACATCTACTCTCGCCTTCACAAAAGCATTCATCTCCTGAGGGGGCAGGACCAGTTTTGCTGGGGCACAGGTCCTTTAATGACCTATCCCCCTCAAAAGGAGGTGAAAAGACAGTTACGACAATGATAATTCTTCCTCTGATCCTTCTATAAGGGACACGTTACCTCAAAGGTCAGTAATTGCCAGCCAGAGCCAGTTCTGCCTTGACAACGTGTCTTTAAAATGCACTAAGTGCCTGACCGTGCCCAGGACAGCAAGAGAGACTGCCTTCAACATGCTGCCTGGGGAGAGGAGAACTTCCTTCGGTGGCCGTGATGGCTGTGTCTTCCCAAGTGTCTTTAATTTCAGCACCTGCCCCTCACTTCAGAATCATTCTTTGCCCTCAACTTACCACTTATCCCCAAACTGACGCTCACCTTCAAAGCAGTGCTGTTTGAAATAAGCCTGGAAAGATAGAGATTACTTTCAAATGAAGTGATGGGTTAAGTTATTGTTTCCAGACTTACCAGTCATGCCATCAGGCCCCAGTGCTTTAGCACAGCAGGAGCGACTCCCCAGGCACACGAGGGGATGGGAAGGAAGGGGGACAGTCCCTACGAAATCAGTGTGGCACAGGGACCAAGGAAAAAGCACCAGAGCTGGTCTAGGAGGACAGAAGCAAAGCAGAAACCCTTTGCAGGAAGGGAAAAAAAGAAACACCATATAAGCTGCAGAGACTGAAATCACCCAAACTCCCTCCATACTTATCACTAAAATAAAGAGCAACACTGCAACAGTCACAAGAGCATCAGGAAAGAGCCAAACTGAAGTGCAAAACGCAGCCCTCTGTGGTACCAACATACTCATCTGAGAAAGGGGAAGCTTCCTCCATGAGGGCAATGTGGAGTACCTCAGTGACAAACCTGCAGCAATTATTAGAAAGGCATCATCCATACATAATTTTGAATTTAATTTAATTAGGCACCCTGCTAACTTCATTACTTATTTAACCAGACTGTTCATTCAATTTACGTTACTACTGTTTCAGATAACTGCTCTGGGCCCCACCTCAGTGGGAAACACACTGGAGGGTGCATTTGGGAATGCTACAGCCCCAAGACCACACTCGCCTGACAATCAGCACCTCCCCTGGGATGGAGACATTTACCACGTCTTAGGTTTATGCCTCCATTTTTCTACCTGCATGCAGAGAAGTCCAGAGAAGCTCAAGGAGGAAAAAGGGACCAAAAAAACCCAAACCACTCCAAACCCCCAGATTTATCACTGTTAATGCTTGTAGACACCAGTCAAAGCAGCAGTTGCCAGATACTTCTCTTTCACCTGAGAAATACCCCAAAATAACACTTTATGGGGTTTGGGAGATATATATCAGAGCACTTCACTCATCAGCCAAGAGCAGCCGTATAAAAACACTGTTTCCAGTGCATGACATATCAGGTCAGGACAGAAATCAAAAAAAGGTCTCGCACAAGCAACTGCTCTTGCAACACTTTCAGGGCCAGGGAGGTCAGAAGCCTGAAGCTGAGCCTTTCACACCAAATCAAACCCAGAAACAGAGGATCCAGCTCCCCAAAGCCTCACTGGACAGTGCATGCATCCTCCTTCCTACCGCTCCAGGCAGCCACATCCCTCCCAGTCTGCCAGCTCTGCCTGTCCTCTCCAGCTGCTCCCATGAAGCAGCATTTACCCAGTTAACTTCGGAGTCTCCTCCGAGGACTGAGTCAGAAGTCTCAGTTCCCTGCCTGATCAGAAGGGATGCAGCACCATGGCAGAAAAATGGAAAAAGAATAAAGAGCACCTCAAACAGATCCCTGAAATAGCCTGCAGTATGTAGGAAGATATCTCAGCCTTAGACAGAAAGGTCTCAGAAAATTCATATATATATGAATTATATATATATATATATATATATATAAAGCCCTCACTGACTGGAGTAAGAGAGTGTGAAATGGTAAGAAACACTAGCCTGAAAATAGGTAATCCAATGTTGTATTTTAATTCCTTCAGTTCAACATTTCTTCCTTAAATCAAACCACTCTGGGTATTCTGAGCATCCAATTAAAAAAAAAAAAAAAAAAAAAA
>NW_020799121.1:11960981-11965347 GCF_003259725.1 Athene cunicularia | reverse complement strand
GTATAAGAGACACAACAGAATAAGAAGCTGGACAGCAGCTCAAAACCCAAACACCCCAGGGTACCCTTCCACCCCTTGTGCAACAGCCCTGCTAAGAGAGGTGCTGCTCCCCACCACGCACGCGAGCTGCTTGCACACCCTGGAATGAACGTCATTGCCTCGTGCAGTATCTTGGAGACAGTGTTGTGACATCCCGTTTTTCACACCCCAAATTAACTCCAGATCCCAAAATTATTTAAGAGCTCAGGAGTTCAATGTAATTTGCTCCGACCAACACACAGGGCTTGTATGAAGCATCAGAAGTTTAGCAGAGCACTGTTATGAACAGACTGTTCCCCACTTGGCACTTTGGAATCTGGTACATTAATGGAAAAGATACAGATCCACTGGTAGTGACTTTTATTTTGAGGTTACCTAGTAAAATAGCCAACTGAAATTACTGCCATAAAGATGAACAACTCTGTCACAAAACCAACATGTAGTCAAAAGCAGAAATAGCCGCAGTCACTACAAAGCCTTCAAGGAGAACCAGCATCAGCAGAAGTGATGAGTTTTCCATCTAGTTCTCGTAAAAGTGAAACTTTGTCTACCTCACAACCCCACGCTGATCTTGTGTTCAAGATGCTCAAAATCAAACCTCACACCAAGGAAAAGAGAATCTAATTCTGGTTTCATTAGCATGTAATATGAACCATTTGCCTGTTCCTTGTGAATAAAAGTCACAAAATGACTTGCATAGCGTTAGGGGAAATGCAAGTGCTAGAGTTCCCGTCAACGGAGAAGGAGACCGAGTCTCACAGCAAAGCCATCTCTGCTGGCCTGTCTTCATAGAGAACGGCAACAGAGGCTAATTGTTGTATCAGAAGGGCTAGGCTTTGCTATCTGGCCAGGGATGAGGCTGAAGTGGCAATACCAGGATTATTCAATCCTTTGTAAAGGTGAAGGGATCACGTAGACTCCATAGAAAGAGAGGATCTTGGAAATCCTCATTTCCTACGGCAAACAATTCTCATGGGCCTCTTCCAGCCTCCTCCAGCAGGAAGGGGGGAACTTCTAACACCTAATAGCTGACATTTAAGAATGTGAAGCTCCAGCCATCAAGTTGACACCGCAGCAGGGAATGCAGCTAACAGGTATACAGTTGCATGCTCCCTAGAGCATGGATTTCAAGTTACAGTTTAAGAAGAAGAGAGGAAACTAACCTATAAAAACAATCAACTTCATCTGGGATGTATTTATCCACACACACCATGTGGCCACACCGTAATGTAAACACCTGCATGGATTATGCCTCTGTCCTCCACCAGCAGTGTTTGAGGCATGCTCACATCTGGAATCCTGAATGTTTTAAACGCTACTTCTGCCTTCTCCTTGGTGCCAAAATGTCTTGAGGAAGCAGCACATGCATGGGGGAGGAACAGAACAGTAAGGTACCAAGACACATCAGATGTCAACATGATGAACACAGTAGACAACTTGAGGAGCAGACTAGCACTGGTGTGCACTGTAGGCACCAAATGAGGGAGATGCCATGGTCTGTGAGGTCACACTAGGTGAAAGTTAGTGTTATCATGTGACAATTAAAAGCAAATTCACATTACTCTTAAGTAAACCCAATGTTTGTTATTTCTGTTTCTTTGTTTGCTACATAGAGCTCCAAAGCCAAGAAGCATTTCCTGGCCAGCTAATGTCATTCATTTACAACTTACAAATCTAGGCTTGCATCTGGATTTTTCTATGTCACAAGAGTTGCAATAAATTTCACAGGCAACCCCTGAAGCATGCAGCTCTCCACAACACAAAGCACCAAAAAGTGGCATGAGGCCTCTCCAGCCCTGCCCTAGCTAGGCTGCTGATCAAGGTCCTTTGAAAGCAAGGACTTCATAATGAGTCTTTCTAGCTGCTGAGGGAGACAGCATTAAAACACAAAGGCACACAGCTCTCATGCTAATGTTTCCATCTGCTCAGAAGCTGCTTTTATTTAAGGACAAAATAAAACCAAGCGTGCTGTGCTGACCCTGTGCACAGACACTTGGGTGCCTCAATCCTTTTAGGCACCCCCAGAGACTTTCAAAGCGCCCTGGGGACATGCACATAAACAAACATTTAAAGGGAGAGGCATGTCAAGAGGCCCATCAGCAGCTCTGTAAGAGATGTTTGGCCTAAGAAGCTCAAGAAAGAGGGCCACGAAAAACCCCTCTGCCTTCAATCACATCTGGGCTGACCTTCCCGACAGGCTCAGCTCACACAGCCTGCCCCTTGCCTTTGCTTGAGTTACCCCAGCAAAGGCTAGAGTGACCCCGGCTAGCCTTTCGGCTCTTCGCTTTCAATGCCCAGTCTTCAAAGAAACCTGACCAAAAGTCCAGTGAGGTTAATGGACAGGCACACATTGACGTCAGCGAGGTCCCTGGATAAGGCCACCACAGTGTTTGCCTTATTCTTGGGATCAGCACTGCCTGGAAGCCAAGGAACAAAGTTAAGACTGACCAACAGTTTGCTGTCTCTGTCTTCCCGAGGACCAGCCTGTCTTCTGCACACACCCCTGGCAGAGCTCAGGCAAGGGGAGACTGACATTAGAAGGCCTTTTCCCTACCATCCATACTGGATTTCTCCACACCAAACAACCAACAAATCCAGACTTGGCGGTCAAACCCTTGAGGTAAGACATCAAGTTGTGGGGAGATCTGCATACAAAATGTTGGCAGATGTTGACATGCATTTCATCTTGTGTGCCAAAGTGTCAAAATTCCCCATCTATAAAGTTTTTCAGACTCAGGTTCCTCAGAGGTTCAAGGGTTACTCCCAGCATCTGTCCACCAGTAGCAGCAGACACAACCTTGTTTGAATGCATCACACAGCACTGGGACTGACGGAGTCCCAAATATTTGCCTCGTAAGGCCAGAGGTTCGCAGAGCAGCCGTGTTATTTACTTTCAGAGTTTAATTCTATCCAAGGCGATTTTTGGGCTGCACTCCAGAGACGTTTACCTCTTACCAGCCTACCCTGCCACTGACACTAGAAACCCGGTTACTCACCAATCCCCTAGCAGAAAGAAAAATAAATTCTATCCTTACTAAATGCAGCACTTCGATAGAAACTCCTGAAAATCCTCACGTGACATAAGAGACAGGAGCTCTGAGAGACAAGGAGACAAGTACTCCTCTGCTCCCATGCCAGAACACCTGTTTATTTGGATGCCAAAAAAAAAAAAAAAGAACATATGAGCCATCTTTCTCCCCCACTTCTTTTGAAGATGATGGATGCATCTGGTTGGGAAGCTGAGCAGCAGCACACAAAAAGGCCTTTTTAACACCCCCATAGCCCACAAGCAAGACAGGCAAAATGAGTTGCTAGCAAAGATCAAGTCCTCATTAGACCTGAAATATGAATGGATCATACAGAACAGCATTTTTGAGTATTTGTGTGTTAAAGCTACTTTTCTACAGCAGCAAAAACACCCCACAGAGCCTAAGGCAGTCCCAGGCAGGACGTGCAAGCTCAGTAAAAGTGCTCACGCTTAAAGGGAAAGAAATAGTGAACCACCCTCCTCCCTTGTAAATAAAACATGCCTTTCAGTGTGGAACTCAGCATAGAGACTCTACAGAGGCTAAAGACCCTCAGCAATGCGTAATGTGCCCCAGGCTGTTTGTATGGAAAGGGATGATGGTTTACTGGGTGTTAGCACAGCTTAACAGACTCCCTTCCAAGTGTATCGTTCCTCTGCACCCCTGTTTGCAGAGTCTTTACACAAAGCAGGCAGCACAGCTAGAACAGTCTGTGGTCGCGGATCAGGCTGTACTCCAATCACCCACCAGCAACTTGGATGCCAGCAAGAGTCCGAAGTCTCAAGTACTTCTCAGAAGTACCTTGCTAAAAGCAGCAATAGTGGCCACTCCGGGAGTCTTCATCAGAGTTTGAAACAAGTCACTGCCTCCCTGTAACAGCCCTGAGAGAACAGAGCGTGGCTATTTTAGGACCAACTTCCCCACCTAGGGCCAGTAGCTACTAGAAGAGAGCCTGAGGAACAGAAGCACACTACCATGCCACAAAACTCAACTTCACAGTGTTCATGGCATCAAACCAACTGAGCAGGCTTTTACCCCACAGGCGCCGCTGCCAACTGTCCCCCACGCCGGTGCTGTATGTGCTTCACAGCGGCGATGGTGGCCAGCAGCAAAGGCCATCACAGCCCAACCAGGAGAGGGTCACCAAGGGGAGGGAGGGAGCTCTAGCGAAAACGCACAGCACTGTTGGGAAAGCAGCAGGAATGTGGCACAAAGGTAACTGCTACAGCCTGGGGCTGCCAGATGAAAGCAGGATCAATACTCCACTATGTTGTTTAACCCGTTTATTGGGGGGGGGGGGG
>NW_020799121.1:11925807-11960931 GCF_003259725.1 Athene cunicularia | reverse complement strand
GGGGGGGGGCGGGGGGGGAGATAAATGAGTATTTGAGTTGCCAGAGGGTACAACTTTCACCCCAATCTGAGTCAGCCAGAGCTGAGTTCCTGCCCAGCAACACCATCCCAGCCAAATGATTTCAGCCTTACAGTTCACTTAACCACAGAATAGAGAGAGCCAGTAACCCAGCAGTCGATAATGGAATAAACTATAGGTCAGTGACCAGGGGAAAACACACCATTTAAAATTATTCCAATATTGACATGCACAGGAAACAGGCCTGTATTTTTATTTATTTATTTTAAGCAGCCTATCTGCTCAGAAGCAGCGCTGAGCCAGCTGCTAAAATTACAAGGTTAAGATTCTCAAAGTCTGTGGGTAAACTACATAATGCCAGCACACACATCCATAAAGGCAGGCCACTCGCAAGCAGGGTTCAACACGCACGTGATCACCCACAACACGGCGAGCACGCACTTGCTTATCACTACATCAGCAGGCAAGGGTTAGGGGGTACCTGAGCACGCAGCACAGCTCTGCCAAGCTGCCTTTGAAAGCCTGGCCTGTAGCCAAAAGGGAGAGCACAAACTCACTCAGAACACTCAGCCAGAAGCCCAGCCAGGCTCATTTATAGCTCCATTTCCTCTCAAGGCTGCTTTTCCTGGGGAAAATACTGCAATGACAATTTGCACCTTAAGATTAAAGATCGCTACGGTGCTCTAGCAACTGAAAGCACCCAGAAAAGCCCCTTTCCCCTCCCAAGTCTAAGGAGCATTTCTTCCATCACACGTGAGCAAAGCGAGGCCGCGGTGACACCAGCCATCGCACAGGCCCCAAGCAGAGAATGTTTCAGCTTAAGTTCACATGGTACCACAAAGCAACACTATTTCCTCAAAATAAAACAAGACAACGTGAATTCAGCAGGGCAATTCAGACAAGCAGTAGGCACCAGCCTCTCGACTCCATCAAGTAAAGCAAAACCAGCTGCACCATGTGCACCAAACAGAGTTTCCAGCCTTTAGATCAAGAGAAGTATTCGGTATGATCCAGTGCTTACACCCCACCACACAACTAAAGTTAAAATTTAACAAATTCAGACAGCAGGGTCTCAATGCCGATTCATCCTATTTGCAGAGCTGGCTGCTGCAGTCCTCTCACCAACCTCCCCACGCTGAACATGATCCAGAGCACTCTTCATCCACGCTGGCACCCGTCGCAGCCATCGCTCTCTGCGTTAACCAACCTGCCTGCGCTGACGCGGGCAGCGCCAGGAGCGTGGCACTGAAGCACCGTTTTGCAACCACAGCAAAGGGAATGCAAAGCTGAGATTGACAACTTTTCCAGGCGAGCACCACGGAAATAAATTATGCTGTTCCTAAAAATTCGTTCTTCCTCAAAAATACCTGCTTGGCAGAGGGAAAAGCCTTCAAGGCTGAATTTAGCACTCAATAAAAAGACCAGATTAAGAGCCTTGAAGACCACTTACTCTGTTTTTTCTCCAGCAGAAGTAGAGTGGTGAAGATCAAACAGGCAGATCTCCCCTGTACCACTGAGAGGCAAGCGACCAACACGAAGGGCTGCAGAAAAGTTCCGCTTCCCACCCCAGCCGCTCCTTGGCATCTTTCTCACCACCACCAAGCAGCCCACTGCGATTCCCACCAGCAGGAGAGGCACCTGTCTGTTAACAGCTGGACTCATGCCACCGACTCACCGAACATGTGCCACCCCGTGCGATGAGACAGCTCTGGCTGCCCACTGCCGGCCCGCCCAGGGCTCAGCAGCCCAGACTCGAGCCCGGCAGCTCCCCTCTTGAGTGAGATGAAAAAGCACGGTCTTTATTCAGCGTCTGTCCCTGCCTCTCATTTGCTTGGGAAATAACCAGCAGGTAAACAACACCCAGCTAGCAATTTGCTTACCAACACTGAAAAAACCCTCCACTTTCAACTTTTTTTCTTTGCTCTTTTTTTTTTTTTTTTTTTTTTTTTTTAAATTTCAGTAAGCAACAAAGCCTTAATCCAAGCTCAATAAAGCATAGCAGAGCCTGGCTCAGCTCACTTTGGCTACAAGCAAATCAATAGCTTTCTTATATCTCTCTGCTCTGCTTGGGAGGGAAAAGGGGCCACTTCTTTCCCAGCCAAGACATCTGCACAAGGCATCTATGTGCTGTGAGCCAGGACCCCTCACGGGGAGAGCTGAAAAGAGATGAAAGAGTGCTTTGGCACAGCAGAGCTGTCTCCTCTCACCCTCATCTCTGCTGGCACTGCCAGCGCATTTCATGTGGGAAAGTTTTCAACCCCAGTTTGGCCTCCCAACCACCATCAGTTCTGTGCACCCACAGTTACTCACAGTGGGGTGGGGTAGAAGGATGGGGGGAAAAGTCACTCAAAGAAAAGGTTCAGGTACTGTAGGTAGGACTGCTCAGGCCTCCCGCTCTGCCCAGGCAGCTGACAGAGCTGCTTATTCTGCACACCCTTAAGCTTAAAAAACGAGGCTCAGAGGCACCGAGGAGGAAGCATACAGGAAATCCAGCCCTGGATTCAGGAACGCCTCAGTGCAAATCAATCAGTCCTCTGCCTCCCTACCAGAAAAGGATCTAGAAGTCGGTACAGAGATAAAGACAATGTGGCCAAACCTAACGCATGGGAATAGTACAGTCCATTAACACCTCAAGCGGATTCCCGGGCACAATCCTTCCTCCCGCCAGCACATCGCAGCACCTCAGCCTCCGAGCTCCCGCCCAGGCAGAGCCACCCCAGAAGCCAGTGCAAAGCTGTCACAGGTCCCCGGAGGGCTGCGGCAGGGCAGGCACACACGTGCGGCAGGCAGAGCCTTCCCCATAGCCGGGAGGGTAACCATCGAGCCCCTGGTCCACAGCAAGCTGCCACGGGCATCACACACCTCTCCTGCATCATGGGTGCCACGCAGCACAGCTCTGAAGAGAGACAGCTAGGTATAAACCACAGCCCTAAGTGCTAACCGTGCACGGGATAGTGCTGGTGCACTTCCAGCCCTGGTGAACTCAAGCCTCCCTGAAGGTTGTGGGTTCTTCGGGAGCAGCGAGACATCCAAAAAAGCACCTGTGCAAACATCCCTGGGCTGGGGAGCTTTGATTTTACAAAGGGTGAGCCCAGACCAGCCTCTCACCTCCACCCGTGGGCCAGGGAGGCAGCCCAGGGAAAACCCAGCTCCACACAGCACGCTCAATCCTGCAGGGGAGAGCTGACTCCAGAAGACGAGTCACCAACTACCCCAGCAGTACTATCATAAAAACCACGACTTTTAAGATAAGAGTTCACACAAACCCATATTATAAACATCAACAGAGCTGTGTGAATTAGATTAGGCTCTGCCTGTTTATCCATCATGTTTACAGTACATGTGAATGCTTTCTAAACAGCAGATGCTTTTCAACTTTAATAATTCAATCGTTTAGAATCAAGCATTCAAAGACCCTGCATACAAAAATAAATAAATGCATGTACAACAGAGGTCTTCTTGTTGATTTTCAACCTTTTTTCCTTTAAATATAAGCTACCAAGAATGCCAGAAATTTTTGCTTCCAAAAGAAATGACAAAGAGGATGTCTAATAGATGGAAAGCATTTAGAGAAGGAACAACAAAAACAAGATGACCCTCAAACATATTCTTGTGGGACAACTTCTGAAAACCACATGAATAAGTAATACAGGCTTCCCTTGAAACAACAACAGCAAAAGCTTCAATGAACAACGTCATCAGGACTTGATCTCTGCCATGGATCAAATGCCATACAAGCAGGAAACAGCTGACACACAGCTCACACTACATACAGTGCCCTTTCCATAAAGGGCCTCCTCTTCACTGCAAGCAAACTCTCATTTCAGCTCAGCTTTCTTCGCTAGCAGCCAGCCTCTTCTGCCCCTTGAAGGAAAAAGGCAAAGCTGGCATTTCTGCACTCTGCCATCCAGCCCAAACACACACAGAACTGGCGTGTCTCAGGGTTTCTAACCTACACTCTCTCTGCAAGGATTTTTCAGCAGCACAAGATGGAAAGCCACAAACAGCTAATCTTGGCTCTGATAACATCTCCCTGGAACATGTCACTTAAGGTCTCCAAACCTCAATTTCTCCATCTGTAAAAAAAAAAAAAAAGTGAACAAAACTTTGCCACTGCAAGGGCAAAATGGAAAACACCTGTAAAGAAGATTTTTCCAAGTGTGACATGCACTCTTTGTACTCACTATTATCAAGGCTCAGACCACGAATTGCTCAGATCATGAGCATTTGTGTTGTATGTTGAAAACAGTACAACATTATACTCAGTGCACAATATTTTCTACACATCCATCTCATCATCTCAGTCATTCCTACCATGACTAGTTCTTTTACATTTATTCACACATAACCACGTCAATTTGGCATTTACTGCATTATCACTACAAAGAAATTACTGTAGGGGACAAATTAATTACCTATGCAAAGCAGGCTAAGAATAGTCAGCAACATACTGTACCTCTGAAATGCTAGACAAAGCCTCAAACAGAACTTCCCTCATGTGGAGGATTACAGGCTCTACCCACAAAGGACTCAAGTGTCTTGCCTTATCTTTATTCCATTTAAAAGGAAACAGACCTTCCTGAAAACCCAATAGAAACATTCCTTTACAGAACAAATGCAAACGGATTAATGCACTTATCAGCAGTAGGCTTGAGGGGAGGCAAAGATATATTCCTCCTGCTGCCTAGATATTCTAAGATACTTTTAATTAATTTATAGAACATCATTAGCTAATGAAATATTTGGGTCCATCGTTACACAACCTTCCTCCTCATGCTGCCTTGCAGACCCCCACGGTCTACAAATCCACACAAACATTTCAAAGGTAAGACACGGGGACTACAGACGGAGCTGCAACAGAAAAACCTCACTGCTCTTCCTTCCTCTTAAGGGCAGCCAGGACCACTCACAGTGGGTTCTGGGGCACAGAGCTGTCCTTAGGTAGGGGAACATTCCAAAGGAAACTTGACCATGTTAGCAGCCTCATTAGATTCCTCTTATACACAAACCTGAGCAGCACAAGTAAGTCCAAAGGGCAAGAACTCAGCCACACTTCTTCCCTGCTCCTGAGGATGGACGGAAGCACACGCACGCCCTGCTCACCCCTCACAGGCAGCGTCTGACCCCCATGGGAAGCAGAACCCACGCACACATCTCACTAGTCTATTAGGTGTTTGTGCAAGCAGAAGGTATCACAGATTGTTTGGCTGGAAACACCTTGCACTGGCAGAGGGGTTTAATGAGTATATACCAAAACGCTGCCTTGTCAAGTTCTGGATCATCAGTGTTAGATCCTGGGACCAGACAAGTAAGAAATGGACCTGGAGACAGACAAACATGTCTCAGCATTTTTCCCCTGCCTCGCCCTCTCCGTTAGCCAGTGTATATTTGCTTTTGCTTCTAAACTTCACTTCTCTGTGCAAACAGTCTGCTATGAGAGGTATTTGCTCAGTACACAAGTTTCCTGAATTTTTTGTCCAGCCCTAAGGCCTGATAGGCATTTCCAGCTTAGAGAGGCAGGCTATGAGAAACGACTTCAGCCCAGCAGGAAAAGCAATACATCCCTGGGCATTGGAATCAGAGACACTGCTGCACACCGTTACCTAAGGATGGGAGCTGATGTCAGGGATGCTGCGGAGGACTCTGGGGTGTCAGAGCCAAGGGGGAGACAGGCCTCTTCACCCAGGAACAAAGACACCCAAAGTACCACATCTTTGAAGCCACACTTTAAAAGCATCAAGCAGCTGCAAAGCCACAGCAGAGCCTTCTCAAAGCTCTCCTGTCCGCCTACCTACTACGAAAGAGACTCTGCCCCTGGTCATGCTTTGTAGGCAGGCCAGCTCTGAAACTCAGCCCATTTCAAGTCAGCTTTTATACAATCATCTTTATTCTACATGAGAGCTTTACACCACACCCACCACCATGCTTCCTGGATTTATGTGCTCAGCCTGTGGAAACAGTCATTTTCCCTTTTCCCAAGGTCTCTGACACCTATGTCTTCCAAGTATTTGCTGCAGCTCTACACCACACCATTCCTCAAACAGTCCATAACATGTCTAATGCACTGACCAGCTTTAACTTGGAGCAGCACCACACACAACCAGTCCTCAACAGGCTCTGGATGTAATGATAATACAACAAGAAATGCACCAGTTCAACAGAAACCCAAGGGACACAAACAGTTGAGCAGGATTTGGTGGATGGAGGTTATTAGCGCATTACAAATAGAACAGAAATTCAGGAAGCAGTTATCTCCAGAAAAGAAAGATTCATTTCCTTATGATGCTTGCAAATCACACTGCTAACTTCAGATCGGAAGAGCTGGTGCTCAGTAGAATGAAATTAAGCATGTTGGATCACACAGGACACCTGAGTGGATAATAGCAGAAAATTAATGGAAGCATATGTGCCTCAGGCAGAGGACTGGAAGACCAGCAAGAGAGCTGTGCTCAACTAAACTTCATCATGATAAATGAAACCCACTGAACATACTGCAAATGCAGAAATACAGTGATTAGCTGTACACCGGAGGTTCAACGTCTTAAACGCTAATTTGTTTTTTCCAAGAGCGTCTCTCCCAGCCAACATAAGCACATGTATAGTCTCCTTCAGAGACAAAAAGGGTACAGGGAAAAACAATCACGAACTTTTGGAACTCACTGACCTCACACAAGGATTTTATGCCTGGATCACCTCCAAAGAAAGCCTTCCAAAAGAACAAATTAAATAGGACTGCAGAGATGAAGCAACCTGCCGCTTAACTCCTGTGCTGATGATCAACAGTGCAGTACTTGGGCAGACTGGTGACCCTCAGGCGTCGCAGAGCTCACCTTTCCTCATCAAGTAGAAACAGAGACTGATCTTCCCACCTCAGCACCATCGGAAAAGGCTTCACAATGGAAAGTACAAGGCACTAACACGGGATGCTGGCTCTCGCCACCATTCAATTAACGTTGAAGGAAGCCCATGCCCTTTTACCACGTACCTGACTGTTCCCACCACCCCTGCCATGCCACCTTCTCTCCTCCACCAGAGCATCAAGTACTTTGCTGGAAATGTGCAAGCAAACTGTTGTGTTCACCAATGCCAACTCTCTCCTTGCAAACCTAAATCTTGGAGTCTCCCTATGACTTGCCTTCACAAGAATGCTAATTAGGTCTTTACTACCCCCAGGCTTTCTGAAAGAAAACAGGCATTTGCCATGTGCACTCCCACTCCAGCTATGTTTTCCCACTCCAAATCAACAAAACAAGTGTGTTACTCGGTCAGTGACATGCAGAGGACACAGCTGGCTTTATAAGAAACCTGGGAAGGGAGCTGCATCACCCACCACGTCTCACACTCCCAAACACCACGAGGAACATCCATCCTCCCAGAGGAGACCACGCACCTTGCAAGAAGCTGCAACATCTGGCTCACCGTGTGCTGGGTCCTCGCTCCAATGGTGCTGGGTTTCTTCAGCATTTCTCTGAGGAACAGGCTGCTACCATACCTCTCTGCCCACACGCAGGCTTCCCGACCTACATCATACCCTTCCCAAGACACACTGGTATTTTTAGCAGGAGGTGCACACAGAGCGAAAGGCAATCTGCTTCCATCAGTTGGTCACTCTGATTACATCCATCCAGAACTGTCCTTCTCCAGCATGGCCTGTGCCCAGGGACACTCAGGTTTTCCAGCCAGAGAGCCTAGGTAAAAGCGACTGCCAAACCCTGCTGTGCCGCCAGCTTGTTTCTCCAGTTCACATTGGCTCCTCACTCCTTCCTAAAAAGGGAAAGGGGGCATTTTCCCAGGACCAGGCTGCCCCCAGATCTCACACACACATGAACAGCCACAGAATAACATGAGGTGGAGACTGCTGCAAGAGATCCATTTTCTGCACAGCTAAGATGACAGAAACACCCTGTAAATGCCAAGCCCTGCAGGTCCCACCTTCTGGCTCCATTACAAGAGAACACAGCACTCCCAGGCAGACTTAAGGCAAGTGTCATCATACTTGCACGGAGAAGCAAAACTACCCTTACACTCAAGGGCCTGTTGCCAACAGCCTTTGATGCAGGAACAGGCACCCAAACGCATTAACACAGATAACCAGGCAAGTCAGCGTGATTTAGGAGAACACCACAGGTCTCCCAGCTTCCAAGCAGATAAGCCACCTTGATGCTTTTTTTCAGCTTCCCAATTCAGAAGATGGCTCACAGTCACCACTGCCTACCTCCCAAAGGATTGGAAGCTCTCCGCAGCTGATCTGTGTTGTACTTGGAAAGCAGAGAGCTGTAAGATAAGGGAACATATTCAGTAAGAATGTGGCACAAGTGGCTTTGGGGGCAGCATTTCAGGGCTTGAGAGATTCTTTAAATGCAGCATTTTACAAGCAGGATAAATCCTAGACCATGTGGCGACACAACTGAGCTGCACGCAGCTGCTGAGCCAGCTATCTCTTTCTAGAGGCAAGACTAGTTCCCTACATAAATGGTCCTTTAAATTTTTTAATGCCAGCTGCATGAATAGGACTTTTATGGATTCCTACAGTGATGCACAAAGACATCCTCAAAATTTCAGAGCTGCTCAGTAAGCCTGCACACTAGCTGCCTCCAGTAGATAGTTCAGATCCTATACTAAGAGCAAAACTCTCTTCCACTTCTCTTGTCTCATCGGGGATGTTCTGCTGTCTCTGGGAAATCAGAATTTCTGGTAAAGTTTCGTTAAGTCCAAACAGCTCAGACTTTGCAGCTCCAGTTCCCAGAGGCTGCACTAGACCCTGCTCCACCATCATCCTCCTGAGACCGCTGCACAGGGTTTCTTTGTCCACACAGTGTGCCTCCGAACAGAGGCACAAAAGAAACCGAGATAAGCGTGTAATCAATAGGCCGCACCCTCGCTGCTCTCCTGCTGTCGCCGCTATTTTTCAAAGAGAACTTTTCCTTCCTCTCTCCCCTTCTGCATCACCTCCTCTGGCAGCCGAACCGACAGCTGCGACCACGCTAAGCCGGATCTGGCAGACTGCTCTGCGGAACCGACCGTGTCGTGCTTTGGGACAGCAACTTGCCAGAGCTAGGACATCTCCAAAAGCTGCGTTTGCTGGTGTGACCAGGGCTTTTCCGCTGCAGCTGCGAAGCTGCCTCGAAGGCACTCTCCCACCCCGATGGACCTGATCCAAAAGCATGACCATAAAACACTATCCCTGCCCTCTGTAAGCAGCAGCAAAAGCCCCCACGGGAGAGGCTGTGACCCCAGGAACACCACCATGTGTACTCCCTCCTGCTGAGTGCAGAGGAGAGATACATAGCTTCAAGGCGTGAAGGGAATCAGTCTTGCTCCTCTCACAGCAGCTGGAGCACCAAAAAACCTCACTGCAATGGATTTCCACGGTTATCTCTAAAGAATGCTTCCCCCTCATGTTGCAGTACAAGAAGTTTACAGCCTGGTTCTCTTAAAACACCCTGATGCAGCCCAATCCCACAGCACGTCTGTGAGCAGCCAGCACTTACTCTGTGGCACGCACTGCTGTTTCCAGCTGTGCTGCTTCTGCAAAGCAAGACAGGGGAGCCTCTGGTCTTCCCAGGCCACTTGGGATGCTTGATACTCAAAAAGCACCCAAGACAGGTCTGCTACAAGGAAGCACAGAAGCACTGGATCTATGTGAAGGCTGAACAATCCCAACTGCCCTGCTGGAATTCCTCAAGGGATGGACACAAAGAGCACAACGATGAAGATAAAAGGTATATTCTCAAACACACCAGTAGCTGTGAGAGACAGAGAACAATCTGTACTCTTCTTTCAGGAAATCCTCTCCCTTTTCTATACTCATACTGTTCCAAAAACTCCTACATGACATCCCCTCTAGATCAGTGCAAGCTATTACAGAACTGGGGAAACACAGACAAAACCTTGAAACTCTCACAGTGCGTTCAACGAGGCTGATGGTTTATCCACGTGACTCTAATCTCCCCCACTTGTCTTCTGCAGCTCCCAACAACACAGACACCTCCTGGGACTTTTTCTTATGTGCAGTACCCAGTGTCCTTCATTGCAAAACCAGGCTCTCAGGACTGAAACTCAAGTATCAGAGCACGGAAATACATAAGATGGCAAAAGCAACAGCCAACACCAGGCACAACCCTTCCATTTCTGTACCTGACAGCCCCCTCTGAAATAATTACGCAGTGACAACCAACTGAGCCTGACCACATACATGGGGAAACCCCACAGCTGCAGCAGGGCAGCCCCCCACCTCACCCCACAAACACACCATGAGCTCGCTCCAGTCCCACCAGCAACAAGCACAAGCATGTAGCTGCTGGGCTAGCACACAGAAACCTGGTAACCTGGTGGGGCACACGAGAAATAAAGAAAATCAATACTAGTCGGGTTGTTTGCAAATGTATTTCCCCCCTCACCTTCCTGGTCTCACCGAGGACAGCTCATTAGGTGCCTGGAGAGCTGCCAAGAACGGATGGGCCTGAGCAAGCAATGCTGCAGTCCTGCTGGAGCGATGCCTGGGACCCACAAACCGGATAACCACACAGCCTGCTCTAACCCTTCCACCAACCCCCTTCCCTGAGACAGCAGGTGAAAGCGGTGCTACGCGAGAGATAAAAAGGGTAAATATAATTCAGCCCAACATGCACCTGTCCTCCAGACAAAGCCTACTCCCGGAAGCCAGGCTGTGCCTCTCAGCGCACAAAGACGGGTCTAAATCTGTCTGTAATAGAGCTTTTCAGGCTGACTGAACAGTAATGTTCACAAGCTGCTCCCCTCGAGGGAATACTGTATCTTCCTCACTGCATTACCCCAATCAGAAAGATCAGTGAGCAGCTCAAAGGCAGCGGTGGAAGAGACACCGCTGATGCGATTCCATTTAGAATCTATCAGAATATTTTATTCCTCCCTTTGAAAGCGACAGATTAGGTATTTCCGCGTCTCTTTGAAGTCTGGCAGAACAATTCACACCAGTGGACCAAACACCCCTTGCTCCTCATTCCTCTTGCTGTGCCAGGTATTGCAGATGGGAGAAAAGCCTCTTTGAAAGCCCCCCAGAGTCACTCAAGGCAAAGCTACCTCCGCAATCAAAGGCTAAACTTCCAGCCAACGGGTAGCGATTTCTCTTCATCACAGCAAGCTTTATTTCCATTCCAGCTTCTTTATTTTCAGAAAGTCTCCTGGAAAATTAAGTGTGGTGCACCTCTAGTCCAAAAATCTTTCCTTGGCAAGTGCTGGGTTCCCCCTTTCTGGCAGACACTGAAATCAAATGCAGCCTCTCTGTTTATTTCCTTCTTGCTGTGGATATGCACATCCTTGCTGAGCTCTGGAAGCAATTTGTTAGTTAGGAAAAATAAAGAAAGATTTCTAGCTCCCACATAAACAATGGCTGGTGACAAGAGGGGAAAGACAAGGGTTGGAGAATTTCTCACGTTTTATTAAAGTGTGTCTCAGTGTAGCAGATCAGACAAAAAAAAACAAACCCAAACAAAGAGATTGAAACAGATGAGTATCAAAAGAGTACTGTGGAGACTGGCTGAGGCATCTTTCCATGTCCAGGACCAGAACCCCCGCCAGCCAACTTCACTGAGCAGAAATACAAATAAGCATGGACTTTGCTGTTCCGTGGTGAGCACCAAGAAGGTGCTCAGCACAGCCCCGTACTGGAAAAGCTGAGCCCAGGCTGCTCTAGACCTGCCAAACATATCTCCTCTGGTCTTGAGTCTGAGTGCTAGGAGGGAGGAAGACGAAAAAAAAAAAATCCTCCCTCTTTTCATGTGCAAAAGGGGAAAATAAGCAACTCCATGCCTCCTCCAGTCCGAAGAACAAACTGATAGGATCACGCTGATCTAATCCAGAGGGCATTCCCCTGCAGATTATAACAGTCTCAAAGTAGGTCATGCTTGGGCTTGAGTTTCTCAGCAAGCCCAACTCTGACATATTTCTGGAGCGTGTGTAGGTGCATGTGTGTTTCTCCCTTTCCCTGTAGTAGCTCACTATGCAACGCTCATAACCAGAAACCCAAATTAGTTCACAGACAGGAGTGGAGTCTAAGGGCTGGATAAGTGTTTAAAACAGCAAGAGGCAGAGGTATTCCAGAGCAGTGACCCTCCTCTCTGGGCGATGGCTGAAGCTGGCAGCTGTTAAAGGCCAAGGGCATTCCTCCTGCCCAGGGTTTCCAGGGGATTAGGGCTGGAATACCAACACCCTGCCTGCACTGGGAAAGTGAGCACAGATGTTAACAGGGCCAGCACTGCACTGGCTGGGAGCTCAGCTCACCAAGAGAGCAGGGGTGTTCAAACCACATCTGAAGCAACAAGCATTGAGATTTTAGTGTCCACACAGGGTTCCATTCCTCCCTCACACCCTCCGTTTCCACACTGGCCTCAGCATAAGGAGCTCACATGGCCATGGCTGTTACTTGTCCTTGCCTTGGGGACAACGCTGGGCAAGGCTGCTTCTCCAAGCTGTAGCTGGCTCCAGGCTCACCCTCCACCAGCCAACCTGCTGCACATTTCAGGCTGGAACAAACAAAAAACAAACCCCAGGAGACCTTCATAAACCTGCATTTTTCACAAGTACAATCAGGACTCCAGGTCCCTCCATTTTTCCACCTCATCAACTCCTCGCCTCTCCCCTTACCACCCGAACACAAAAGCCACATACAAGGCATCACAATCAATGTTTGCAACCAGGTCCCTACAAAACAAAGTCTAAGCGTAGCAATAACTTCAATTTGTCAGGACACGAGAGGAACACATCCCTATTCTCCCTTCATCACCCTGGGACAGCCACAAAACAAAACACTCCTCCATACAGAACTGTTTTTACACCCATGCACTCAGAGTCCTTCCCATAACTTTAATTTCAGATCCTCCCAGCTGTCACAATGCTTGCCTCATCCTCCGAGGACTACAAATGCAGGCTTTCTTCAGGGTCTTGGACTGTTTATGTGCAGAGTAAGGGAGAGAATTGCATTTGCCGAGGCTATGAATGATTTATCATCACACTGAATGCAAGAGGAGTGGGGTCCCAAGGCTCGCTGCACGACCGGAATCTCACAGGCGGGCTGCATCTGCAGAGATGTTTGTGTGCGCTCTTCAAATCATCATTAACCATCAGGACCCTCAAGAGGAGCATTTATTTCCTTGGGATTGTAAGGGAGATAGCTGCTGAGAAAACAGCTGGGCAGGATTTAGCCCCATTATATCCATCTGTCTTGTTCCACTCCCCCACCCCTCCACCTCCCAGTTTAATTGGGTACAAAAATAGAGATAATAATGAAAATTAAAAAAAAAAAAAAAGAGAGAGGGGGAAGTGCAGTACATAGCACAGGCCAACTGCAGGTCACGGCTCTGGTCGGTGAAAGCACATGCAGCTGCACATGGCAGGTTTTATATTTCCAAATACTTCCCCCCATCCCCGAACCTCTTCATCCGGGTTTTAGGTACTCATCCCATTCTCCAAATGATATGCACAGCTCTGTAAGTGCAAGTGTTATAAATAAACAAAAATATGCCCACAATAGGACACAGCTTTCAGCTAGGAAAACGGGCATCAAGTATTCTTAATGAAATGGTTTTGCATTTCCCAGCAGTTCTGCGTTCTCTGGAGAGAGAGCAGTTAAACAACACAGAGCAAGAACCCAGCCTTGACTCCATCTACAGCAGTTTTGTCACAGACTGAAATGAGGCAGGAATACCATCCCACAGACCTCCCCCAGCCAGCTACACAGACTGTAACCTAATATTATGCCTCCTGTTAAGGGTGTGATACCAAGAGACAACCGTATTTACTACAGCACCCTGTGTCGAGGGATAAAACAGGATGGAGCCAACCATCAATCACTCTGCTTCTCTTTCTTTAAAGGACTACACAGGCCAACCCCACTGCTAGGAAGTATTTATAAAGTATTATTTTAGTTCTATATACTGCAGACTTTTTATAGTTACTATATACCTGTATTTTCTGAGTACTATATTTCCATGCACATAATCCTTACCTCAAACCCACTCATTAAAAAAAGTAATGCTCCCTTGAAAAACAATCCTCAGAATACCTACAACTCACCCTCACTCCTTCCCAACAGCTCTGCATCCCACCAGTTATCCCAGCAAAAGATCCATACAACCAGGGAGAAGGAAACCCAAGCAAAGAAGAGGGAGGACTGGGCAGGGGATGAGCAGCCCTGGAGTAAACCCCTTTTTACTACACCCCCTGCACTGCACTTGAATAATTTTCTCCTTTCTCCGCAGGCAAACTGTGGATTAGATGCATGAAAGTACAGCAATTACCCTCTTCAATTCTTCAATTACCCTAAAGACTCAGGAAGAATAAATTGTTTGCAATAGAGAGCCCTCTTGCCTGTTCCCCATGCAAAGCCAAACTCTTCCTCCATCTACAGGTAACCTACCGATATCTGTATGCCTGGCAGACCAAGACCATCGCTAAGCAGTCAGCTTTAATTTCCTTGGAGCCGTCCAAATGCAGCATCATGGCTCATATGCAGTTATCCTCCACTGCCTCTGGAGGCTTCGTTTCTTCTCTCCCCCTCCCCAACACACTGCCCACATATCACAAAATGCAAGCAGGAAGAGAAGGGAGCAATGGAACTTCTCTCCAAAACCATCTCTTCATGACAGGCTCGTGGATGTGGTGCAGCACCAGTCTGGAAAAATAAATCCTCCCTCCCCGCAGCCCACCACGCTTCCCAGGACTGTTTGGAGAAAACAGCACCAGACATCAGCTGACACTAGCAATTACATCCAAATAGCAGATACAAGGTCTGTTATCGATCTGTTCCTAGAGGGAAGGACAAGTATCCAGTAAAAAGGGGTGTCACATTATTAAATTCTGAAAGGATAATAACCCAACACAGAGGGCACAGCTGTTACTGGTACACTTCAGGCTCCGTTTCTGAGCCTGACAGGGAGCAAAGATCATCAGAGAGCTTCAGCGTTCGAGACAGGCCTAGAAATTGCAGGAATAAATTAACATATCCATATCCAAATTACTGGGCTAAGGGGGCTGCAGTTCTGCTGGCAGGAACTGGCCTCATGCTGCTGCCAGTCACTCCCAGCAGTTGCTTTAACATCTTGTTAGCTGGTACCAAGGTACTGGAGTGGAAAAGAGAAACACTTCGACCTCTCCAAGCTCTGCAGCTCCCAGAACAGGAGTTTTAACAGCCCAAAGACTTGCAACAGCCTGTGAAAAAGGCATAAGGGTGGACGATTCTCTCCCTGCAGTAACCTGAGCCCGACATCCTGGTGGAGAACAGCCACAGAGAGCTCTGTGCAAAAGCCTGGATCAATTCTGCTGCAAAAAGAAAACATGGCTCAGGTAAGTGAAAAAGCCATGGCCTTTCAACATCAGCAGCTCAAAAGAATGGGAAAGCTTAACCAAGCTGCTGCTGGAAAAAAAAAAAGAAAAAAAAAAGAACCAAGAAGAATTATTGATTTTTATGAGCTTGAAGTCAAGAGAGCCATAAATTATTCACAAGGCAACAGAGATGGCAAATTTCTGGGACATTTCAGCACCTCACCACACAGAATTACGAGCTCAGATCATCTGGCCAGCCTGTCCCACAATCGAGCCTTTATAAACAGCAATAGTAATCTCTGAAAGGGATGTCTGAACAGGTTACAGGCCACCACCTCATTAACAGCTTTGCAGGGCGTGCCAGGGGTTACAGACAGAACCACAACAGACAAATGGTTTCATGGCATACTTCAGGGATTTTCCAGCCCACTGTAGACAGCAGGTCTCCCTGTCTGCATTAACAAAATTACAAACATAACACCAAGAATTAGAAATGAAATGCACCCGCATCCTTGCCCAAACAGACTTGGCTGAGGAATCCAAGTCCCTCCAATCATCCCAAAAGGCATTTGGAAATCAAGGTGAGAAGACCCCTACAGACACCAGTTTCCATCTCAGATATAAGTCTGGGCAGCAGACTTGAACTTAAGAGCTCTGCAAGGTACTGCCAGCTTCATCACAAGCCTCAGGTGCAGCCTCTGGCAACTCATCTCTCCAGGCCCCTTTGTAAAATGGAAACCAACAATTTCCCTCTCCTTGTGAGGAAAATGCATTGATGCACCCAGATGCAAGAACAGCAGAAGCCAGACAGAGCCTCAGATCACAAGCTTGCCTGCAGAGATCCACACACTGCAGCCAACCTCCAACACCAGAAGAAAGCGGCCCCTTGGATTTGCAGCACTCAAAGCACCGGGGGACTCCTGAGATTATCCCATCATGCGGGCAGAAAAGCACAGACCCAAGTGCTGCTGAGCATGCCTGGCTGGGCTGAGCCCGCCACTGCCTTCCGCTGGCTCCAGTAACACCAGCCCCTGGCCCTGGCTGAGAACTGGCAAATCTCTGGCTGAACCCCTGAGCCAGGTGTGACTCCAGAGCATGTCTGAGACCTCAGTACAGTAAAGACTCTTGGTTAAAAAGCAGCACATTGGAAACTTCATACCAAGATAAGTTTTTACGAAATCTAGTGGAAGAAGATCAATATTTTCTTTTGTTAAGTAAATCTAGCCACTGTGAAAAGACTGGAGCAGCAGCTTAGAAGACAGATTTTCTGTTTATCCACACCACCAGAAGCAGAAGCAAGAACAAAGGCAGCTCCCCTTATCCACCACCCTGACACAAACCTTGTCCAGGATCCTGAGCCTTTAACTCACAGAAGGGGAGGCATAAATCTCCCTGTGCTTGTGCAGAAAGAGCTGGAGGTTTTAAGAAGTGGTGGAGGGGAAAGGAGCCATTTCTCTTTACCCTTCCCAAATCCCAGGGATTTGGATGCCTGGCCAGTTGCCCATAACAGCACCTAACCCCAACACAGTGTTGCAACACTAAAGACGCCCAAAACCCCACAGGTCTCTGCAGAGCTGAGCATGGGTTTTGAGCACAAACCCTGCATAATCTGCAGCAAAATACGGCAAGTGCCCGCTATCGGAGGCGCACCACAGGGAAGGCTTTCGTGCTGAGCTGTCTCACACTAATGGCCCCACAGCAGGATCTGGCAGGCAAAGGCAGCCCCCAGATTTAGCCAGCGCCGCTTGAGTTTCAGATGGTGCAGAACAGCACATTGATCCATTTATCGTCTGTAGGTTGCCATGGAGACCACAAGTCATTCCCCACCATTGCCAACCCCCCTGTGGACCCCCCCACTGCTTTTCAATTGATAGCTGGGCACTGGGGAAGCATTTGCAGCGCTGTGGAAATTAAATCCACACTAGAGGAGCAGGGGATTCAGAGCTGACATGGCCAAGGGACCTCAGCTTGAGGCAGTCTGTCCCGCTCTTTCCCACTGAGCAAGTCCAAGCAACGAGTCGCTCCGAGCCTCTCACAGAATAAGTATTACTGGAAATTAACAATAATAAAGTGAGATTTTAATGCCCTTCTCTGGGTTCCCCTCTGAGAGTAAGTGCTCACAAGGTAGCAGGGAGGGAAAGCTTCCCGCTCTGCAAATGCATGGGACAAAACAGGCTTTGGAGCATCCCAGAGCATAACCCCACTGAGGCCAAGCACCAGGGAGCTCACGTCGTCCCCGAGCACATTACACCCAGGAGGACAGCAGTTTTCTGCTCTTCATGTCAGATCTACTAGGGAGGGATCACAGGGGACCCTTCACTGATGGGAGCACAGGACCAAGCAAACACACAACTTCTGCACACTACACATAGCAGCATGAGAGTGGGTGGATCAAGCAGCTGAATCAACACAGGCAGCTTAACCCGAGCTCAGCCTCCAGTCAGCGGCTGCTGGGAAAGTCACTCCTTGGTCCACAGGAGAGACATGAGCCACCAACTCTGAGGGCAGCAAAGCAAGGCCAGACCTGAGCACATCCCGTAAGCCTACCCTTCAGATATACATTCCCTAATCTCTCTCCCAGGAAACAGAGAAATTACCTGACCTTCCTCTGAGGCAAACATCCCAATGTGGTGCAAAACACTGTCTCCTCACACCTACACAGTCAGGCTCTAGCACCACAAAGTATTTCAGGAGCTGCTGTTCAGTGCTGTCATTTACCAGAACAAGATATTATCACATTTCAATTCTCCCACCCCATGTGGGATGAGAAACACCATCAAGCTAACCTGAGGAAAATTTTCAAATCTTAGGGCATAGGTTTTGGCTTTTAACTCCACCCACAGCCACCTGAGCAAGTTACCTGCTCAGTCAGAAGAGCTGATCCCACATAATTCCCTTGCTTTCAAAGGAGTTGCTGTGCAGGTGCTGCACTCCTTTAATGGCTCATTCCCTGCACAGGCAAGTGTGAAAACTTGGTGCTGGCCTTACCCAAAGTTCCAAAAGCACGTCACCACAAGCACCTCCTTCAGGAGACCAAAGGAAATGACCTTTGTGCCCCACATAGAGGGAGAACTGATGTCACCAGCCCCCTCCAGCATGGCACGTTGCTGCCAGAGGAGCCCAGCAGCCAGTAGCAACCTCAGGCACTGGAGCATGAGGACATGGGGCAGGTGGCAGAGCACAGAAAGGCAGCTGCAGGCTGAGAGCCTTCAGGGGAACTCAAGAAGCATGGTGTAAATACTGTATGTGCCCGGAGCCAGAAAGCTCAGCGAGGGCTGCGTGTGGCATTTCCTGAAGGTTACCTCTAATAAGTGCTGTCAGCCTGCCAGCCTTCGACTGTCTGCTGAGTCCTTCCGTGGGAAGCACAGAGCTGCCTGGACCTCTGTGGCATTGTCACAGTGTGTGACAGCGAGAGCTTAAAGAATAAAATTCCTCCCACACAGCAGAGACGAGGCAGGTGTAGGACACCATGGCAAGCAAACGCACTGAAGTCTGGCAGGGTGGAAGGGCTCCTCTCTCCTTCCTAACGCCTGGTTGCATAAGCTGCTTGCTGAGCATCGCCTACCTCCCGCTCCAGAGCGCAGGACGGTGCGGTGAGAGCCAGCTCCGGTGGAGCGCGGGAGGCGGGCAGGCGGCCGCAGCCTGCCCTGCTCAGCAGCCCCGCTGCGCACACAGCTGCTCAGCCCGGCCCCACGCTGGCCTATCTGCCACAGGGGGGTCAGGGGGTGGGCAAGACCACAGCTGTGCCACCGTGCCCAGGTCGGTCTCCTCTGGCAGTGGCAGAGTGTTTCACCGCCTCTGTCACCTGTGCAGCGGCACAGACCCCATGTGTGTCCCCCCGTATCAGAGCCATTGGTCAGTGGAGCCAGAGCACAGCAGCAAACATTTGCATTTATTTACTAACTGCCACCAGAGAGATTATCCTGGCCCTTCCCCACACATTCGCTTTTTCCGATTCACTGGGAACAGACATCTTTACCTATTCCCAGGCCTCTTCTGATTATCAGGGTCAAGGTTACACACAACTTTTAGACTTTCCAGCCCCATGCTCACAGCCCACTGGTGAAGTGGGTCTGCTCTCTGCTCTTCTTGAAATGCCCTGCCAAGCCCAGTATAACGCAGAAGCTTGCAACCAAGCCATGATCAGCACCAGTCTCTCCAGCCCCGATGCCAAGCCTTCCAGCAAAAGCAGCATATGACCAGCCTCTCTTGCTAAGCCTCTGCAGCCCTCTCCCTCCAGCCGTTTCTTTTTCTTTTCTTGGAGAATTGCTCCAAACACAGCACTGGAAATAAATGATTGCCAGCAGTAACAGGGCAGTACACACCACATAAAGAAACACTGCAACTGTGAGCAGAGAACAACTCAGATCTGTCATTCGGGGGGGGGTGGGGGGGGAGGGAAAGCCACGTTCAAGGCCTCTTTGGTTACGTAAACTTCATTTCCATGTCTTTTATCACTGATAAGATAAGCCATTGCTCAAGTTCAAGTTCTGTATCAAGTAAACCATGATAATCCTCTTAGGAATTCCCCATGCCCCAGCTTGAACAGACCTGCAGAAAAGAGCTTAAGGGGTTGCCTTCAGCTTAAAAAAAAAAAAAAAACCCACACACACAAGCACACAGCCACATACTTATTTATAACATAGGCAAATTTGGGGCCTACTATAGAGTACTGAAGGCTTATACGGGTCTGCCTGAATAAAGGGATCTGCTTCTGCCCTAGTTCATAAATGCTACAAGCTACTGCTTGGTCATGCATCACACAGCTCAACACCAGCCCCAAGACAACTGCCCTTCTGAGGAGGATTTCTTGCAGCAGTAAGGATCTGGAGGATCAGACCCCCAAAAGCAATTAAACTGATTCACAACCAGTCTCACACAGTTTGTGCTGGATTACAGCAACAAGAAATTTCCAGGCAGCTGTAATTTTTTTTTTTTTTATTACAGCACAAGATAATTTTACATCCTTTAATGCTTGTAACAGAATTATAGTGATTTCAAGCAACTACTACCCTGCTTTGGGTATAAGATTTAAAACTCACTAAGACCACCTCCTCCTGTATTGTACTGTGAGGACATCCAGATGTGAACCATCACCATCTATATTTGTTAAGACGGTGATGTGATTCAATCTAGCAACTGGATATATTTGCTAACCACTTAAATATGCACTCACGCACACCGCGCTGTAACACAAAAGGCCATTTCATAAAATCGTGATTGCAAGACAGATGACAGCAATAAGCAGACACACAAACTCTTGCCCTCCTCTCTGCTACTTGTCATCAGAACGCAAATTACCTGGGCCAGCAATTTTATCACAGCATCTTCCAGGGAACTGGCTTAGCCTAAAGGCAACGAAGACCAATGTTTGAAGCTTAATACTTTACTTCACAGGGCTGCATCTGGCCACACTCACCGTCCAGCAACATGCAGCCACATGCTGGAAGGGCACAGCCTCAAGTTCTTCTTAGTCTCCAGCAGCCTGAAGATCAAGGCATAAGGCAGGAGGTATCATCTGAAATTGGTGCTTAAAATGTAAGCTTTCTCCAGGCCTATCTACTTCCTCAGCCAGCCCAGTGGGCCCTGGCACCCACAACTGTTTCTTACTCATTTCCAGCTACCAAGACTTTCATCCCTCCGACAGCCTCTCTCTCCATTAGGGTCTTTTTCACACATCCTTGAGTATTTTATGACACTCAAACTAAAAGATGCAGTATATCAAACAAAACACATCTCTCTCCTCCCCACAAGCAACTTCAAGATCCTTTAGCATTAACTGACAACCCACAACATTGTGGGAAAGGTTGTTTTCAGATCAGCTGCTGGAAAAGCTCTTCCAAGGTAGCAGCTGAATTCAAATCACACACCAATTAGCTCAGGGGGATTTGTGTGTTTTTCTTTCAGGAAACCTATTTGAAAACAAAACAAACAGAAAAAAAATGGTTTAAATCTCATTAAAAGATCTCAAACTGTGTCACAAACATGCCACATTTTCCCCTGAGGAAAACAGCAGCAAATCTAACTAGTTTCACCTCATCAGAAGGGGGTTTTGTCCTTTAAACCCTCTTGGTGTGTTCCTCTACCTCCTGAGGAAGAGCAAGACAAAACAGAGGTCCAGAGTGACTACAGACTGTTTAGCACCACACAGCAAGCAAACTGCTGGGCCAAACTGCCTGGGTCCATCCTGTATCTTTCCCACAAGATGAGGTTTTCCACACCACTCTCCTTAGGTTTGTGCCTCTTGCCTCAAGACCAATGCAGATGACCGTGTTTTTTCTGAAGCCGGTGCCAATGAGGCCACTGCATTCGTTATCCAGCAGGATAATGACAGAGTGCAATTCAGTCAACAGCAAATCCTCCCCAGGGAGATGCCCTCTGACCTTCCCTGAGCTAGGGGATGAACGTAGACAGCCAGATCTCAGACAGGCGGCAGAGCCGAGTGAATAATTCCTAATGAATCCTTTCATCTCTTCTTTTGTTTTGGGGGAAGGAGGGAGGGGAGTGGAGGGAAATAGTTTGGAACTATCCACCAGCAGAAAATTATTTTCTAGAGCTACCCCAAATCACTGTCATCTGAACAACATTTTTCATGGTTTCTGCTCAGTACAGGGTGAGGAGGAAACTTGGGCAGCGCTCTGCAGAGATACTCTGTGTGCAGACAGCTGGTCTGGGAGGGGAGAGCGGGCCAGCCAAAGCCACAGCAAGGGCAGGGATGTTCCTGGAAACCTAGTTTAAAATCGTCCTTAGGAAAGCAATCGAGAGTGAATTGAAGATATCCGTTCAAACCACATTTCTGCCAATAAAATTCAATTCCACTGACACATCTGCAAACATATGAGAAACAAAGAAAGTTTACAAAATAAGGTCCACAGAAAGCCAGGACCTTACCCCTCTCCACATGCCAGTCAGCCCTCACTATTAATTCTCTCCCATTTTCCAAGCCACAAGCTGCAAGAATCACAAGCATTTGATACAAGCAGACTTTTTTCCCCCCTCAACAGAAAGAAACAATTCTCATTTCTCCTGCGGAAATTCAGCTGAAGTATTCAGTTCTGCGGCATCTCCTGAACGCTCAGTGTCACCCAGAGGTATTACAGTAAATAAGGGTAGAAAACCAACTCACAACCATGAGATCTCAGAGCTGCTTCACAAACTTTCAGTCACGTGTGTGGCACCCAGGCCCACGGGTCTCCATCAGTGTGACAGTACCAGTTTTAGCCACACAGTTTTTATCCCCATCTCTCAATCTTGCCTGAAATCAGCCATGCCTGAAGCAGTCACTTCCATCCAGCTGCACTGGTATTTACAGAGATTTACCCTCAGCAAGCCCCACATCATCATCATCATCATCTGTGTTTTATATCAGGAATAGAAATTACATGGAAAGACCACGGTCGTGGGATGCTCCCTACCCTGTTCCCAGGCAGATGAACTGATGTGAACCTACACACTTACATAGAGTTTGGCTCATGTATTTATATAGATGCCAAATCCCAGGGATATCAATGACAATCTCTTCCCTAGTAAAACCTGATTACAGCACTGGGCTCTCTAAAGCCCCCCTGCCATCTCCCATGTCACCCGGGATGTCACGGAGGGCAGCCAAAGAACCCCTCCAGGTGCCCAGCACAGTGGGGGTCGCAATGCCAATGATTAAGCAGATCTTCAAAGGAAGAAAAACAAGAGTCCTAGTCAATGACTGACCAGCGTAATGGCTCAGGCTACTCTCATGTGCTCCTCTCACAGCACATTTGTTTGCCGGGCTGCCCAAGAGGTTTCGAAGGGTCAAACACGAGGTCATCAACCACACGGTGATTTCAGCTTCACTGAAAAACGTAAAAAGCTGGAACCACAAGCAAGTAAGGTCCCAGTGCTTACAATTAAGACTAAAAAAACCCATGAAAATGCAAATCCTTTAAGTTCAAAACACACCAGAGGCAGCATCAAAAATTAAAAAAAAAAAGGATCTCACGATTTTTGAAGATCAGAGGTTAGCAGTATTTGGTAATCCACCTAAAATTCTGACCAGCCTCAAGGACCAAGAGCGGCTGTGGAAAGCAAAACCTTGCTTTCAGGCTATTTTGAGAAGCACTCACAAGATTTATCCCAGAAACTGCTTTCTGCCTACTCAGATTTCTCAACTGAACCAATCACATGGTTCTTAGATGGACTGCTGGAGACACTTGAGAACAGTGCTGCCTGCCGCTATCTGCCTGGCACAGGATGGTTTTTAATTGAGGCTGAACTCTTAAGTCCCTGCCGCAGTCTGCAGCTCCAATCACTGAAATAATAATTAAACCCAGGAGAAACAGTGCAAAGTAGCAATGTCTTTAACTAGTACATTAAGATGAGGAAACGCAAAGACATGCACAGACATCTCCAGGATGTGCTGTTTTGTTTCAAGTCTGAGGATTTGACCAGATTTTCAACAGCAAAAGTCAGGGTGGCAGAGATCCTGCAGTACAGTACAGAAACAGGAGAGATGCCGGAAAACATTCACTTTCTCCTCAACCAGTCCAAGGAGGAAGTCAGAGCAAGTTTTTCCCATCATGAGTTTGGGATCTTCCTCCCACAGGAATCTGAGAAATTATAAAACAAGGAGGGGAATGCAGAGCAAGAGAAGCACCCGAGACATCAATCCAGTTCAAAGCCATACTCCCCAGCTCAGACGAACACGAGCAAGAAATCTGCCAGAGAAACCACCCTGAGAAAGTCAGCGCTGGCTGCAGAGGCTGCTGGTGGATCAGACAACGCAAGTTCTACTCTGAAATCTGAGGGTAGAGACTCAGCCTGGAAACGACTCTCTATTAGGTTAATTAGTCAAGTTTGATATATCCAAGTCGGTTACCATGGTCACAGGAACTGAAGAATAATGCTTTCCACAGATTTTCCTATGTGGGACTGGGGATGGGGGAGCTGTGTCCAGCTCCTCTAGGACACCCGGCAGAGCAGGGAAGACCCCAGCACCCGAGGACACCCTGGGCTCTGCACAACCCCCCCGACCCCAGGCTGGGCTGCTTATAAATGCTTACTGGAAGAGCTCCTTGTCCATAGATCGTAAGGCTGCTAAAAATAGCACCAGAGAGCAACCAGGTCAATGACACATCAAGAAGATGCATTTGCACGTGGAAATAAACAGAATGCATGCGAGATTTGCCCTCCACCTGGCTTTTGTTTGGTTTTGAGTGGGGGAAGAAACAAAGAGATGCTCTGTTTTCTCTTAAAAATTCAAAACTCATCTGTCAAAAGCAACAGAAAGCTGTCCATCTCTCCAAACACCACATCAAACACAGCTGAACTTTGTCTATTCCAGCGGCTGGGAAGAGACCACTGTGTGATACAGCATTTCCTCAACCAAGCCAATATTTTACTTTATGATCAACATCACGTCCGTTACTCACAACGCTACACTGCAGCACACATTCATCCATGCACTAGAGCACATGAGTAAAAACTACTGCCACTTCTAGAACAGCAGCAGATTTAGAACAGAAGTGGGAGAGAAAGAGCAATTTGCAATTCAGCAAAGTTCCTGTAGAAGAACAGTTTTAAACTCTCCGGGAAAAAAGACCCTCCCGTCTCTCTCACTGTTTCTGTTCATCAGGTGTCTACCTGAGCCACAATTGATGCTTGCAGAAATGGCCACAGAGCACAGAGGATGGCATGTGCCCAACTTTCCTCTTCACCAGCTCTCCCCAGGGTGCGCAGGGCTGAAGGCACAAAAACACAGACTACTTGAGTCTCCCAGGGAGCACAAGCAAGGCTCAAGGAATAAAGGTAATGCAGCTAACACAAAGCAGGAACAGGCACATGGAGGGCAATGGGAAAAGCCCAAACCCTGCCACAAAGGAGCACTCCCAGCAACGTTTCTGACCCAGGCAGTTGATTTCTAGCCCACAGAAAAGGAGCAAATGCCACAGACCTTCCCAGCTGCCCAGATCATGGCAGGAAAGGACCTAACTTCTGTCAGTACTGCCTGAGCATGACTCCAGGCTGAAATCGCTGCTGTGGGAATGCAAATAAAACCCTACATGAGGGTCTGTATCACCTGCTGTAAAACCGGTTTATCCCCTGCTAAAGGGAGACACATCAGAGATAAGCAAAGGTCTATGCAAAATAAGTTTGAGAGAAAAATCTGCTATTTAGAGGAGAATTTCAGGACTGTGGTTCTATACCCGCAAAAGACATAGGCTTGAAATATCACCAAGCTGTGTAAATTACAGCCACTATCCCTTGATTTCAGGCTGTCTGTCCCTTGGCTCCCCATGCCTTCATGGGTAGTATGCTGTACCCATACTACCCCCAAAGCAGTGCCAACACAACCAAAGAGTGATTGCTTAGTGAAGACATTCACTCAATTACTCAGGTCAAAAATAACGGGAGGGAGAAACACTGGGATAGGGGCATGATGAGGGACAGTGAGATAGCAATCTCCTTTAGCCAGCACAACCAAAGCCTTCCTATCCCAAAAATACAGCCTAAAAGAAGTCTGCTAGATGCTGTGAAAAAAACAGAATAAATCACCCTTGTTTGACAGACCCAAACCCATTAAGAGATACAGTTCAGCTCCACCTTTCTTAGGTTAATGTTAAGCTGCTACTTCCCCCTCCTCTTCTTCTGCAGATGCCTTAATTGGTTCCTTAATACAGATTTCACTGTTATGCTTATCGCAACACTCGGAGCTGGCCGTGTGATGGGAGCACACAACACAGAGAAGACCCATTTGTCTCCATGACTAATTGTTCTGCCTCCTCAACATGCACGCTAAATTGACTTGGCAAGACTGCAAGGTGAAGCTGCTCTATTTACTTAGACATTTCTTCTGCCAGTTGAGAGGCTCTGTACAGCAGCTTGAGAAGGGCCAAGACAGAACAGGCACCTCTATCAAGTTTATGCAAAACTGGAATAAGTAAAGAAAGGATCAGGCCCCAGGTTAGCAGCATTCCTGGCCGTGTCCTTTACAGTAGGTATTTTAGCCTCAGTTACCTAAGAATTAATTAGCAAAATACTCAAGAAGTTCATAAAGGCAAGTGTGAACACTCACTTATTTCTAGCTACAGCCTTCTTTACCCTAGGGATCAGCCTCCATAAAACAAAAATAAGTACGTGTAGACTGCCTGATCAAAACGCAGGGGAGTGTCTGTGTTAGCCAAACACATCTAATGCCTCAAGCTGCAACCGGGTAACTCAAGGCTGAAGAGTCATGCACAGACACGTTCTTCCTGGAACTGCCCCACGCCTCCAGCCACGGGTCTGACTCTGCACCCATCTTCCAGCTCAGCCAAAGGTTCAAGGTGTTTCCGCATAAAACAAGGAACTAGAGCAAGACAAACACAATAATACATTGTGTGGGGAACGAAGCCTCCTGCCGAGAAGAAATCCACACACATTCAAAAAAAAAAAAACCCAACCAACTGAACAAAAGGCCAAAAAAAATAAAAAGCTGGATGGAGCTTAATGTTCTTGTCCCATTGAAATGGACACCAAAACTCTCACCGTCCTTGGCAGGGGAAGCTGGAGCAACCAAGGAGCTTGCATGCTCGCATCTGCCTCCGCAGCATGACTCCTCCACCTCTGGGCAAACCAAACTCGATCTTTCTCAGCTTTCACCTACAATTGCAGAGTTTAAGAACGTTCATGGAAATGCTCTAGATTTCACGAGCACCAGTCTCTGGAGAAGATGCAAACCTTAGCTTTCCACAGCAAGGGAGTTAGAACAGAAAGACAACCCTTAAGGTATGCACAGACATCTCTCTCTACTTTTGTTTCATCATGCTGGAAAAAACCCAAAATCCTGCAGTGTTTCTTAGTCCATCACCACACAGCCCTCAGGAATGCTGCTGCCAACTGGCTGGGTTCTGGATCAAAACTGCAGCAGCTCTTTACATGCATCTCTAATGATGATATCTTAAGACAAAGAGACATCAAAAATCAAAAACCCACAATTTTTTAACAGCTATCCTGTCAAGAGAGCAAAGAAAAGCCAAGACTAAAACCTACAAATGAAGAAAAAAAAAAAACAGAGAGGAAGAAGAAAAAAGGGCTGGCTGACACCTCCTATATATGCTGTCAGCAGGATCATTTGCTCCAAAAATAAAGATGTTCAGCGCATCTAACCGATGACAACTGCTTCATGGTCCCAACACTGGAGTTGCATAAACACCTCTGAACATCCATTGCCTGGCAGCTCAGGAAAAAACAAGCACTTGTACTCACTCAGAGCAAGCAACAGACGCTGTGTGCCACTCCCCAGTCGGATTTTCAGCTCTTCACGTCCACTCAAGCATACAGTCAGGCTGCACAGAAGCCTTTCACCCCTCTACCCTTTGCCAGTCATGCTCGGCAGCTCCAGCCACAAGCCCGCAGCTGAGATAGCTGCCCAGGTGCCTGTGCCACATCATGCAAAAACATCTCAACAGCAGCTCAGGATCCCAAACAACTCTGCAGAGCAAGCACAGAAAGGCAGCACTACCAGCCCCGGGCACCCCCACACAGCCAGCAGCAACCAACCTCCTGCACAGCCTGGATACACTCAGGCTGCCTCATCAGCACCTCCCAAGTAAGTGACATTTATTTAAGACTAGAAAGCCTTAAAATAAGAATATTGAAGGCTTTTTTCACTGTCAGTTCAGAGAGTTTTTCCAAAACAGTGGACACACAGATCCCTGTAATGCAGACTTTGCTGTATTTTACTTCTTTGACAGTTTTTAATCACCTCTGGTCTAGCATTTGGAAATTATTATTCACACACACACAAAACAGGAACAAGGCTGCATGGAAACATGAATTTCACTGGCCTGCCTGGTTTTGTCTGTGGACACCACCTCACATATTACCAAATCAAAACAAGCCGGCCAACTTCTGTGTGAGGGGGGAAATGAAAGGGCAGACCGGTGACCTAGAAATGAAGCTGAGACTTTGGCATGAGCTTGAAACTCTACAGCAAAGGAAAAAAAAATAGAAAAAAAAGAGCTGTAACTGCTTTCAAGATGGAACTTGAAAAGTTTATTAATGGAATTATATGACGTGGTACCTGCAGAAAAACAAGGGCTTGATCAAGGAAGTCTTTCCAGCAGGAGAGAGTCATCCCCTCTGCCAAACAGAAGAAAGTCTTGTGCCAGAGAAGAGGGGACACAGCTATTTAAGGTCCCAATACAGGAAAAACACCCCCGGGCAAATGACTGGAGAAACTTCCTGAGCGCACAGCTCGGATACCAAATACCACCGCTCTGTTACACACCCCAGATTTACATACCACATGATATCATGAATCGCATGATGGTAACGGCAAGGGCTTGACGAGTCAGTTGACAAAGCTTTAGTACTTCAAGCAGTGGATCAGGAATGCTGCAGTCACACGTCTCAGCGCTGATCCAATGCAAACTCACCCTGCCAGGTGTAATTGGTTCAAGGAGGGTGTTAACAAGTTACCTTTGTTCCAGCAAGTTTCAGGCTTCATCAGGTAACATCTATATCACCAGCATAAAACTGACACAGGATCTGCACTGCCCTCTCCAAGGCTGACAGAAGAGGTCATCACATGCCAACGTCCAGCCTGGACTGTGCAGGTACCACCTGGGTAATCCAGCGTAAATCACTGAGGGCTCACAGCCTTCGCAAAACCAGCTCCTTGCACCATCAGGCCAAAGAGATCACACGGCCTTGGCAGTAAACACTTACGCAGAGTTGCAATGTGTTTCTGCTCTCTGAGCCAGGTGCAGCCACCGATAAACCACGTGCTAACTGGTGTTTCTGCAGTGCTGGGAGGTACATGTTCGAGAAGTTTGCAGAGGCCAAAGACTGAGCTATTTACGAAGTGATCAAGTACCACACAGCTGAGACCTGGTCCTATAAAAACGTAGCTGTTGGAGCAATTTTATAAGGTTTTAAAATATTTTCAGAAGAAAGCCAACTTTCCATTGTTTGCCACAGCTTGTTAGAAGCCCACACATCCCACAGAGTAGAGGAAAGGCACCCTCTGCCCTCCCCAGCCAGCACTGCACAGATCGAGGTACAGGCAGATTTTCAGAAAGTTTGGCCTTGCCTGCCATCCTACTCACCGGTTCAACTCTCCACCACATCCCACTGAAACCCAAGCCCAGGGTTCAGTCCTTCACCGTAGTGTGCTGCAATAACCAGGCCCCAGCTCTTTACACAACCACCCAAGCCTCCAGACCTTGCAATTACACACTCCCTGAGGAAGACAAAACCTGCCCACCTGGGAGACAGCGAGTCTTCAAGGACTGATCTCAGACGATGGGATGATCCACACCAGGAACCTTCCCAAATCCTGTCATCCTCCACCCACGGGCTGACACATTTCTTTCCTTCTGCCTTCTTCAACACAGGCACAGAAGAGCGCAATACAAACCACTCTCTTGCCCCAACACGCAGAGGACAAACCTTAACTGCGTTGCTTAGGAAGCTGGTGAGAAGCATTCGGGTACCAACACAGAGCACCAGCCCAAAGCCTGCAGAAAACAGGATTTAGAAGACACAGAAGTCCCAAAAAACTACATGACAGATGGTCACACCATTGGAGTATTTCTGCGGTTTACAGCCAGTTCCCTGCACGGGCAGGGAGCATACCTGGACAGTAAGGGTTAACCTCCCACATAATTGGGCCGAAACTGCATTTCTGGGCACCGTCACTCTGTCCAGTGTTGCGCCAGGGAAACAATGCTAAATAAAGATTACGAGGAGTGGTATTATGTAAATAATTCTCTTCCACAATGAAAGGATAAACCTAGACTGCCTGGTTAGTTATTAACCCAGGAGCCAGCACCGCAGAGAGGAAATCCTGCCGGCTCTCCCTCCCTTGACACATGCAGCACCAGGAGAGCCGCAGACAGGGCTGCAGCTACCAGTGACAACATCTGCATCGTCCCCTGCCTCCCTGGGTGCTGGCACTCTCCCTTCGACCACTTCCCACAGGAGGAAACCATTTGGGCCCCACCATGTTGTCTCCTCGTGGGGCAGCCCCGCTCCTCCTGGCCTCACCACCACTGCCAAGGCTGGACTTGGCCCCCTTCCTCCTCCTTGTTCTCCTCCTCCCACTACCGGTCCAGGACACAGAGGACTCCCTGCCCTTTGATGGGAACATGCTCCTCACCACATCCCTCCTCTGGAAGACCTTCCCTTCCCCTCGTAGGCTGAACCCACTAGAGCCTGCCTTTGACTGCACATCTCCTGCCCAGAATAACTTACTTGACCTTTCTGCCTCTACCTCCCCCTGCAACCTTCCTCCCGCCTTGGCCTCACGTCTGAATGCTTTATGTTTGTCATACGATTTTAAATCTGTCAGCAATTCATCCATCTGCCGCCTCCTGGGTTTTTAACACTGTGAACTGTTCTGGGATACAGCCTTGCATTAAGCTCTGGGTGGAAAATGAAGCTGTATCTCATTCAGAAACCAAACCAGTTTTGAGATCATTTCTTTCCAAGGTGCTGGGCTGTTTCAAAGACTAGCTTCTTCCCTACAGCTAGCAGAAAAGCCATGATGCTATCTGGTCTAAAATAAACATTATGGGAGCGGCGATAAGGGGAAATATTTCAGCTGACTAAGAGTAATGTGGGTTCAAATCCAAGAGTAAGCTGATATTGCTTGTAATTTGTTCCTGAGCCAAAAACACAGACTGGGAGGGAAGAAATGGAAGACATTAAACAACAAGCAGTGTACTCAGCGACTCTGGAAAACTTCAGCATTTCCATTTATGTTATTATTTTTTTAAATAACCTTCAGTTTCACGGATCATAAAGTTAATTTGGAGTTAACTTCCCTTCTCTGTAACTAGACAAAGCTGCTATCCTTTACATTCGTTAATGTTTGTTCAGTGCTCTGCAGCTATAAAGCGCTTGAGAGCAGTAACCATTATCAGCATCCTCCGCACCACCCAGCAGGCACATAACCGTGCAGACTGCTTCGCTCTCCTTGTTCCCCCCCGCTGTGCCCCAGCTCTAGCACCATGGTAGCAATCATGGCCACAGCCACCTAGATCAGCCTTTACAGCTTCTCCTCCAGCACCAGTCACTTTTCCCCCATAGGCAGGGCTCCTTCTCTGGACATCCCCAAGCCAAAGTCGGAGCAGCAGGGTCTGCAGCAATCAGCACCTCTTCTTGTCTGTCCAGCCACAACCACAGCCCATCTCTCTGAGCTTCCCACCATGAATATGGCAGGGGTAGCAGCACCGTGTGTGCGCTGCCTGCTCACCAGAAACATCCCCTCCGCGGCACTCTTCTCGTCTTTAACAAGGGACAGCCCACACCCCTGAGAGCCTCCAGTTGCCAGAGGCAGGTTGGCAGGGAGGCAGAACTGGTGGCCTCGAGGAGGGAAGTAGCAAGTGGGGTGGGCAGCAGGACTAGGGGTGCAACCCAGATTTCTCAATTTTCAGCGATTTTCAATGCTGCTGCCTCGTGTGCAGGTCAGGGTTCACTTCCCAAAAATGCCAAATCACCCATTTCCTTCCGCTCTTCTGTCCTCCACCCCTTCCTACCAGATCCCTCCCTCACTCTGACCAGGCTCTCGTGGGCATTTTTATGCCCTTTGTTCTGGAGTTCCAGTTCCCTTCTTCAATCCTTTTTTAGGAAGTATCTGTGCTCTAGCCATGCTTGTTAAGTGACACACATTTCCATTTTCTGCTGTGATGCCAAGATCTATCCCTTCAACATTACAGGGCAAATTGGAGACCCTGACACCTGTGTGTCAGCACAAGTCCAGCCATAAATAGCAATTCTCCACCACCTTCCTATGTCAATACACAGGAAGGACCCTTCAAAGCATGCAAGAGCCTATGCCACAGCATCCTAGATGAGAATCCATGACTTCACAATGTCCAAATCCTTTAGCGACTGCAAAAGCCTCAGTCACTAATCACAGAGGCAACTGGGTGCTGCTATACCTCATTTCTAGCTCCATTAGAGCTGACCCTGCTCTCCACTGATCTCTCAGCGAAGACTAAAGCAAGCCACAGTTCGCACAAATGCAGCTGCATAAAGATAACACTCTTTTTAAGAAAACATTAGTCTGGATTTCCGTCCTTGGGTACCGCTGCATCTAGCCCCCAGTCTGCATTTGGGGGATGACTGCTTGCAGGCACAAAACCCAGGAGGGAACCAGTACTTGGCCACTGGGAGTATCGAGCCCTGATGCTGAACAGGCAAATCGTTCACAGGGAAAGAGACTCCTCTTCACCTGCTCTCCAGCAGACTCACTCTGAACCTCATGTGACCCGTCCAGCCTCAATTTTCAGACATGTCTAATGATCTGGTCAGAATCAGACATCAGGGTCAGGAATGGGTAGTACTGCACCCCAAACACAGGCCCTCTCAAACCCACGCCTCTTTGCGACTGCTCAAATCAGCTGCCCAGAACCCACTTCTGAAAATTTAACGATTTAATCCTCCTTTCCCACCTACTCATCCTGAAACCAGGGAGATCATAATGTTCCTCCTCCCCAAAGAGTCATGAAGATGACGGTATCTCAAACATGTAAATTACAGTTGAATTCAAACAGGTTTCTCCCATGATGACCTGACCGCAAACAGGACTGTGTTTCAGCAGAGGCCATTAACAACCAGAACCGGCAGCGGGAGGAACACCAGGAGCCATTAAGGGGACAAATAATTTACAGCCATGTCACAAAAGATGAAGCTATCTCCTATGACCCAATTCCAGCCAGCGCAGTCCAGAGCTGCCGTGGAGATGAGAGGGGTAGCTCTCTTAACCACACGTAGCTCTCAACACACATAGCTATCAGCACAGCTGCATGCACGCCTTCATTGCCAATCATAACAAAACTGCCTTTACCAGACTGGATCTCCTAATTACAAGACACGCACACAGCCTGAACCAAACCCTCTTTGGATTTATCGCAGGATGGCTCCCGGGATTGGTACAACCTCCACTCGAGGCAACTTGGTTCAAAGCCAACCACAGCCATTAGCAAGTGAAAGGTATTGCCAAGCAGCAGCTGTTCGGTGGCTTGTGTGAAACAAGTTTATGGTTTCAGTCCAGATCCTGTCGTGAAAAAATGCCAGTCACCTCCCTGGCGCTCAAAGGTGTGAAGTCAGAAGCATCCACCCACTTCTCCAGCGCTGGAGATGCCGGCGTGGGAGGCGTTCCCATACGGGCCCGCTACCAGCTCCGCAGAGCCGGCCCTGACCTCCACCGGGTTTTCAGAACCAGGTATGTTTTGCAACTTGGCAGAAACACACAGCTAAATAACAGAAACCACCACCCACATGAAGCCAGAAGAACAAAGTACCAGTGTTTTCCCGCCCCAGACATGTGCGTGCCCCATCTCCTCTCTCACACCAAAAATAGCTTCTACTTTTTCCCTTTTGGCAACAACAAACTGAGGTTTGAGTGCATTTGCTTTCAATAAACTAAACGCATTTTGCAAGAGTCTCTCTCATACTGAAATTTACTCAACTAAAGTTATAAAATATTGTTACATGTAGAACTTCCCTCCCATGGCATCCTGGGACTCAGCCCCACAACACTTTGCAAGCCTTGCTTACCATATTCCCCACCCAAGGCACGGCTTCTGCGCAGAGCTGGCAGACCCAGGCACAAGGGAGCCTGAGCAAGGTCCCAAAGTCATTAAACGAGTCAGCAGTGAAATTCAGAGAATTAAGCAGGACTTCACTAAAGCCATCCAGGAAAGCACAGCCGTCACTAAAGCCCTCCAGGAGTTCTGTCACCACTTTTAGAAGAGATGCAAATACTCACCCAGTTGTCACAACTCACATTCCTTCCTTTCATGAATTAGTAGTAGTACCAAAACCTTTATCTGTAAAGCAAATGTCAAACTAAAACTTAACCTTGATGATAAAAACCTCTATGCTAAATGGAAAAACTCTCACCCCACGCGGCCAAGGAACACCAGCAAAACAGCATCACATCCAAACCCAGATTAAAAATACTAGATTCAGCAAAACCCTGACGTTTTCAGGCATTCAGAGCTCCAACCTTTGCTTCGTGCGAATACCGAGGGAGAGGTCGCAGAAAGAGTTCAAACCATAAACGCGTGAGGAAATACCCACTGCACAGATCACCTCCACCAGCACTGTCCTCTCAGGCAAATTCTTGAGCTGACCCAAAACACAAAAGTTCAGGGAGCAGAGCAGCCTCCAGCGCAGGCAGAAGCGCCTGCAGGCATGGACATCCACAGGGTTCAAAGCGGTGGAAAGAGGGATGGATTTACCGGGTCAACACAGCCCCTCGCCCCAGGCAGCTCCAAGCCCTGTAGGTTTTGCTGCTTCAGTGGCTTTGGCAGCAGCCCACATGGCAGGCAGCTGCCTGCACCCACTGCAGCCTGCTCTTTGTGCATTGTCAGGGCAAGGGAGCAAGAGAAAGGACCGAGGGAGAAAAGAGAACAGGAAATTATAAGAATCGACAGAGAAAAAAGCAATCACTCCAGAGACTGCAGCTGAGGTTGAAAGAAACGTACACTTGTTGCCTGCAGACACCGGCCCTGTTTACCCACCATAAATATTTACACATCAGCCGCTAAACGCCACATCGACAGATAAGTGAGCCCTGTAGTTCTCGCCGGCGCTGGCCGTGCCCAGGGCCCCGGCCCCCTCCCGACACACCAGTGACACATGTCTGGGCACCGGGGCCAGCCGCGGCCGGGGCCGCATCCCCCCCGCGCCCAGCAACGCCTCGGCTGCACGGTCACTGCTCCGGGCCGGGCTCCCGGCGTGGAACCACCGGCTTCAAATATGCATGTGGGGCAAGAGCCGAAAATAAAGCAGAATTGAAAGGAAGAAGGAGTAAAAAAAAAAAAAAAAAAAAAAAAA
>NW_020799121.1:11852958-11925757 GCF_003259725.1 Athene cunicularia | reverse complement strand
GGGCCACCGGCTGTACTGGAGCCACCAGCTCTACTGGGGCCACCGGCTGTGCTGGGGCCACCAGCTCTACTGGAGCCACCGGTTAGATCGGGGCCACCGGCTGTACGGGGGCCACCGGCTAGTCAGTGCCACGAGCTGTACTGGGGCCACCGGTTAGATCAGGGCCACCGGCTGTACTGGAGCCACCAGCTCTACTGGGGCCACCAGCTCTACTGGAGCCACCAGTTAGATCGGGGCCACCGGCTGTACGGGGGCCACCGGCTAGTCAGTGCCACAAGCTGTACTGGGGCCACCGGTTAGATCGGGGCCACCGGCTGTACTGGGGCCACCAGCTCTACTGGGGCCACCGGCTGTGCTGGGGCCACCAGCTCTACTGGGGCCACCGGTTAGATCGGGGCCACCGGCTGTACTGGGGCCACCAGCCGTGTCGGCGTTGCCAGCTTTCCTGGTGCCACCAGCTCCGTTAATGCCACACTGCGTGTCAATCATAATTTATGGGGTGAAAATCAGGGTTTCTCACCCACACCACGAGCTGGACCAGCAGAACCCCCCTCCCCGGTGCCACTTCACACGACAGTGTCTTCGAGGAGGGTCGATGGCCACTTGGCTTCTGGAACGTGACCACTGGGGCAAAGTTTTAGCCCTGGGAAGTTGGTGCCTGGGGGCTGACCCACAGCGCCAGACACACAAACCTTGGGTTTCCCCCAGAGGAGGGCCCAGGTCTCCAGGAGAAGACTCCAGGATGCGCGTTCCCAGCCCCGGATGAGGGTCTGCACCCCCATCCCGACCACATCAAAAACTTTCCCCGGGGGGTGATTATTGCAGGAAAATCCGAACGGTTTAACAAGTGACTGCCCGCAGGAACCAGGCTCTGAGGCAGCCCAGGTCGCTCCCACACTGTTCCCATCTCCTAGTTTCACAGCCCAGCTTCTGATTTTTACTACTGCCCTACTTTTTCCCACTTTTTCTTCCCTTCCATCCTCCCAGGGGAAAGGGGGAAGGTCATGCCCCCTCAGCCACCACCCTTTCTGCTCCACAGCTGCGTACCCCCGCCTGGGTGAATCCACCTCCCGTCCGTGCTGCAGGCGATGCACCACCCCAAAAGCTGGAAAAACATTGCAAACCTCCACTCCTCCCTCCCTGCTCCAGCAGGCAGCAGGCAACATGAGCAGAGGTGGGCACAGACGGGTTCCCCACCACTCCGCCTCCGCACAGTTTATTTCTCTTTCCCTCCATCTCCACAAGTGGCATTTTCCCGGGGAGCAGGACAGCGGGGCGGGCGGCTCACGGCATTCCTTGCCCCAATACGGCCGTGCCGCCACAGGACACAGGGACTTTCCCAGGCCCAGACTCAGTCTCCTTAAGTCACCCGGCTCGATATGTAAGCACAGGCGCACGCCTCGGTGTGAGCTTAAACGCGAACATAAACATCAGGAGCACGAGTCAAATTGCCTCGAAGGAGCCTGACACGCTGGGAGAAGCAGGAAAAGTTGCCGTTCCATGCCCGCGGCACCTGGGTGTCCATCAACTTGAGGCAGCACCTTCCGTGCAGTTCAAGTCCTTGTTTGTAAGCGTTCGTCTCGCAGGCTGAGTGTCTCGTGAAGCAAAGCAGCAGATCAAATCTTCCTCTCGGAGATGCGATTACCTTGGAAGATAAAGGACTGAATTTATCTGTGTTGTATTGTGGGGTCTCTCTGCTCCAGCCGTTTAGCACGCCTTGAAATTCTTTTTTTTTTTTTTTTTTAACAAAAAGACTCAATACATTACAGAAGCCAGGGTTTTAGATTCCAGTGACCTTAGAACAACACTATAATCAAATGTATTTAAAAAAACCCCTTAGACTTGAACACGCTTTCCAGCAACCCTGAATATCCTGGCAGAGCACAGATGGATTTTTTGTTCATGTTCCTATGGTCCAGAAGGCCACAGTCCCAAAGGGAATCTCTGGGCTGGTGTCACAGTGTGAATATGGGCTTTTCACAGTGGCGTTGCTCTTATAGTAGTGGGGATGATTTCCTTTTGCATTTCTATGTCTTCTGGCAGCCTGGCCCTCTGTAGCTGGCAGCTACCAGCCTCCAAGTGTGTTTATAAAACCATTATGCAAAACCACTGCACCCAGTAATCCCCAAATACCCCAAATAATACTTGAATTAACCAATAGTACCCAAAAGTAATGTTTGTCCCAATGTTGTGGGACTAAGTGACTTCAAGTGTGGGTCAAGAACAAGTGGTGAACCCCTCTGGCCCAGGTCCTGTCTTCATCATCCTTATCTTAACAACCTCCTAATGAGGAGTGTGTGACTCTCCTTAACACAGGAGGCTGGATGAATTTGTACAGTATTGCTGATCCCGGGAAAGCAAGCCCCTTCCCTGTCTCAAAGCAAGAACAGCGAGCTTGGCTTTAAAACACCAAACACCAGAGAGCAACGGTGTGCTCTTTGCAATGGGGTTCTGGCTTTTGGAGCCTCGAGGCTTCATGTTTCCAAGCTTTTTCCCTGCGAACGTGGAAGCTGGAAGCTTCTTGTTCTGGTTAAATCACAGACACGATTGTGGCAGCATCCCAAGGCTCTGGGAGCTGTGGCTTCACAGCAGCAAAGACTACGGTGGGACTGCCCTGAGCATCACAGAGCAGAGGGAGAGCTGGTGCCGGTCACCGTGCCGCAGCCGGACACGTACGCACCCATTAAACATAGGGGAGAGAGCCGGGCTGTCTCTGTAATCAAAGTATATCTGCGCTACAAAGCTGCAGATAGCTTACACAGATTTTCCGTTTCACTTCGAAGCTGCTGTTGATAGCTATTCCATCAGATAAAATGGTAATGCAGCGCGCCTCTGAAACGTGGCAACATCAAAGACGGGGATTTCAGATCTCAGTGGAAAACTGGAGGCCTGCCTCGGATTCTTGTCTTGAGATGGTTTACATTAAACTTGCCCCGTGCCCGGCACAAATGCAAGAAACTGGGGTATTTTCTCACTTGGGTTCATTTAAACTCCTCCAGGAAGAAGCAAGATGCAAACCCCTCACTTTGAAACCACCCCCCCATGGAAAGCTTCAGGGGAAAGTAATTACATTTAAAGCAAGCTGCAGCCTTTAAACTAAGTCATCCTGTAACTGACTTTATCGGGGCATCAGCTCACTGGGACCAAAGTGTGTGAAAACCACAATGGGGGTTTTACCCTCCACAACCACACGTGACCCATGGTGCCGGCATGGGGTCAATGGGGCTCCGACCCCCCAGCACTGCAGAGGGACCAGGGGGATGTTTGATGAGGGGTGGCAGGAGCTTTTCACCCCTGCCCTGCATGATGCAACACGGCTCCCCCCAAAGCCCCTTCCCACACCCCAGTGACCTGCCTTTACTTGCTCTGGGCATGAGAGGAATTTGGTGGTACCCAACTGGTATGAAGGGCTGGAGTTTACCTTGGGGAAGCAGATCCATTTATGAAAAAAATTTAAAAAAAAAAAATCTCTGCTTGCCACCCTGGAGGAGGAGGAAAGGAAAAGCCCGTGGAGGTGGCTGGTGGCACAAGGGGCTTGCACCAGCTCCCCACGCTACGCTCCATCTGCAGGAGACGACTGCTCCTGCCTTTTTCCATGCTTGTCTTCAAGCTGGCAATGGTTTACGGAAACAAATGACGCGATGTAAATATTCCAAAGTAGGTGTCACTCAGCTACGTGCCAAGAAGGGAAAAACTGAAGTGATCCTGTATGGTGGCTGTAAATTGGGAAATGATCTAAGCAGCACCAGAGCTACCTTTGTCCCCGAGGTGTGAGGGTGATCCCACGCCTGTGCACCAGCCCCGCCATGGGGAAGGGACCCCCATCAGCATCCTGGCATGCTACAGTTGCAAAGAGGTTGTACTTTCCTGTCCAGACCTGACTGTGGCCACGAGGTTTGGCCTCTCCTCTTCCTCTGGCCGTTTGCTTGGCTCCCTTTCCCAAATGGCTGGGCCAAGTGGTCCTGAGCAGCTGCCCTGTTCCCCTCCCCACAGCGGGTTTGGGTTGGGTTTGCAAGGCCCCTGCCAGGGCCCAGCAGTGGGTAATGTTCCATCTGGCCACCCCAAAACACCCGTCACCAGCAGACCTGCACACTCACATCATCTCCTTGCAAGTTGGGCTGAGGCTGCCTACAGGTTTTAACGTGTCAGAGGGCAGACGGGACCCCAAAAGGGATCAGCTTTGAAGTTCAGATAAATACAGATTGCTTTAAAATTCAGCTAAAAGCAGCAAATGTTTTCATGGTGCAAGTGCAAATGTCATTTTCTGCCCCACGATGGGGATGGGCAGAGGGGATGTTTGCAAACTGTCAGGGCTGGATGGACACGCGCTGCCTCCCCTCGTGCCTGCTGCCCTGGCAGGGAGAGCAGGCAGGGGCCAGCGGCTGCCTCCGGCCCGCGACACGCCGCTCCCGGCAGTGGTGCCTCTTCCCGAAGGACCTGCAGCTCCTTGGCACTGCCGGCTGTGAACACCAGGTGTAGAGATAGTAGCTACCCATGGCTACCACATTACTGCAATAAACGGCACAGAAATAATACTAGAGCGGATGGAGTGACTGCAGACAACTCCAAAACAGTTTGGAGCAGCCATGCATGTCCCATGCCAGCATCCCAGCAGTGAGGACATGGGGCATAGGAGCGTGTCCCGCCCCACGCAGAGGGCAGCCGGCCACGCTCGGGTGCCCTGGTCCAGCACAGCATCCCATGGCAGGTCTGTAATGGCACGTGGTGACGGCAGTTTGTCCCCCAGCAAGACATAAAAAGCACACCATCCCTCACCAGGCAGTGGTGTGCCTTCCTTTGGGCCAAATAAAGATGCCTTTCACATGCATCAGACAGAGAAATGGTTAAAATGAGCAGAAGATCAGAGAGGTGATTGATGTGCTTGGGTGGAAGCTGGTGCCTCTCTGCTTCCCACCCACAACAAAAGCGCTGCGGCCCCCCGGCTCCTGGCACACACTGGCTCCCCGTGCCTCTCCACGGCCGCCGGCCCGACCCCCCGCTGCTGTCCCGGGGAGCGGGGGTGTAAGGGGGACGCTCTCCCACCCACAAGATGCACCGTGACCCCAGGGCTCAGCCGCTGAGGTGCAACGGGGCACGAATATGGAGCCAGGTGCCGAAGCCGTCCCCATCAAACCCAGCGATGGGGATGCTGACGGGCAGGACACAGGCTCAGCGACCGATCCCCCTGCGTTTTGGCATCCCAAATATGCACTTCTGGCAGAACAGGTTGCTGCCTTCTAGGGTGCTGGGGCAGATCACGGAACAACTAACTAGTCTTTACTGCAGAAATAAATGGGCACAGCTTTATTAAATCAATATTAATTCATAATCTTTAACAGACAATTATAGTTATCTCACACATGAAACTACCCACCTCTTCAAATCTCTGATCTGACAGGGTTATAATTAGCTTATTACTGGCCATACATCTGCTAATAACTTTTCCCTCAGCCCTGTGAAGTGAATTAAGGAGCGCTAATAAACCATGGCTGTTAATCCATTTATATGTCTTACACTTTTGTCTAGGCACCAAATTTGAAGATATATAAAAAGGGGTTTTCTCCTTCCTTTCCTCCAAGGTCTTGCTACTCAGCAGCTGCTGGCCACTTGGTGTGGACAAAGGTGCCTTCTCCATGTGCTGGCGGATGCCATCCTTGCCAGGCGTGGGACGCAACAGGAAACTTGGGAAAGCATTTTACAAGCCGAAAAAACTCAGAATATTTGAGAGCAGGTATATTTTCCCCAATGCTTTCTTATTCTCAGCCCCATGCCTGGCGCGAGGCAGAGGGTATTTCGGGAAGGTCCACAGGCAAGGTTGTGAACCCCAAAAATATCACATGGGAGGGAATAAGGAGCAGGCAGGCAGCAAACACAGGCTCGCTTTCTGCAGCGCTGCCAGCACTGCCCACTCTCACTCCTCCACCACGGAGCGTTGCCAGTGCTGGTCATTAACAATAATGAAAGTGAGATAAGACGCAGTTGGGGGTGGAGGGAAACGCTGATCTAAAACGATGGCCAGTAATAAAGGACAGCGGAGAGGCACCGTGTGATGTGACAAGATAAAAGCAGATGGCTGGCTGCTGCTTCTAATTATAGGTCCCTGCTAACGAACAGGGCGCTGATTAGACTGTCATTGTCCTAGGACGTGCATTTCTAGAAAGATCTGGCACTAGGGCTCAGGGTGCATGGGGTGCTGTGATGGGGGTCCCCACTGCCTGCCAGGAACTGCCCCAAAACCTGCTTCTGCCCCACCTCTGTCCCACCACCCTCACCCACACCACCTAACGACCTCTGCTCTGCCATGGGGACAGTTGGGCCCAGGACACTGTGGGGATGCCAGGCAAAAGCTGGCAGTGATATCCCCCTGTGTTCAGGTCGTGGTGGGTGGAAAAGCCCCGAGGTCCATCACCAGCCCAGGGAGGTTCCAAGGTCTGAGCCCCCGAAGACAAAAGGAAGCTCCTTTTGAGTAAAAAACGTGGTGGAGTCTCATGGGTGAATAATTTATGATTCTTACTGTAATAAGGCAGAAAAACCCACATTCAGTTCTAGTTTCATCATATTTTTGGCTATGAGTAAAACAGTAGAAAATGATGAGGGCTTCCCACAGCAAAGCCAAACGCCTGAGACTGAAACTGGTAGCCAGGCCATTTCTAACCAGAGGGTTGATCTTTTACATATTTTTGGTCATGTTGGCCCTTTTCCTCCTCCATGGAAGAGATCTGAAGTGTATTTGTAATGACAGCTCTCTCTTTCGTGGCTGAGCTCAGTGGGAGCCTTCCCCAACGGCAGGGAGGAGGGGACCCAGTCTCACCCAGCCTGCTGTGGTTTGGTGGCAATGCCCCGGCACACATCTGCATGGAACGGCCCCTTTCCTGGGGTGCTCGGGTACCCCTTCACCAGCATTTTAGCCCACAGCATCACTTGGCATTTTTGCCCCCTTTCCCATGGTGGCCTTTGGGGACCTGACATGTCCCTGGAGCAATAACACCTGCAGAAGCACATTCGCTGGCACGTGATCCCAAAGTCTCCCCATGCTTCCAGCCTCCAGTCCTGCAGGGATAGCAGGGTTTGGTTTTCTTCCCCAAAAAGTTTAGCTGAAGTTGGAGCAAATATGGATCCCCTTCTCGCCCCTCCAGTGCTGCTGTTGCAAAACAAGGGCTTCCCCAGTCTCATGTGCCTCTCTGTGCATGAATTGGGAAATTTTGTTTGTGGAGGTTTTTCATTTTAAGACATTTGGTATTTTTTGAGAAAAATGTATTTCCCTCCCTCTGTACCTACTTAAACTCCAGGGAGAGCTCTGCTTTGGGATAGAGAAGTTCTATTAACAAAAGACAGAAGATGTGCATCTCAAGAAGGACCCAGAAAAAAAGGGGCAGAAATTTTGCAAGCCTTGCAGATGGGAGATGGACGGAGCGGCTGGCAAGCAGCTGGTTGAAATTTGGCAAAATCTTGAAGAAAAATAAACCCAGCAAAACCAAATCAGTGCTTGGGAACCAGTCTCTAAAAAAAAAATATATCCAAATATCTTTCAGGCAATTCCTTTTTTTGGCTGAAGTCCATGAGAATGAGCTACATTTCGGTGTGACCGGAAAGGCGCAGAAGAGGCCCTCGGAGCAGTGGGTGAGGTGACACACAGGAGGACCTGGCACCCAGGTCCTCAAGGGGTGGCTGCTCCCGGCTAGGAGAGCTGTATTTGCTTGAACTTGAGAAGCTTTTCCGGAGGGATCCTGTAGCTGTCAGGCACACAGCTATGGACATCTTCCCATGGACATGGAGCTGGGCGAGCGCCTGCAAATTCCCTGCACAATGACTGCAACAATTTCAAGCCTGGCTTAGAGAGGAGAAGTAGTTACCGGGGCACCCAACCTTTTGACATCTTAATGAGCAAAGAGTTCAAAAGGAATCTCACCAGGATTTTTTTTTTTCTTTTTTTTTTTTTTTTTCCCCCCTCCCTTCTCACAGAATCCAACTCTTCATCTCCCTCCTCCCAAGTACAAGACAACCAAACAGGGGGATAACAAATGACCATCTCACTCCACCTGAGGAGTTCAAGCTGCAATCATCCAGCTCCTTGTAGCTCCAAAGAGCCGGGAAGCGTCAGCACACTGGAGAGGAGACGTAATTAGGTGCAATTCAAGAACAGCTCATCAGCTATATTTAACAGACGGGCCAGTTCTTCAGCAAGCAAAACCCCACGAAAGAGCCGAGCTGCAGCAGAGCTGTGCTCCCCCCACCCAGCTCTGGACTGAGCAAGAGCCAGTTGTGTTACTGCCTGAAACACTGTTTATTTTGCAATTTTTTTTTTTTATTTTGCAATTTTATTTTGTAATGTTTTTTTATCCTGTAAACATCTCATCCGTGCAGGATCCTCTCATCCTTTTTTTTTTTTTTTTTTTTTTTTTTTTTTTTTTAGTATTTAGAGTTTTCCCTTCAGTAGGATTAAAGTAAGTTAGAAGGAGAAGAGCACAATAGCCCCTTTTATCCTAATCTTTCCGCCTGGAACAGATGGGAGAGTCCTGCCTGAGCCCAGATGACGTGCCACGAAGGACACAGTAACAGAGGACACACTGTGCCTTCTGCTGAGAGAGGGGAAAAGCGTGTGTGTGCGCCGGTACCGGAGCACCGAGTGGGATGGGAGCACCAGCACCCAGCTCCCGCCAGCTCTGCTCCCTCAGCTGGATTAACACGAGGGACTGGGAGGCTTGGGAAGCTCCGGGGAGAGCTGACACGCTGGGGTGGGGGGATCTGCTGCGGGTCATGGTGACTCTGACTTGTCAAACCACTGTCTCTGCTTTCCTTCTCAGCCACCACCATGCTGGGAGCTGCTGCCTGCAGGGAGGAAGCCCTCCTTCAGTAACTCTGCCAGAGCCTGTCCCAAGTCCTCATCCCAAATAACACCCGGAGACAAGGAACAGAGAAGTTCAGGAACCAGCCACAGCCCGTAGAGGAGCCACGGGAGATGCTGAATTCATGCTGGACTCTCTATGAAGACCTAAATACACAAACTGTATTGAGGTACCACCTTAACTACAAAAATCATTGAGGTAACCACTGAAGCTCCCTGGAGGAATGCATTTTTTTTTCTTGTTAATGGAAGGTCATCAAGCTAATGGCAAATACACACATCAAACTTTGGTGATGCCTTCCCAGCCATCACACCCCAAAAGATGGGACTGATGATTACCAGCAAGCTGCTCGACAGCTGCAAGCAGGAAACCATGCTGGTACTCTGCCCAGCAAACCACCCCTGTTCCCTAAAATGACCCCCAAGTTCAAGGACCCACTGACCAAAGGAGATACCAAAACACCCAGGACAGAGTTCTCTGGCCCACGGGGATGGGTGCTCACCTCCAACAAGGCTGGAGCCAAAGCAGGCGAGTCCATGGCAAACAGGGCATGCTTCCCTCCACAGGGAAGGATAAAAGAGCTATTATGGAGGTGCAGGCTCTGTTCAGGCTCACTCTAGGCTCCTTGTGAGCAGAGGGTAAAGAGCTACTTATGCTGGAACATAAAAGCTGGGAGACAGCGGAGTGCTATAAATAGGGCATATAAACTTTCAACTGACAAGGCTCTGATTTTGTTATTGTAAAAAAAAAAAAAAAAAACTAGATGGAGCTGACAAAGAGGGAAATACATGCAGAATACAGGTTTGTTCCCAGTAACACGCTTATTATAAGTCAGATGTAGTTAGAGCTATTACTTTAGCTTCAAATGAATGGAAGGAGAATAAATCTGCCTTTGTGCAAGGCTGCCTGCAAATAGCGTCTCCCTCTAGCAAACCTGCAATTGTGTTTGCATGAGACATTTGTTAGAATAAATGCAATTTAAAAAGAAAAACAGTTCACACCTACGGCAAGGGAAGGCTGGTGGTATGAACGGCAACCGGTGGAGGAGGAGGGCGAAACAAAACAGGATTCATCTGCAGCGGGGCAAAGCCTGCGGCACTGGAAGGGGCTGTCCTGGGTTGGCTGGAAGGATGGAGGTCCTCTGAACAGTCCATCCTCAGTCCCTGTCCCCACACGTTACATCTTTACACCAATCACCCCAAACCGCTGAGTTGGTTTCAACCATTTTCCCAGTTTCTGTCCCCAAAGGACAGTGTGATGAAACACAGGTTTTCTAGGGAAAGGTTGAGGCGCACTGGAGGTGGGGAGGAAGCATCATCCCCCTCTGCAAGCAGTCACACCATCACAGCTTTTGGGACCAAATCTGAGGTGTGTCCTGCGTCCGTGCAGCCAGGGCACACAGGGATGGGCATCCCGGGAGGGTCCTGGTGCGCTGCAGCTGCACAGACACCAACGCTTTATCAGCAAGAAACGCATCCTTTCTCTTCTTCTTTGTGAGCTGACTGAAAAAGAAAAGCACTTCCTTAGGAGTTTTTGATTTTGCATCTCACATTCCCAAATGTACCCAAAGGTATTGAAAGTGCCTGTGGGTTTGTTGGGGTTTTTTTTCTGTTTTAAACAAATAAAGTTTTCTTCTTCCCAAAGCACATCACCACCCTGTTCTGACCTCCACCCTGCGCAGCTGCAGCGGCTTTGGAGAGGGGACCTGCAGAGGTGGCACCTCCTGCACTGCTTGTCACACCATGATACCCACAGGCTCGTCCATATCCACTGGCAGTGCTCCCCCCAGGCTGCCACAACATGGATGGACTGTGGCTTTCCACTGGCAAATGCAGCATCTTACTTGGGCAATGGCCTAAAGAAGAAAGGAGAAAACCCTCTGCAAAGTCCCCTCCTGGCCTTTTCCATTATTATTATTTTTAATATTATTCTCATTGAATTTATAGGAGCAACTGTCTGGGAAAATGACTTTACCTCTGGTTCCTTCATAAAATTTTAATAGGGCAGAAAGAGAACCAAAAGGGATTAAAAAAAAAAAAAAAAAAAAAAAAAAAAAGGCTCTATTCATAATTAATTATACTTTCAGGGGGAGGGGAAAAAAAGAGGAAACATAATTACAAGCTTCTAGTGAGAACATTCATTATCATGCTAATACAGAAATCAGTACTGCTGCGCCTCTGTGTGTGTGTGTGTGTGTGTGTGTGTGTGTGTGCGCGCTCGGTCTAATTACTCCGCAGTGATGTGTGTCATTTGCACATTTACCTCGATGCTGCATGGGATTTTAAAGTCAAAGTTAAAAATGAGAAGATTAATTGCAGCCCGGATCGATGAGGATTGGGACCGGCTGGTGCCGGAGGGATGCTGCACTCCCAGCAAGGCAAGGGGCTGGGTTTTGCCTGGTGTTTCGCAGCACCGACTCCCAGGACACCCTGGCCAAGGTGCCCGTGAGCAAGTAACATCCCAGCTTCAACATTTTGGGCTGATAAACCATTACAGAAATGTTAAGAGGCATTTCAAGGTGTGAAGAGCAGCGCACACCAGGGGAGGGAGAAACAAGACAGGCTGTGGGAGGAAAGAGCCCAGAGGGAGGTGGAAGTGGAGAAAAACAAGGCAATACTTCATCTATTTAGTGCCTAACAAGTTCCTGAATTTGCCGTGCCAAGGAGATGCTCACCTTGCAAAGCAGATCCTGAGCATCCGCCCCGGGAGAAGCATTTGGGTTCAACCAGGCTACAAAACTACCCCAAGCAACAGCCCTGCTGGTCCCAAATGCATGCCTGGGAGGAAAGGGTGATTTTCCATAAAAGAAGAAGAAAGAGGCTCCATTTCACCCCATTGCCAGCTATAGGTTTGGGGTTATTTTCTTTTCTATCCTGTTCCATTAAACACAACCAATGCCGGCGATGAGGCTGGCAGCATGCCCCAGGGTGGGACTCAACTGCCCAGCTGGGCCCCAGCATCTGCGTGAAAAACCAGCTGGGAACCTGGGAAAAACACCTTCCTCAGCATCACAGACCCAAACTGAAGGGCCTGGCGATGCCTCGTGGGGTCAGGCACAGGGCCGAGCCTGGGCACATCCTGCTCTTGTTGGACACTTGAAATCAGGGAGGAAAACCGCACGCTTGGATCCAGGGCTCAAACATCAGGTTCAGTCCCAGACATGTTTATAGACATGAGTTATCTTAATTATATTAAACCTAAGTTAGGCATCTGCACAATCTGAGCATTTCTGTGGAATAATTAAACCAATCTCCCATTATTTCTCAAGCTGCCAAGCGAATGTCCTACTTTTGTAAGTCGGAGCACTGCATTTCCCCAGCAATAAATCCTCTGGCAGACTGCAGGAGCCACAGCCTGGCAGGCAGAGCGGAGCCAAGGGGGACGGGGTGGTGGCAGGACACCCAGCCCCCCTGGATGTCTTAAAACCCTTAGAGTGAAAGAGCTCTAAAAGTGCCACATTATGATCCTGCCTGCAACTGCCTGTCTGCAACTGCCAGCTGGGGAGAGGGCAATGATGGGCAGTCGGAGAAGCCTGGGGCCAGGAGCAGCCAGTGGTGCAAAAAGGGATTAAAGTGGGAAATAGGTGGAGCTGAGTGTCAGTGCAGTGCCATCTCTAATTCAATAATCCTCTGCTCGGAGGAGAAGAGCAGAGATAATTAAAGCAAGATCACCATTGCCCTTGCTCATGTGGGAAAAACAACTCTTGCAGCAAATTGAAGGAAGAAAAGGTGGAGCCAGGGATGAATGCTGTGGGATTTGCCATGTTCCTGCCTACCCTCCACCCCCTGCAAACATCTTGTTCCCAAAATATCCTCCTATGCAGGATGAAAAACCTTCCTGGGCACTGCCACTATCTGGACTGTCTGCTGGGCATCACAGGTCCTAAGTCGCAATGATGCTTCTGGAGAACTGCTGAAAAGGGCCACAAAACTTCCTTGGGAAAACCTGCTCCCCTGGAACACCATCCCAGGGACAGCGAGCGGGAATTACTGTCCCAAAACCCAGCAGTTACTCTGGCATCTGTGAGCCTGTGTTCAAGTACCTCAGAGCATCCCCAGCAAAGGAGCAACCAACACCTTCAAAATTAAACAGTTTTTCTTGGTGTTAAAGAAGCTGCTGGCACAATGGGCTGAGCACATAGCATTTAAGGGAGGAAGCATTAAAAAAACCTTGGGAATTGTTTGCTCAAAAAGCCACCATTACCCAGGCACAACAGAAGTTCCTCATCCAGAGATGCTCCACTAGCAGCACCAAGACCCTGCTGTCAGCCTGGAGGGTGGGAAGAAGGCAAAGTTAATGCCCGGAGTCCCCAGAAGAACAGAGATACATTTTTTTTCCCAAAGGTGGGCTTTGTGCAACATCTGGGAGCCATTCCTTTTCATGTGGGCTTGGGCAGCCGGGCGAGGGGCCCCTCCGGCCTCATTCGAGCTCCAGCTGTGCCTAATCCCAACATTTAGGGTTGCCTGCGAAGCTCCCAGCCCCACGCCAGGACAAAATGACTACGTGGTATTTTCAGAGCTCGGTGCCCGAGCTCAGGAATATTTGGGAACCTGGAGCATAATTGCTCTGCGGAGTCTGCCAGCCACTTTAAAAATATCCACCCCCACCTCAGCACGCCAGCACTCCCATTTCTATCCAAAAATGTATTTGGGAGGCGGAGGCTAAGACTAGTACTGGGTGCTGAGGCCTTAAAAAGAGCTATTACAGGCACTGCAGGGAAAATAAAAGGACAATATTTATGGCACCGTGCAAGTAGTGGGGTGCTTAGGGTATAGCGAGGCCAGTGCTTGCACACCCACCTGGTCCTGGGGATCGAGGTCGCAGCAGCTCCACAGCACCCTCAGCCTCCACTCTACCCTCCTTAGGGCACTTTCCCAAGCCATAAAGCAAGTCTCAGGTTTTATGTGAGGGTCTAAAATGAGTGATCACACAAGGGAGAGATAAGTCTAACATACCCCCTCCCCAAAAGCCCTTCCCCAGCAGATAAAAGGGCCTCACTGTTCTTCAGAATGATGAAATTGGAGCCAAATCCCCTGAAAGAAAACAGATGACCTCTTGTTCTGTGAACAGCTACAGCCCCTCCCTTTAACTTGCTCACGGACTGAACCCTGCCCAAATGAAAAGCAATAATCCATGACATGAGCATCCCTGGCCCAGCCGCAGGTGAGCAGGAGGGAGATACTTCCCACCTGGCCCCTAACGAAGCACCTCATTAGGGCTAATGGGGCCAGGTTCTACCCAGGGTGTTTTTTCAGGGTCAGTATTTGCTCTCTGCCAGCACAAGCTGGTGTTTAAGCCCTTGGTGCAGCCCCCTGTGTCCGCAGGAGTCATGTTTTTATGTGAAAAGGTCACACCAAGCATCTCTCCCCTCCACTAAAATGTTGCTGGCTGCAGAGTTTGGTGGTTCAACACCCATATTTCATGCAAAGTGGATGCAGCCCAGGCCACAGTTTGAGGGTTTTTTTTGCATTTATAACCAACCGATGGGAGAACAAAACTGGATTCCACACACGCTTTTTAGAGATGTTTTATGATGTATGAAAATAGTCCTAAAGCTTCTCCCAAAATCTCCCTGATGGGGTTTGGGAACAGCCAGCTGGGAACTGCCCAGCTGTGCTGGGGGATCCAAACCCACTGAGCATCCCCCATCCTCTGCCCTCGGGGTGAAGGCGGGGGGAGCAGTTAGCTTTCCACTGAGAAAACTCTGCTACCAAGAAATGGTGTTGGGGATAACTCCCAAGATACCAGCTCACGGTGGTTTTTCATGGGACTGGCAGCTGCCAGCACAAGGATGCTGAGCCCACGCTGCGCCTACCCTGCAGGCAGAGGCAGCATCCGTCCCGGCACCAGGCCCCCCGGCAGCCTCCCCCGTGCCCAGGGCAGGGCTTTGGGAAAACGCTGTAATTACGAGGGCATGGGCAGCCCACTTTTGCAAACTCCTTTTTATCTTGTTGCACTTTCTCCATCTGTATCAAACAGCAAAGCTATGAATATTCAAGAGAAAAATGTGTTAAAAATTGCTGACATTTTCAGGATTGGCTCACACTAGCCAGAGAACATCATTTGCAGTAATTATGAATAAAATCCACAGCCCTTCACAGATGACAACAAATCCAAATGGCCTTTTTACACAGTGAAAATATTAGCCTTAACACTTTTTTTTTTTTTTTTTTTTAATTTTTTTTTTAAATATCTTCCAACCAGTTGCTGCTTTCACAGGCACCTCCAAGCGAGCTGATTTCGGAAAAACTTCTCCTGCCGCGGTTGCATTCGCTGCCTAGTACTGAAAATGAATAGCACTTTTTTTTTCCTCCCTCTCATTTGAGTTTTCTTGGTAGGGATGAAACCACGAAACAGAAGGCCGCCTAAATGAAATTATTAACCCGGAGAAACCACTAAAGGAACTTGATTAATTTGCCAAGTAACAGAGCCCGGTTTGTTCTTTTAGGCAACACATCTTAAAGTAATTGAATCACCCCTTGAAAAAAAAACAGTAGATGATTGAGCCCTGAGGTACACTTGTTCACTATCCTTAATAAATCTCTCTTTATGAAGGAGGTAGTATGCTTTTCTCATCAGAAACCTGTTAATTTTTTTCTCTTTTAAGTAATTGAATACAAAGTTCAAAATCTATCTGCAGCATCCTTCAAGAAAAAAAAAAAAATCAAAGGTTTATCTCCTGTTTCATCTCAGCAAGTTAATTATGCTCTCATAATTGAGTTAAACCAGCAGGTTATTAAAAATACCACAGGATCATTTTTATTTTTTTAAATGAAGTACCACGAGCCCCAAGTCTTTGGCAGAACCAAGTATCCCAAGACCTGTTTTGTGCCCTGCACGCTGCAGGATGGACCACTCCAGTGTCATTTAATTTCAGAAAAGTGGCTGGAGGGGCGTTCCTCTTTTTTCTGAAGCAGGAGGACGGGCCCATCCTCAGCTGTGTTATTGTAGGCTCTGCTGGAGCTGCCGGGCCGCTCGGCGCATCCGCAGGCACATCCACAGCCCAACAGCAGCTTGCTGAAGGCAACAGTGCATCTCCCCTCTGCTTTAGGACAAGCAGGTCTGGCTGTACAGGCTCCCACACCACAGGATAGAATCACAGAATCACAGGACGGTTTGTGTTGGAAAGAACCTTTAAAGGTCATCTAGTCCAGTGAGCAGGGACATCTCCCAGTAGATCAGGATGCCCAAAGCCCTGTCCAACCTGACCCTGAATGGTTGCAGGGAGGAGGCACCTACCACCTCTCTGGACAACCTGTTCTTGTGTCTCACCACCCTCATTGTACAACATTTTTTCCTCGTATCTAGTCTGAATCTACCCTCTTTTAGTTTAAAACCATTACCCCTCATCCTATCACTACAGACCCTACTAAAATATCTGTCCCAATCTTTCTTACGAGCCTCCTGTGTCCCCAGAGCCTTTTCTTCTCCAGGCTGAACAACCCCAACTCTCTCAGCCTGTCCTCATAGGGGAGGATTTTCCACCTCTCTGATCATTTTTGTGGCCATAACTGAGATATCCTTGATTATTCTCCAAGAAATCTATGTTGAGCTTTGTCATGCCATGGGATGGAGGAGGAGCACTCAGTGCTCCACCATGATGTGCATGTTGCTTCCAACTCAAGTATATTTCTAATCAGCATTTCACTTGAAATTTTACCCATTCAACCAATTCCACTAATTCTAGGGAATTACAGAAATAATTGCTATTTTCCAATAGATACAGGCCTGCCTCTTGAGAGGGAAAAAAAAAAAAGGAAAAAAAAATCAATGAAGTACTGTTTAAGGAAAGTCAAAATAAGCTATTTCCATCTCCTCATTTGCAATTAACTTCAGAGCATAACACAGTGGGAGGTGGTTCATGGGAAAAGTACGACTTCATTGTAATCCTTCCTCCTTTTAAGTGGAAAGATCAGCGGAGATAGATGTGCCCAGGCAGCTGCTGCTCCTTGCCAGGTCACAGCCGCCCCGCTCCCTCCGGGCTGCCTGCCACCAGGGAGAGGCGAGGACAGCAAGAGCTGCTGGCCCCACGCTGCCTCCTTTCCATCGCTGCCCTGGCAGGGTGCTGGGATGAGGGTTGGGCTTTCCCAGATTGCCTGTGGTCACCACCTGGACACTGTGGTCCTGCTTGAGATGCTCCATCCCTCTCCCCATCCCTGTCCCCATCCCCATTCCCATCCCCATCCGAATGTAGATGCCACGCTGCAGCCCCAAGAAAACACCTTCTCAAAGCAGAGCCCCAAAGGGATGAGAGGCTGATAACAGCCTGGAAGAGAAACCATAACCATCTTCTCTGGGAAAAGAAGGAGCTGGTGTTTATCATGTTGGGACTGTCAGAGCGAGCACACGGTGGGGTGGCAGCATGGAGCTGGGCTGAACACTGCCTACAGAGGGCTGGTTGTTATTATCATCTACTTTTTTTTTTTTTTTAAAAAAAAAAAAAAGAAAAAAAGAGGATTTTTCTGTAGCAATGGCCTTTTCTTCTTCCCCACTGAAGCAGCACATCCTTCCCTGCAGAGCTCTGGGTACTCCTTGTAGTCCCAGTAGGACTTCTACTCAGTGGGACACTCTGACACCACTTCGTCTTGCATCAGCCCTGCTTCACCTAAAAAACCCTCTCTGCTTATAGGCGTTTCAGCCACGTTCCCAAAAAAACTATGCCAAGAAACGGTTTGGAGGCAAGAGGGACCTGAAAGAGCCGGTTCCCCTGCATTGTCTGGCAGGGCTGGGAGCTTTTCCCTGCTCTCCATGCAAATGTTCCCTGGAGGAGGAGGAGGCCCAGACCCAGCCATGTGCTGGGAATCTCCTGCCAGTCTCGCCTGGAGGCAGAGAATCCAGACTGAAAGGAGGACGTCCATCAGCCGCCTCCTCTGGCTTTTGGGTTGTGGGTTGGTTGCAAACCAGCAAGTGAGCACAACATGCAGCTCAGAGGCTGGTGCCTGTTAGCAGAGACAGCACCTGGCCGGCTCCTGCACCCCAGCCCCACTGCAAGCAAGAGCAGAAACTTGCTCCATTGTAGGATCCATCCTCAGAGTCTCCCTCCAGCACCAGGTGACCTTGGCTGGAGCTGAGGGTGCTCCATCCTCCAGCAAGCACTTCCCATCATTTGCCCTACAGTATTAAAAGCACCGCTGACGTGGTGACCTGCTGATTTTGCATTAAATATTCACCTACGTGATACTTCCTTTGAAGAATTTTCCTTTTAACTGTTCTATTTTCATCACTGTCCTCATCTCTCCGTAACACTCCATCTTCTGCTTAAGTGTCATCTTCAGATTTTTGTTCCCAATTAATATTTCTATGGCAACTGCATTTAATTTTGACGTGGTAGCACTTGCTCTGCATGGGGACCGGAGCCTCCTCTCCACCTCCCAGCTCTGTGCTTGTGGTGGACATTTATGCCGTTGTGTTTGTTTTCCAAAGCCATGGTCCTCCAGAGCAGCTTCACCCTCTTGCACAGCCTTGGTGCCCCTGCCTTGTCCTCCCAATGCCAGGCTGGGCACAGCCAGCAGGTTGGTCCAGGCAAGGCTGAGCTCAAGTCCATCCCTCACCCTGCAATCCCTTATCATGGAGGGATTACTGGCTACAGCACGGGGTAAAAACATGAATATTTGGGAAATGCACCAGTAGGAGTGAGATTTTGAGAGCGTAATACAGACACAGATGGTACACCCAGGGGAGTAGCAGGCTCCCCAAGCAGGACAGCCAACACGCTGTGAAACAAGAAGTGGCTGGGAATGCCGGAGATGGCAGACGGGATTGCCCTGTTTGGAAACCCAACCTCACCCCGTGTCCAGCTCCAGATGATGACCAGTGCTGGATGAAGAGCTTTTGCCTCAACACCCCAAGCTGTGAACCCAGTGTGATGGGGTGCAGACACCTCCCTGGCTCCTGCAGGTACCCCTCAGACCGATGAGGAATGCACCCACTTGTGTTCCCGTGTAGGTCTCTCTCTGTTCAGAAAGTCAAAGCAACCCCTGAAGGTGACCAGCAGCAGTGGGATGGGGACATCATCCCAGCCACCAGGTGCAACCCAGGACCCACCCGTGGGCTCTGTGCTGGCAGGGGGATAAAAATGGGCACTGAGTGGTTAAAATAAACCTGGGTTATGGCCTGGAATGAGAAGTATTTGTGTGTGCTGGTTTCCCTGACATGGCTGCCTTTTGGTCTGTGCTGAAACCTTGCAGGCATCTCTGGAATGACAGAAATGCTGAACGTCCTGTTAACGGGGTTTTGCATCCGTCAGCACAGCCCAGCTTGTTTGTGTGGAGGAACCTGTCCGGGATCTGGCCCTGGGGGGTTGGCAGCCTGACAGATGGAAAGCTGGGCTATTGCATGTATAACACAAGAGTTCAGAGATTAAGCTGTATAAATCCACCTTCAAAATCATTTTGTTCTGAGCCAACACCCCTGCCACCACCGATTCCCTCCCAGGCACTGTGAAAGCATCTCCTCTTCATGCGTGGGGACGAATCATGCACAGAGGCCCCTCTGTCACCGAGCTGCTCCTCCAGCAAAGATCTCAAGCAGGATGGCCAGAGGGATGCACTGGGATGTGGGGTCAATAAGCACACATCCCTGCTGGTGCAGGAGCTCAAACTAAAAGAGGGTAGATTCAGACTAGATAAAAGGAAGAAATTTTTTACAATGAGGGGGGTGAGGCCCCGGCACAGGTTGCCCAGAGAAGCTGTGGCTGCCCCCTCCCTGGCAGGGTTCAGGCCAGGTTGGACGGGGCTTTGGGCAACCTGGGCTAGTGGAAAGTGGCCCTGCTCATTGCTGCAGGGTTGGATTAAATGACATTTAAAGGTTCTTTCCAACCCAAACCATTCTATGACTATGAAATACACACCCAAAGAGCTTATTTTGCACACTCTGGTGTCACCCGCTGAAATGGCCACTGCACTGGACCGGGCTTTCATTGAGGTAGCAGAGTGAGCCCGAGGCTGGAGGGGATGCTGTTGTTCATGTTCTGCCTACACTGGGACTTGTGTCCCTTTGCTGTGTGGGGGCTGTTTTCCGCAGCAGCTTGGGGCATCTCTGCAGTTGCACCATCGCTGGCAACACATGTTTCCACGTTTCTCTTCTCAAACCATCTCAGACACCCCCAGAGGATATTCTGGGGGTTGCTCCAGTATTGGCCCCACACGGCATCCAGCTTTCTGATCCCAGGCTCCATTCCCTGCAAAGTGACTGACTGAATTCCTGCCTCCACCTTGAACGTCACAGGCAGCCGGGACACCCACATGCCCGCTGTCCCCACCGCGCCACCGCTGCCCAGAAAAGCGCCACCAGCAGCACAAGTGCACCCACCGTAGCTTTGGTTTTACACACGTCTCCCAGGCAGGCTCTGCTCACAATATCTACATTATTCCACATTCAAATGAGGGAACCGCAGAAAAATGTAATTTTGGAAGCCGAGTAACTTAACTCCCCGCAGCTGTGCCTTAGGCTGGGCTCCAGCTGCTCGGCCGCTGGCGGGGCTCCTCCACACTCACACGAGCACCGGATTCCTCCCGAAACTTGCTTCCCAGGACGGGCACTTAACTGTGAATGAAATCTGGGACTTGGATTTCTTTCCTCAGCTGGTTGGGCTGCCCTGCCGCAGTGGCATGAACATGTTTTTTTACTGAGCTCACAACTGGAAAGCAGCACTCCCAGCCACTGCCCTTTCCCGAAGATGCTGTTACTTAAATGAGCCAAATAAAATGCAAACGCTGGAGAGGAACAGATTCCCCCTCCACTCTGGTTGAACATATTTTTCCCTGCTCACCCAACCCTGCCCCACCAGGCAGGGAGACGCCTTGCAAAGCCTGTGCCATGTTGGCTATGGATCTGACCTCGCCCCTCCTGAAAAATAATTATTGCTATTGCAATAATACAGCAACATCCTACCCAAAAATCAGCCCCCCCCCGCCCCCATTGCAAGGTTCCATGTTCCCCAGAGACAAGACACAGCCTAGGGCAGGTTGACAGATGAGGAACACCACTTGGGGGGTGCAGGGCAGGGTCACCCCCACGAGACAAGCCCCCATCTCACCCCTCTAATGCCGCAGTGACGATGCAGCCGGGAGCAGGATTCCTGCGGTCCCTGAAACACTAACTGCCCTTCTCATCAAATTACTCAGCTTGGCGGTGAAGGGCTGCTGCCCCGCCACAGCCTCCCAGAGCGATGCATGTTCACCAGCTCTTTAGCTGGGGGAAGATTATTCATGCCTTTCTCCCGCTGCCGGGCTCCCGGGCAGGCTGGTGGCAGCACATGTCCCCCAGACACGGTGCCACGGCCGAGTACGTCCCGCGTCAGGAGGTGCCGCGCAGCCGGCACGCGGCGGGGAGCGTGCTGCAGCGCCCTTTCCCCGTCGCCTCTCATTAACTTGAAGCAACTGTTCCTACAGCTCGGTCGGTCAGGAGCTCGCGGGGTCCGTAGACCCAATGTCGCCCTTAAAATACGAGCACCATCCTCCCCTGGGGCTCTGCATCAGGACATCTCTCCGGACGCATCAGGAAGGCAAGTGCAAGCAGAGGCAGCTCATCACTGACGTGTAGTGGTTTTATCTGGTGTATTTTCAAGCATGATCCATCCCTTCTGAGCTTCCCAGGGCACGTGTGCCCTGACGTCTCTGCTCTGGCTCACATGTGGATGATCGCAGCCACAGGTTCCCCCTCCAACAGCCTGGCACTGGCCCCATGTCCCGGGGATGGGTTTCCACCTCCCAGTTGCTCCCATGGGTTTATCAGGCCTGGGGACTGCAGTGACACCCAGCTCTGTGCCAGCACTGCCCGATGGAAGCAGCACCACCAGAAACCCGCTTAACAACCCAGACACCTCCAAAAATCAGTCTGACCCCTGTACATCTGTCTCACCAGCCTCTCACCAGTGAGCACCCGGGGCTGGGAAATCACGAGTGAGCTCCGAAAACCCAGCTCATGCACTGAAACATTCCTCTACGCCCGCACTGGCCATGAAACACAGCACCAATAATAACAGGCTTTTTTCTTTTTATTTTTTTTAACCTGAGATCCTTAGGAGTGATCAGCAAACTTGAGAGGCCAATTAAGGAAAATCAGCACTTCATTAATTTACTGAAATGCAGCCACCGCTGGAATGAGAGACAGCAGAGCTCCGCACAGTGCTAACCCCCAGCAAAATGCAGAGGAGAAAAATACTCCAGCCACTGTGAGTTACAGAGAGCAACCACGCCTTACTGAGACGCCGTGCCACAGGACTGCGAGGTTCAGAAGAAGTTGGCAGCCCCTTGCTTGCCAGACACAGCATCCCCAGGGCCCTGCCGGTTCCCCGCCTGCCGACCAGCACTGGGGGGAAAAAAAAAAAAATACAAAAAGGCGTAACTTGTTAAATGGTGTAAAATGCTTCCCCACCACTTGTGCAGGCTGGCTCCTTTCCATCGGGTGAGCTCATTCTCCATCCCACTTCCAGAGCGATGTGCTGTGGCCCCAGCGCCGGGAGCGGGCAGAGCCGAGGTGCCACCAGCACAAGTTAAGCCCAGCTCAACGCCCAGCTCCAGGCGTCGGGAAGTCCATCTTCCCCCGCAGATGGGAGGGAAAACCCTGAGGTTAAGACTTGGCAGCAAAGTGAGATACCTCTCCCTTCCCTGCATCCCTTCTCTGGGTTATGGTAATGCTTTGTTTTTAAGACAGCCTTGCAAAAACGGCATGAAAATTTAATCGCCCCAGCACAAAATCTAATAGCTGCTCTTCACATGCACTTCACCACGATTTATTCTTCTACTAAAGGCTTCAAATTCACCACTTGCTTACAGCAGCTCAGCTATCCTGGGGGAAGAGCAGCGCCCGCACCACCCCAGCTCTTCCCCAGGCCCTTCCAGGGGCTGTGGCACTGGGATGCACTGGTCCTCTGCGCTGCGGAGAAACAGCGACCGAACAGCTTTAGTGCTACGCAGGGTGGCGGGGAGTTAGGTGCAAAGAGCTTTTTACACCTCTGTGAATACTGCTGTGAGTACAGCGAGGGTCTGGGAGAGCACCCAGCATCCTTGTGGGCCTGGACCGCCCCGGGATTTCCTGGGCAGGGGTCCCTGGAGGCCCCACGGATCGCTCCCAGCCTGCCGTCAGCTGTGAGGAAAAACTGTGGAAGCCAAAAGTGTGTGATGAGATGCCCAGTGCTGCAGGCAATGGGGTTTGGCTCTTTAACCTTCCCCTGGACTTGTGCTCAAGGAAAGCCATGATATTTATCACGAGAATATCCTTCGGTTAAAACCGTAGACCCTGATTCTGTTAACAATTTGGTAATGAATTAACCACATTTTCCAGTGGAAAAGATATTGTGAAACTCTCCCGGGAGCTTCCGATTCGACCCAAACAATCTGTCAAGTCAAGCCGACTGCAGTCTGGCCGCTCGGCGTCTCACGCGGGCTCTGAGCTCATCGCCAGCCTAACGAGCAATAAATAAGAAACCCAGAGAATGACAACGAACGCCAGGGATGCGTCGGGGGTCTCTGGCTCCATCGATACCCCTCATTGAGAAGACCTGAGGGGGGTGGAGATGCACATTTGCAGGAGCTCAGTGTATGGGAAGATGAGTTTAAGATGTCAATAATATCAATATTAATATTCTTTAAAATATCAATAAACCCCGTGGTAAGGGTGGAGGTGCCCCAGTCCTTCAAAGCCTGGACGGCAGCACCTCCAAACCCAGCCCCATGTGGTGAGTCTCTCCTTGACAATAATATCAAGAAAGAAAAGATGCTTAAGGCGACTACTAACTGGGGCTAAAGGAGAGATTATCATTATCCAAACAGCCTGCTCCTCAGAGGGAGCTGGGCAAGCTTCCAGGGATGCAGTGGATCCCGGTTCCCTGAGCAGGCAGGGATGCTGTGTGCCCCCCCAAGCAGGACAACTCCATGGTGGCACTGGGGTGAAGGGGTGAAGGGCTGAGGACCCCCACAGAATAACACCCCATGGAACCCCTGCAAAGCAGGAGACACTTTACGAGAGGCTTTCTGGACTCAGAAGAGGGTTGTGGCTCATTGCAATTCCTCAGCAGCATCTTGGTTGTGTTAGGATGGAGCTAGAGCTCAAGGGTGCTGTGAAGCCAAATACCCAGCCTATAAACAGGGAGATAAATGCTTATTTCTTGTGAAGATCTGCTATCGTGTCAGTCCCCACGTCCCGAGTCCCCTGATTTACAGTTAGAAAGTTTGCATTGACTGTGCTCAGAATCATTAAGCTACAAACCATACACTAATTATGGTGCCCTGGGCAAGAACGTTAATCCAAAGAGCATAAAATTATAATGACTTTCTTGGCGTAATTAGACCAAACAAGATAAACAGTCCAAATAGCAACTGCAGCTTCGGCACATTTACACTCCCAGCTCAATCCACCGCGTTGCTGCAGGGCAGTGGTGGGGAGCAGTGGGAGAAGGGGCATCCTGAGGGCAGGGGGGTCACGGAGCATCGCCGACCAGCCCCACAGTGCCCACTCGAGCTCGCCTGAGCCCGGCGTGGAGGTGTCCATGGCAGCAGGGGTGTTCCCATCTCTCACATCAAGCAGAGATACCCCATGGTCTGGCATTTCCCCAGCCACCACGAGGACCAAACCAAACCCAAGCCACTGGCAGAGATGCAGGGAAGGTGCAGCCACGGCCACCACCACGTGGCATATCCCTCCTGGCAACCGCCACGTGTCCGCAGGGACAGCACAGCCCAGCATGCAAACCCGCACCAAAATCCCATCACATCAAGGCACGCAGAGCTCACCCCGTCTGCCAAATTCAGGAGGAGCTGCTCAGATCCCCGCGCCTCTTACCAGCTCCATGCCAAGGGGCCAGCAGCCGAGCCCTGGAGCCCAGGGAGGTGGCCTCAGGCAGGGTCAGAGGAGCTGCTTCCAAAAGCACAGCTTAAACGTAATGCTCATTTTATCTGCCTCTTTATTTATTTATTGCTGACTGGGAAGTGCAATACAAAAGCTAATTATTTGATAAAAGCTTTGGGCAGGGTATTAATGAGCCAGACTTCTAAGCAGATTTCTAAACCTCTTTTCTGTCTCTGGCTGCAGAGCAGAGGTCACTGCACCGCAGCGGGCCGGGGCGGCCCAGGGCCCCCTCCATGTGCCGCTGTAGCTCACCCTGCCACGGCACAGGGTGGCAGAGCACGGGGACAGGCACACCGAGCCTCTGCTGCAGCAGCAGAAAAGGGCTGTTACCCCTTTTTTATTCCCTCCTGGAAGAACCCTGGTTATTCCTAATGCCGGGCCCTGAAAGAAGAGGGTGGGAAGATGATGGGCATGTGGGTCAGTGGCTGAGCCGTGAAAACAATCTCCTGCAAACAGCAGTGCCCTTCTGCAGTGCAACAGGTCCTCTTTTAATACATAACCCACAAGGCCACGTGCATTTAGCAGGGCCATATACATTTAGCAAGGCCAAACGTATTCAGCAGGAGCGAGGATGACCAGCGGGGAGCTGCGATGCTGAGGAGGTCCGGTGCATGGCGAGCATCCCCCTGCGCTAGGGCACCAGCAAACTCAGTGCACAGGGCAGGGGGGGTCCTGCACAATGCGTGGGGTGGCTCAGCAAGGAGGGGGGATAATGGGCAGCATGGGGTCCCAGCCCCCCCTGACGGGCCACTGGGATCTGGCACCTGTGGCCAACCCAACAGACCCAGGAGGAACATCAGCATCTCCTTCCAGACCCCATTAGGAAGTTTAAAGCTGTTCACAGCCTCTCACCAAGACAAGCCACATCGTGTCCGTGTTTCCTCAAAGCCCTTATTTCACCAGACTAGCTGGAAAACAAAAGGAGCCAGCTCAGTGCTGGCATCCCCCTGAGGTGCCCGAACTGCAGCCTGCAGTGCGGGCAGGGTGCATGCGGGGGGACGGAGCCACTTTGGCACCCGAGTGACCTCCCCCGTGGCCAGGCCAGCGGGGCTTTCCTCTCCCTCCCTCCTCCCATCCCTCTGCCTCCACCACCAAAGGCTTTATGGGCGCCAGCCGGAGCCATTCCCCTATAACCTGCTGTTAAATCCAGCCGTAAATCCCAGCTTCCAGCTCATTTCTGCCACTCCAGACAACACCCTTGAGACGAAATGTTGCTCATATTTGTGGCCACGCTCAGCAAAAAAGGTCAGACCAAAGCATCTGACTGGAAGTCCTGAGGAGAGGATCCCACCCCTCCTCCCTGGGCTCTCCTTGGGTGCTTTCAGCCCACAGCTGGTGTCAAAACCCACCAGCAAGCCTCAAGGCTATCTTTTTGGAGGAAAATTAAACAAACCCATCCCTTTTTTTCCTGCCGGTTCGTCTCTGCGTGGGGCCTTGTGGCAAACCCACCTCCCACCCACTTAGGGCAATGAAACCACTCAAATATTTTAAACCCAGCACATTAGCTGGTAAATTCTGTAATCACAATATAACGGAGACTATATCCGGATAGGTAAGAGATTAGGAAGATAAATTACCTCTATAAAGGGCATTTTAGCCCAAAGCAATTTTAAATAAATGCAAAGGGGAAATTTTTTGGTGGGTAGATCTGCAGGTGATGGGGCTTGGGGTTTCCTGGGGGACATTGGCCATCACTCCCGGGCTGCTGGAGGGTTTTGGATGGTTTTCCCCCTGGCAGCCCAACCAATGAGGCAAAAATTCCTCTTAAATTGGAATCCTTATTGGTTGAATAATTTGAATTTCCTGCTTACTGGGATTTTTATTATTTTTTTTTAATTCAGTGTGCCTTGAAACAGCAACAATTTCAAATAAGGGGGAACAACTGCACCTATGCTGAACGTCGGCAAAGCCACGAGTAAAGTGCATCTTCTAGGTGTGGAAACGCAAACCCCTCAACTGTCCTAACAATTAAATCACCATCAACACTAAAATCAGTGTGTGCAGATCTCGCTCCCATCTATGCTTATAAAGCTCCCCATAGGGACACCCACCCAACGACATCCATAGGGTACCACTTCTCTTTTTTTTTTTTTTTTTTTTAAACAAGGACGGTATGTGATGTGTATAGTCTCAAAAGGAGATTTACTAGACACCGCTGTGACTAAGGCAAGATGTAATTAGAAGAGGGGAGGAACATTTATCATTTGCCAGAGTGAATTAGGTATTTCGACTTCTCAAAAGAATTGAACACAGAGGGTGAATTTTTTTCCAATTTCTCTCACATCTCCAATATTATTAAGTTCAGCTAGAAAACACTCCAGACAAATTGACTCATCTGAGCCCATCTCTTTATAATTGTTACACATTTTAAATTGGCTTAGTTAAATGAACATTTCGCATAGTGGTTGACGGGCTCTGTTGTCTGGATGCAATATTAAAAATACCAAAATCAACACAAGAGCTAGAGCAGAGCTTAGGGATATTGCTTTTCTGAGTGCTGTATATTGCTTTAGTTGAAATGTAGCACATATGTATGACTTTAAAGGTGGTTTCAGACATAGATGAAGAGATATTATTTCTTCCCTATTAATAGTAAGCCATTTTTTTTCCTCTTTTCTTTCTATTTAGCAAGAAGTTTATAAGCTCATGCTCTAAATAATTGGGCCATCAGCCATGGCTATGTGTACAGAAATCATCCCTATGATACATATTCACCATGCAAGCCTACACAGAGTGCAATGCCTTGACATAGTTTTGCATTTGCAGTTGTTTGCATGGAATATATTTATCTTCATTTGCAGCAGCCAGGAACCTCAAGCTGCCTGATCCTGCCCAGTTTTTAATGAATCCAGCAAGTGGATGTTGGGGACAGCCAGCGCTGGGGGCTCCGGGGCAGAGTTGGAGATGCTCAGCATCTCTCCAGAGCCCAGCAAATTCTTTCCTCCAGCTCGTTTCCCCAGCGTTGGTGCGCACGTGAGATGTTTCATGGGTCTCATCCAAAGGCTACTGAACAATTCGGAGAGAAGGGAAGAATTTGGGTCTGTGCTTTGCCAGCGTGATCTCAGACCGCATTTTCAAGACTCAAGAGCTTTGTGAAAACCAAAAGCCAGGCAAAATAATTGCTGATACAGAAACATTTGAGCAGCTCAGGCATGCATTAGATAAGGGATCTTGTTTCTTCTCACCCTCCCCTTGGCTTGCGTGCTTCCTTTCCACATTGTTTTATCATGAACAGAAAATAACCAGAGACAGACAGAAGGGGAGCGCCTGCCAACTGTGTGATTTATGTTGACTTTAGAGCTGAAATCCTTGATAAACCATCCAAAGCCTTGGACCACTATGAGCGGGGGCTGCAGCAAAGCTGGGTACCAGTCTACCCTCTCACTGCCCACAGAGCCGGCAGACGATGAAGAGAATGAGGGCAGAAGTACAAAGGGTGTGCTGGTTTTGTGCAGACATCAGACAAACACAGCAATGGTGACGTTGGGTCAGGCTCTCCCAACCTCAGGGTCCTTTCCTGCACCCACACCCAACTCTGCTTGAGCCCCTGAGCTGACTGACCCATCCCTGCCCTTGGGAAGGACACAGCAAAGAGCCTGCTCCAAAAAAAGGAAAAGTGGATAGAGCACCACACACCCGGGACATGAGGCTGCAGCCTGATGTTAATAATAAACATCACTAGGTTGTGCAAAGTCTTGCTATAAAATCCCCCAAAGATGGAGACGGAGACCACGCGCCTACGGCGGGATGGAGGGATGCATCTCTGCAGGGATGTGTCTATGGCGGGATGGGGGCTTTGTAACTTTACAGCCCAGTTTGCTGTAGAGTTGCACAAATAACCATGTTGGTACAATTTTTCACAGGACCAGGATGAAAATATATGGGTTACCAGAGCCCGATGTGTATTTATTCATTCCTATCCCAGCAGCAAGATTTCTCCCTTATTTAAATAGCGTCTCCAAGGGCCTTACCCTTACTCATTTAATAAAGAAGCGTGTCAACACCAGTTCTGCATCGCAAAATGAAGGGCACTCAGCGATTCCCCCATGGGACAATTAAATAAAGAGAGAAGAAAACAAAGGATCAACTCTGCACAAGCAAAGACCTCTCATCGCACATGGCACCGTGGGGAGCGGGATTTACCCCGCCTGCACGGGGCACGTCAGGCGAGCACTACCCTGCCCAGCTTCGAGGGCAGCAGAGCCGGATGGGGGAATTAAGGGTTTTAAACCCACAAAATAAAAGCTCAGGGTTAATCCTCCAGGTGGGAGGGATGGATGGGTGGTTCACGCAGCAGCACGGGGCTGCCTGGCACCGCTACACTCACAAGGAGTGTAAATCAGCAGTGCTTCGAGGCTGGGATGGGAATTTGCTGATGCCGTGCAAACCATCTCAGTTTTGTGTTGGGCTTACAACCCTCATCCTCGCACAGCCTGTCTTCAGCCCATCCACCTTTCCCCTTCCCTGCCCTTTTTTTTCCCCTCAGATACCTGCAGACAGGATCAGGCAGCAGCAGCATCCCTGGGTTTAACACCAAGCTTTTTAATTCTGGTTTTTTTTTATGAAAACACTTAGGGCTTTTTTTGCACATCTCAGGAGAGTTGGTTGCCCGACGAAAAAGGACAATATTTGCACTAGGATGGTAGAGCTATCCTGAGACACCGTCACCGTTGGGAAATATGGTGCTCATATCCCCTTTGCACAAGGGAAGGGGAGGGAAGGCCTCCTTTAAAGTGCCTCAAAATGAATTTAATTTAGAATGGATTTCACATTCGCATTTGATGAATTAAAACCAGTGTGGTTTAACAACTATGTAATGGGTTATATATATGATCTGTTAAACAGGTGTTTGAGGTTTAGCAATTATCTAATAAGAGACTCATACATATTACAGTAGATAAACTTCAATAAATATGTTCTTAATCAACCAGAGAGCACTCAACATACAATTACGGTCCCTGCCACATCTTGTTGAAACGAGCAGCTGATTCAGTGCACAACGGGGTTTTATGTGCTGCTTAAAGAAAACCCCATGTCTCTTGTTTGTGCTGCCAGGGTGAGGGGGTGCCACTGAAGGGGGGTCTCTGTGCCTTCCATCAGAGAGCTGGAGCAGCTCCGAGAGCTGGGTAGGAACCTCAGCAGATGATCTTCCCCCACGGGATGTCCCCGACGGGATCCGTGTGAGCAGCATGAGCTCCTGCCCTCCTCACCTTGCTACCCACACGTGTTTGTTCACCGAGAGAGATGGAAAGGGATGCAGGATGGGGAGTTTCATCCCGACGGATGGATTTGCGTTAGGAGACATCAAAAGTGGAGCAATAGGCTTAACGCTCACCACAACCCCTCGAGATCTTTCCGGTGGTTAGACGTGCTGGTGATCCATGCCATGCTTGTGCCTCTGGGTCGCCGCGAGGAGGGATGCAGAAACTCAGCCCTGTTGTGGTTGTGGGCTTAACGCTGTGACGCTTGGGCTAATTTGCCACGTTCCTAGCTCAGGTGTTAAATCTAATTAGCACGCTAGTGCTAACTTTCCCAGCCATAAAACAGAGGGGGAATCCCTACAAACCACCAGAGACAAAGGTGTGCATTGCTTCGGCAGCTTCCCTCCATCCCTGCACCCCAAAAAGCCAGGTTTCACCCCAGACCAAAGCACAAGCAGACAAAGGTACTGGTGCTTCAACCTCTCACTGCCAGGAAAACAAACGCGGGCTGTCGTGTCAAATGGGAAAGTACCCAGAAAGCACCGTGGGGTAAGCAGAGCTCATTTTATTTTGTGCACAGGTCTCGTGCAAAAGTTCACGGTGGGTTTGAATCGTTGCTGGGACAGAGCAAAATTCAGCCCGGGGGGATGCAAAATTTTTACTTCTAATCACAATGATCTTTGCACAAAGAGGCTTTTGGGCATCCCAATGAAAGAGCAGCACATGCCCCCACGTAGCTGCCCCGGGTCCTCTCTTTCCCAGCTCCTAATCCCCACAAAAAGCCACAAAACCATCGAGCAATGGGGCAGCCCAAAGAGCCTCCTTTGGGCATTGCAAACACCCACAGCAACACTGGGCCGACGTCTGGAATCACATCCACCACTCCATGTTCCCCCGGGACCTCTGCCAGGTCCTCCTCACCCGGCGTTATAACCGAGTGAGCATCCCCTGCGCTGAATTAACATCCTCCCCTCTGCAGCACCAGCAGATTTACTCTCTACAGCCCTTGCTGCAGAAATCAGGGAGGTCTGGGCCAGGTACAGGCTGAAGGACCCCCTCTCCCCCCACATCTGAGGTGCGGGACCACAGGGACACAATGATGCCAGCAACAGGCACACCGAGGTGGGGAAGGCGGCGATCTATGGGGCTGCGATCCCTCTTCCCAGGGAATTTTCTTCTCTCTCCCTTTAACTGCACAAGATGAGCACATTTTTAAATATAGCATTAGTGCTGTCTAATAGCCAGCTCGCTCTGGCTTGGAAATCTGAGTTGTTCTCTTTGATTTCACAGCAGCTAAATGCACGGACACCAGGCGTGCCCGGAGGACACGCAGCTCCTCCGGCACAGCCTGCCCTGCCTTAATGATTTCTGCCAACACACCGCAGCTGTGGAGCGCTCCCTCGCTGTGCACAAGTCAGTAGAGCTTTATATTCTTCTGGTGGTACTTTTTTTCCATCATTATCAGTGCAATTTTATCGATGGCTGTATTGCTGGCTATTTAATTATTCCCTTTTAATCCCTTCAAGCAGATGAGACATAAAAGCAAAGGCCATTAGTGACTCCAGAGCGATGCGCAGGGGCTTTAGCAGGGTGGGCAGAGCAAATCCCAGCCCGGATCATGCCGCCCACCTACCACCTTGGCACTGGACAACCACGTGGGAAGAGGCATGCCGGAGGGAGCAGTGCTTTAAATAGAGATGCCAAAGGGGGAAAAACAAGGAGGAAGGTGCCAAGGGTGCCCCAACGCCCATTTCCACCTCCCCAGGGGCACCCCAGCCCATGGGCACCCGTTGCCAAAAGCAGCCAAGGACCAAGCGTCCTCGGTGGGTTTTTCTGCTGAGCCCGTATTTACAGCACCCAAACCCCTCCAGTTCTGCACTGCACAGTCCCATGAGGCTCTCAGCCCCATCACCCCTCAGGGACACCTGCTGTGGCTCCACTGAGTTTCAGCTCGGGCGGAGGGAAAACAAAAGACATTTGCTTCTTTTTTTAGACCCAAATGGAGAAGTTGTACAATTTCAGCTTATAAATAATTGAAGGGCTAATGTGATCTCAAACTGAGCACTTATTAAATGGAAACGTCCCTGTTGACAGATGAATTCCTGTAAATTTTCTTTGGTTGAGCTCAGATGCCCATTTTCTGCTTTGAAACAGATGAGGTCACCCTGGCTGGACAGCACACGCTGTGCCTGGCAGGGATTTGGGCCTACGGAAAGAAAAAAAAAAAAGATAATAACACTAATAGTAGTAATAAAGGACTGAGATTTTAAAGGCTGCAGGATGATGTGCTGAAGAGTTCAGCACACACATCTGCTTCCCCTCTTCTCCAAAGACCCAAGGAAGGTCCTCTGGGATGTCCCCAGGCAGTTGGGGATGTTCCTGGCAAAGTCCCCATGCATCATCCCAGGGACCACGGTCCCAGCAGCGCGGGAGGGATGGAGGGAGGAGGGTTGGGACCCCTCAAGGATGGGCGGTGTGGAGCTGTGGCCACCCCAGCGTGCCACCACCTCCCCCCGTGCTGCTGCTGTGTTTACGTTCTGCTTTCCTTCAATTATAATTAATAGCAACTCATTATCAGGAGGGGACCGTTTATAAGATTCAATTAGAAGCCATTTATTTTAATGCTTTTGAACACAAAATGAGTTTGATCTCAGGAAACATTTCATTAGCATAATCTTCCCATAACAAGATCATCTTCTGAGCTTGACATATTTACAAGCTGGTACCAGGAGGAGGAACCGTGTCCGAGCGGCCATGGCCCTCGGATGCTGAAACCAGAGGAGGTGAGCAGGGCGCTGCCTGCACCCTGCCAGCTTTTCCTGCTGTTCGAGGACGGGCGTCCTCAGCCAAGGGCTTGGCTGTTTTGTGGGAGTTCAGCTCTCACCCCATCACCAGCACCTCCGTCACACCGGAGCCACAAACCCAGCCCTGAGTCACCAACAACCCTTTGCCTTTGAAAAAACACAAACCAGAGGCTGGTGGAAACACTTCTCCTGCCCTTCCCAGCTAGAAACCAGCCTGCTCCAGCTCTTGCACGGAGCAAGAAGCTCTCAGCAAACCTGTGCCATGGCACAGAGAGGGAGTGAGATCATTTTATTTGACTGTTCAGCTTAGGAAATTTAGTCATGAAGCAGGAATGAAAACTTGTGTCTACTCCAAGTCAAAATACTCAATACAGCATGGCCATTTTTTTTTTTCCCTGAGGATAATCATCTCTGATTTGTTGCCCATATGGAAGACGTATTGGTTTTCCATACACCGGATGAGTTATACATTTCATAAGCTAAGCTGTCCATATATTCAAAGTAATATGGAATCATTCACTTGCACTTAAGCTGTATAGTGCACCGCCATGTATTTTGGGTATAAAATTATGCCATGAACATATTTTTAAACACTTGGTCTTTATCAGATCCCTGTCTGGAGCTATTGCCTTTCAGAAAATGATGCTCACGATGCTCTGCCACATCCACTACAAAACAGATGGCTAAAACACCCTGACCCTCCCAGCAGGAGCCAAGCCCAGGCAGCTCTGGTTCCTGACAGGGGCCAGCTCAGCTCCACAGCATGTGGATATGGGGCTGAGAGTGCAGCAAAGCTGTGGCTTGTTTGTGGGATGGAAAAGTAGCCCCCTTTGTCTACAGCCCCCCACAGTCCCTCTCCAGGCTGGGCTGACCCTGGGCTCAGACGTGCTTTCCCCCCTGCTTAACCCAGGGGCAAGCAGGTTGCAAATGGGCAGGGATTTACATCCCCAAATGACTGCAAATGCAGAGAAGGAAGGATAAATAGAGAATATTATTAGTAGAGCGTCGGCATTAGGGAGTGGGTGTAGGCAGAGCCTGCACTGCCAGCCCCTCCACTGCCCCGTGCCTCCACACGCTGCCCAGCTCGGGCACGGGGCACGAAGCCAACCGCTCCCTTCCCAGCTCTGCGTTTCCCAGGATCGTGTTTTAAAGCCACCTAAAACACAGGGAAATAAATTCTCCTCCAAAGAAATCTCCTGCTAGTACAGGAGGCAGTTCTCAAATATTTTAAATGTATGGGCCATACGTTCTGGGAAACATAACGTATACAGCGAAAAAAATATTGCTTCCCCATATGGGCTTGGAGAAGCTGCGGATTACGGCGTGTGGAGCCAGATGGCCGGTAACTCAATGCAGCTGAACAAAAATCTCTGGGCCAAATTCATCCCCACTGCAACCACAGCGAGCCCGAAAGGCTTACGCCATGGTTTCACTTAGCTCCTCGCATTTGACTCCTGCAATATGTGAGTTATCTGCTCGTGGAAGTCATTTTATGACGGGTAGCTGGAATCTTGTTTCTGCAGTTGTTCCTCCCACTCTCGCACGGGTCTGTCTCTCCTCCCCGAGGTGTGGGAGCAGATGGACACCCCCCACACACACCTCTCTCACTCCTGGGCTGAGAATGGGGCAATTCGGGGGAAATGAGACATTCAGAAATGCCTCATTGCACCAGAGCATTTCATATCCCCACTACAGGCTCTCCCTCCTTCTCGGAGCGTTGGGCATCCTTGGTTTGGGGCTGACCATGGCCATGCACCCACCTCCTCAGCAGCTGCTCCTCCAGCTCTGTGCCCCTGGACACCTTCACTTGCAGCTTGTGGCTTTTCTTTGACATTTTGGCCAGAATAAATTAGCAGAAAAATCTTTTTTTTTTTTTTTTTCTCCTCAATTTACCATGTAGCTCGGGTGGTGAATAATCGCCAAGCAGCCCCTACTAACCCTCTCGATGCCCGTGCCAACAGCAGCCGGTGCCTGCCCTCTGGCAGCACGGGGCTGCGGTGGGACCTGGGCATGGCCGGGTCACCGAAACCACCTCCCCAAAAGTCCCAGGGGTGCCCAAACCCACGAGGGGCAGAGGAGGTCCCGTGGCCACCAGAAGGAACAGGCACCTTGTGCTGACTGCACCCGCAGGGGGATTAAGCAACCGATTGTATGTAGGGATTGAAAACCAAGATAATTCAGAAAAGGTGATTAAAATGCCCATTGATACCACACGAGATTTGTTTTCAGCTGTTACACCAGTGAATAACTGGCTCAGGAAGGAGCAAAGCCTGGAGCTCCCCGGGCAATGCCAACACCAACGGGCAGGCTACGCTCCCTGCCGCCTTCGAGTCACTGGTTTTCCCCTGGGAAGCCGGAGCGCCCGGCATGCCCCGTCCTGCCCGGTGGCTCGCCGTGACTCGCCCAGCGAGTCTCCCCACGGAGGCACCAATCCTGCACCTCTCCCTTCACTCTTTGTGCCTTACCGTCATTATGAATCATTAGTCTGAAATAAGGACGCCAGATGCATGCAAAGATGAGTCATTTGAAGGAGGTGAAAGGAAAACCAGACCAGCCACATATTAAAACTCCCTGTAACAATAAAAGGACCGTGTACGTAAATCAGTTTATTTGGACTATGGTGATAACGCTTTGCTGAGAACACGCCGACTCGCGGAGAAAACATCAAGCTCAGACACGATCCTGCTCCCCAGCCAAGGGCAGCCGCTCAAAGGCCACCAAACCCAGTGGTTTTACTTAATATGGGGCTGAGATTGGACACTCTGGGGCACGGACCCCCCCGCTGCCTCAGAATGGGCATCCTGGCACATCATGGTGCTGCTGGGATGGACTCTGCTGGTTTAAAATGGATACGGAGTGTATCTGCGTGCACTTGGCACATGTTAACACAACCCAGACGCTTGGGCAACACCTTTCTCTCAACAAAGTTGAATTTAAACATAGCTCAGGGGTGGAATGGGTCCCTCAGTGCAGTGCTGGGGTGCCCAGCTCCCATCCGCCTGGTGCACGGGAGCCTGGGTGCTGCTGCAAAACCAGGTCCCTGGGCCTGGGGACGCCCAGCCAAAGAGAAACAGCCCATCAGCACCACAGGTAGCTGCTGCTCAAGCCAAATCTGCCCGCTGAAGGGAAGGCGGGAGCTGTGATCGCAGGATTAAAGTCAATTTACTTTGTGACATGGATTTAGATTACCTCCTGGTTACGGCATGATTAGAAGGGCTCAACATCACCCCAGAGGGGAGGGAGGGAAGAGGAAGGGAGAAGTCACAAAAGAGCCTGGCCATGCATTTAATGGAGAAAAAGCACAGCTCCCCTCATTAGCGCAGCTCTGTGATGGGGCCAGGGGATTTTACAGGATTTCTTGGAGTACAGTGCACATTTGCACCCTGGGACTCCCGTGCAATCCCGGAGAGGAGGAGAGGGGAAGAGCCCCTGGGTGCGCCATGTCCTTCTCAGTGCTTTGCTGCTGGGGGGCCCTGGGGATCACAGCTGGTGGAAGGGAGCCCTGGCCGCACCAGCCAACACCGCGGCACTGCTAGCTCGTCCCAAATTGTTCCCATTCTGCCCCTAAACTCCAGGCTACCCACCCGGCTTCTCTCGACACCTTGGAGGAGCTGGGGGCTGTTTTCTCCCCTGCTCTCCCCAGAGATGCTAAAGGAGCTTTCACATCAGGCCCAGAGAAAGCAAAGGGTGGGACAGAGACCGATTTGGGGGTTCCAAGGTGATGTGGGTAAACATGCCCTTGCTGAAAAATAATAACCCTTCCTCCAGCTAACAAAATTACTAAATCGGAGGACTGCGCTGCTCCCAGAGCACACAGCCGAGGCAGGCGTGCCCTGCAACGCTGTGTTTGTGCTCTCGGCGAGGCAGTAAATAACGGAGCGCAGTCCTCCAGCTCTCGCCCCCCTCCTGCAAGGAAAACGCCGGGGAGGAGAGCCATAGCCAGCCGGCGGATGCCAGGATTTCTGCATACCGAGTCTCTTACGTGGGTAAGACAGAAAGAAAGATGATTTTGAGCTGCAGACAGAGGTACAGAGAGCGCTCTGCAATCCCTCTGGCTTCACTTCACCAAGGTCTGTGTTTACCAAGCCAGCTCCCTCCCTGCCAAATGCAAACATGATCCTTAGGGGAATAACAGAGTCAAGAATTTGGATGAAGAAGCTTTAAATTATTATTTTTTTCTTTTTTTTAATAAAAGGAAGACATCCAACAAATACTTAGGAGAACAACTAAAGAAGATATTTCCAAAAATTCAGAAGCATTAGGGGTTGCTCTTAGGGAAAAACCAGTTTGAGTGTTCCCAGGAGCTGCTGTTTCAGCCCTGCTCTGGGATACCCCTGCGTGCCCCAACAGCCTCCAATGCCCAGTAAGGTTGGCTTCATTTCTAAGTATGTCCAGTGGTTACCCACCGACAGAAACCACAGAAACAACCTCAGGACATACACAGCAGCTTTAAAAAAAAAAAAAAGAAAAAAAGAAAAAAACAATTCCTGCACTTTTCAACTCGGAGAAATCCTGAGGTCCTTCACCGCCCCGTCCTGCCTTCCAGGCCAAGCAAACCACCATGAAACCCCGCACGCTTTCTGCGGACAGACCACAGCGCAGCCTCCCAGTGAGTGTGAGCCCTCAGGGACTGTGGATAAGCCAGACTTAATTATCTATCTCTCTTCCTTTTTTAACTTTCTCTCCCTCTGGTCCTCTATTTCTAGACCACAGCCACTGCTCACTCTCTGCTGTGGTGGGATGCGGTGGTGTCCTCCCCTAAGGCCCCTCATATAGGATGCTCTGTCTGTTGAGCACATGGGGGGGGCTTTGAAACACCGACACTCACCCCCAAGGCTCTCATTCTCCATCCGCCCAGCTCCCCGACGGCTGACAGAGATGGATGGCCTCTGAGGTCTGAGCAAACAGGAGAGGGATGAGGAGAAAGGAGCCTGCCCTCGTTTTTATTCACCCAGCAGCAGGGTCATGCTGGGGATTTGGTGCATTAACTCCTCATGGGTACCAGCTCTGCCATCCTGATGCCATCCCTGGTCCCCCACCCCACAGCATCCTCCTGCCGCATGTGCACCCACCAAACAGTCGTTAAAGACCATCATTCACATGCATTTAAATAAATGATGCTGCTGCAATATTGATTTAGCTACACAGTCATCTGAACGCTACATTAGTGTCCTATTAGTGGAGGGAGAAAAACCTCTCCTTCCCCCCAGCCAGGACAGAGGAGCTGTGGAGCAGCCCAGCAGCCGTCGTGGCTGCTCCCCTTGGCAGGGCTGACCGCAGCACTCGGGAGGATTGAAAGGGAAGTTTGTTTTCAAGTCGGCTCAGTCCAGGTTTCTGGGTTTTCCAGATGGTTTGGCTGTCTGGGGATGCCTCTTGATGCCTTTTACAGAAAGAGCCCTCCCTGGAATATGGGAAATGTGAACTAACATTAAAGTCCAAAGACAGATTGCAGGAATATTTTCTTCTATTCGAAGAGGAGACTAAAAATACAGATGTGTCAAGAAATCGAAGGGCAGCTTTTCCTCTTCACCGCTATGGTTGTGGGATTCTTTTTATAGCCCAAATACTGATGTAAAACGAGCCTTTCTTAAAATGTCTAAAGTTAAGAGCCCATTTCTGCAGAGGAAATTGCTATTTCGGTGCAGGATAGTCCCGTGAGCACAAGAAACAGGAGACTGGAGGAAAACCAGGGGATTCCTGGGGAGGGCATCCCTGGATGAACCACAGCTGCCAATGGGATGTGCAATGCTGCGGATGGATTAGATGATAGTTGTAGGTCCCTTCCAACTCAACTCTTCTCTTCTCTTCTCTTCTCTTCTCTTCTCTTCTCTTCTCTTCTCTTCTCTTCTCTTCTCTTCTCTTCTCTTCTCTTCCTATTTTATTCTATTCTACTGCTTGTGCTGGTGACCACCTCTGAAGTAGCAGGAACATCTCCAGATGTCCGTGCTGTGCCTGGGTAAGCATGGGACATGCTCACTCCAGCTCCAGCAGCTCCCACCAAGTGCCCGAGGAAGCACCCAAGCCACTGTCCCATTCGATCTGTCAGCTCTGGAGCCAGCAGTCCTCACAGGGACGTTATTTTGCCCCCACAGCCCTTGGAAAACTTCTTGTTCCCACTCGCTGTTTTCAGGGAGAGTTTCTGCAGCTCCAGCATCATCCCCGTGCAAAGGAGAAGGCACGCTGCCTGCTTTAAACAAGAAAATCCATACATGGTAGAAATGTTTTTAAAAGGCATAATCACTTTGATCTCAGATAGAGCCAGCACGTGATGGAAAGAATTTCACAATTGGCAGGGCAGGAGAATCAATTTAAGGTGTTTACACAATGCAAAGCTCCCAGTGTATAATTATCATTTTATAGTCAATCAATTGTAACTCTGATCCAGGAGCGCAGCACGGGAAAATTAGCATTCAGGAGCACCTTTGATAAATTAGCAAGGATTACGGAGTCTGTGTTTGCAAAGATTTTGGTCTGGCACTAGGGGCAGATTTAAAAATGGCAAAGTTTTTGCCTCTGCAGCTGAATACACCAGGCAGGGGCTGAGGAATTTAAAGCTGTTTAGTTCTGGAAGAGAAGTAGGATTAAAGCTATGAAGAGGGCAGGGATCTATTCTGTATTTGATTAGGAGTTTTATGATGCAAAGAAGCTTTGGCGGATGCTTCAGCTCTTCATGCACGGGATTATACACATCACTGTATTAATTATTAGTATTAGAATAACACCTAGAAACCCTCCTGTTCAAGGCACGGAATATTTCAGGGTTTGATCCAAATCCTGCTGAAGTGATTCAGGACCTGACCCCACTGATCTCCCCGGGGTCTGGATAAGGCCTCTGGAAGGACCCGGTGAAGGTGCTCAGGAGCTTCCCAGGGACCCCTCGCTGCTGCCCCTGCGGATCAGGGTGATCCCAAACCCGGAGCAACAAGCTGCTGCTTTCTGAGGAACAGTCAGATAATGATGAAATTACACTGAATCACCTGAGTGCAGCCAGAAATTTTCCCAAATTAAACCTCAGGCGGCAGCTGATGAGCGTTTCCAAAAAAGACCATGCCTCTTCGCATTTACCCTGCAAGCCTACAAACCTCTCATCCTTTGCCCAACACACATCCCTGCAACGGGTCTGTGTCCTCATCCCTGAGAGCTGGAGGCAGCTTTTCTCCCCATCAAGGTACCACTTTGCAGGGGACCCTCATGACCGTGGGGAGCGGTGCTGAGCCCAGGTGGGTTGGGGTACCTGGGCACATTTCCCATGCAGGGTTTCTTTTATCTCGGTACCCAACTCGGCCAAAAAGGTGATACTCGGCTCCTGGCAGCGATCTCATGGCCTGTCCCAAGCCCTTTTGGCAAGCCTGGGTCATAGCCAGGCTCATTTCATACATGATATAGACTAGAAACATAGCCCTTTCTTTTCAAAGAGCAAAAGCATCCTCAGCAGGGATGAAAAGCCAAATCTCAAAAGCTTCGGTGGGCCTGAAATCAGTCAGCGCTTGGTGTGAGGAAAGGCAAGACAGAGTCACCGTGGGCTGGCAGCTGCTCCCACGAAACCCTGGCACTGCCCGCCCAACTTGCCTGATCTCAGGACTTCAGGGCTGAAACCAGTCCCAGAAACCAGCAGAAAACTAATCCAGTAAAAAGAGCCAGTGAAAAGAGATGTTTTTCTGCCAAGTGAATGACTTACACGTGCTCACAGACTCTGTACCTGAAAAAGCAGCTTCCAAGAAGTGATGAACTGAGAAGCTGAGGGTCGGGGTGGCTGCTGGCAGGAGCGGGGCTGGAAGGACACGTGTGGGGATGGGCAATACCCTGCACGCCAGCTCACCATCCACCTGCCCCTCCGAGACTCTGAACTTTTTCTCCCGGGAAAAGGAGGAATTTGGAAAACCGCCAGGCCCAGGGGAGTCAGGCAGGCTCTCCCCACCTTGGCCTGTCCCGTCACACTCCTAGAGTGCCTTTTAGCAGCACAGTTAATAGACAAAGAGGGCTGGGGGGGCAGGGGGTGAGGAAAGAAGATAAAGGGCCCTGAACAGCAGCTGGGTACGGGAACTACGTGACTGGCACTCCCTCATCAGCCCCGTCCTTGGGGAAGACAGCGCCAGGCTCTCTAGTGCAGGGAGGGGAAGCTGCTCTGTATGCACAGCCCACCCCTCATCTGTGCGCCTTTATCATGGTAATACCGGGAGCCCAGCCTGGTGGCAATAATCTCCTCATTCTCTGCCATTTCCTCAAGGGGGTAAAGATCATGGAGCATTAACACAACGGATGTGCACTTTGAACCAGAAGCTGTTCCCTGGGCTATAAATCAGAGCCTGCCACCGCAGCACAATGGCCCTGAAATTAATTACCCCATCGCTTTGCCAAAGAGAAAGCGCCTTGTGCCGCTGCGGATGCACGCACCGGCAGGCACGCAGATCCACGGACAGCCCTGGGGACGTGCCGTGGGGTGCCCGGAGCCACGGAAGGTGCCCAGAGCCACCACCAGGGCCTGGCTACTGGCCAGAGGCAAACCCTCACCGCCAGCCCAGGGTTTTTTTTGTACACTTGTCTCCTTTGAAACACCTTTGGCCATGTGGCTGTGCCTGTGATGGTCTGTTCTGCTCCCTCATCCCCATGACGCTGCTGAAGCTCCAGGAGAGCAATAAAAATAACAAGTTGGGCTATGGAGCCCAGTCATTCATCTTGGGGTAAATCCCGATGGTTTAGGTCCCTGTGCTGGCACAACTGGCCCGCCTACAGAGCAGAGAAACCTGCCTTCTGTGGGCTTGAAGAGAGCCTGGGCTTACAGGGAAGGCAGACTTCAAGAGCAAGCTGATAGCAGAAAAGGGCAGGGAAGGAAAAAAAATCTTTTTCATTAAATCCTGCAAAACGCAAGACATTTCTAACCATTCTCAGTTTAAAGCGTCATCTGCTCTTTTTACACCTTCCCCATCCTTTCTCAGAGGCAGAAAAGAAGGGAACAGGGAAGAGGTAGCTCCTTGCACTGGGTCTGTCACAGCTCTTTTCTGGGTGACTCTTGGTTCCTGATAACAGGTCACCAACAGAGATGGGCTTGTTGCCAAACGGGATTTGTCACCCCAATTTGCCCACCACACGTTCACCAGAAAGTCTCCCACCACCAAGTCATGCTGCTGCATCCCAGCAAACACATATTTTTCCCTCTAGACTCTTTGGCTGAAGCTCTCTATCAGCAGACACCCCTCAAGAGACATATCGACCCTCCAAACAGCCATCATCTGCCAAATTTCACGGCCAGGAAGACAAGGCGCTGCCACGGGTGTGTCAGCATTGCCAGGCAGGAGCATCACCCGGCAGAAATCAGTGGCAGGGCTCGCTGTGAAACGGGGTTACTCTTGGGCTGCTCCGGGAGACGCTTTCCCTCTGCACCTCCTGCTGCCGTACGATGCTGCTATTTATGAGAAATACAAACCCGCTTTCCCTTCCCCGCAGCCAAAAAGGTCATATCAAGTAAGCGGTGAGATTTCCAGCTCGAACAGACTGTTCGGGGGTTGTTTGCAGTAATTTTTTTTTTTTTTTTTTTTTTTTTTTTTTTTTTTTTTACATCTCGAGAACTGGTGCAGCAGAGACCGTACGCGACGTTTAGTCCTTGCCTTGTGTGAAATGAAAAAAAGAAAAATGAAGTTGGTGCCCAGTCCGCTCCGAGCATCTCCTGCCTGACTTCCAGGTCCTCCTCCCACCCACTGCAAACTCTCACCTCGGCTCTTCCCGTCTCGCCCTCGGCGCCGGGGCTGGCAGAGCCGTTCGCCCATCTGCGCATCCCAGCGGGATGACTGCTCCTCCGAGACATGCCGACAGCAGCCACGGTGAGAAGCTGAAAGCATCACTGCCTCCGGGAGCCGGCACAGCAAAATTTATGTGAAAACAAGACCTAAAAACATCGGTGCTAATGGAAGGGAGAGGTTGTATAGCATGAATAAAAATACAATCCAAGCGATGCACAGTAAAATGCAGCATCCATCAGTTCTGAGATGTTTGCTTGCGAAGCAGAGGCTCTGGCTATTAGTTTCGTGACCATTGCAAAAGGGAAAGAGGAAATTACCGCGCTTTTTCAGCCTGGCTTTCCTCCTGTCTGTGCTGCACATCTCATCCCTCTCCGCGCAAAAAAAAAGTGTAAAAGCACAAAGAAAGATGAACCAGTTAACTAAAACATAAGCCGGGTCCATTTATTTAAGAGACATTTACATTTTGAGAAAGGAAACTAAATCCATCCCCAAACGAACAACAGTTTTTAGCTGCTGCTATCTCTCCATCCCTGTTGCAGCCCAGCACCAACAGCTCAGTAGATAAAACACTGCAGTACATGAAATCTAAATACAGGTTAGGTGACATCTCTTGGAAACCTCCAGCTAAGCTCTGTTGGTCCATGGCACAGGTTGCCTTGGAAAATCAAGATGGGAAAGATGGAAAAGCCAGCAAGCACAGCTCCAAATTCACCACGGCAAAACCCGCTGGGATGCGCCAGCACCAGCTCCTCCGTGGAGATGCTGTTTCGTGAGGGCATCGTGTCAGGAAGTTAAGGGGGGGTGTGACCAAAGTGTGGCCTTGGGACACCTCTCCCCATGCTCTAGACCAGAGCAGCACCAGGAGGAAACCTCGCTATCGACCATCACCAACAGGACACCCATCCTGGATGCATTTGCTCTCGGCCAGGGCTGTATTCAGCATCCAGGAGCTGCCTGGAGAGACAAGTTTTTAATTGCGTATTGCTCTTCAATTAAGAACTGCAATGCCCAGCTGAGAGTTGACCCAGCGCTGCAGTGTACGTAACGTGGACATAGCTGTCTTTAACATGACAATCATCAGCATCTTGCAGGGGCTGCGGGCTCTGCACCCACAAATACAAGGCAACCTTCAAATACATTTTCAGGACAATTCCCCCCGAAAAACCTCTTTGCCTGACATTCGCTACAGTAACGTTAGTTCTGTCTGTTCTGCCACTCTATAATTGGGACAGAAACCATTTTGTATGTTGACTCTTGCAGGAGAATCTCTAATAGCCATTTATAGCTGACATGATAGAGCGAAAATAAAAAACCCCGCGCTCAGCAAGGCGAGGAACATCTCGCCTCTACGTTGCCATTTTTAGCTATCTGATCATACATGAGTGTTCAGAGGCAGAGCTGGGGAAGGGCCTGCTTGTCAGCCACAGAGTAACTGATATTGATGGAGGAGAAAAAGCCAAAGCTCTACCTGGCTGCGGGGATGCTACACCCGGGCTGTGACTAACTTCTTTCTCTCTAGGAAGAGACCTTTCATTTAAATTAAACCCTGTTTTCTGCTCACTCATGGTCATGCATCCATTGGCAACCTGAGCCGACGTGACCACTGTATGAATTACTTTTTTCCTCCAAGTGTAAATGAAACCCAAAAGAAAATAGTGCCATCCTTCCCTGAGAAGGCTGCTGTCACCTGTCCCACATTCTTGTTCACTGCTGAGTTGGACTCGGTGGTCCTTACGTGTCCCTTTCAACCCAAGATACTCTGTAATTCTATGAGAGTTCACGCTGCTAGAGCCATTTTTGGGTCCAGAGGAGCCGTTGCTGCCTGAAGCCCTGTCTCCCTCCCAGCTTGCACATCCAGGCTTTGCCACCCCTGCAGACACCCAGCTACGCACCACAGTATTGATGTGCCTTGAAAAAACCTCCTGATGGTCAGAGCAAGAAAAATACATTTTTAATCAAGTGGGTTTGGCTGAAGTTTTTATAACCGAAAGGCCCCAGAACAAGAACAAAAGCTTCCTTTCAGGCAAAATAAACATTTGATGAGGAATTTAATCAAAACCACCAGCACAACTTTGAGGTGAGGGAGAGGAATTGTGCAAAGATGGTGTGTTGCTGCATTTTAGAGGACATTAGGTCTCCTGGCCCAGGCCACCCAGGACAAGGCTTGTTTGTCCATCAGGACAGCATCTCCCTGACTGTCCCGCATCTCCTGTCCCACCGTCCTGATTTAACCAGACACCAAACCCTGGGCTCTCCTCAGAAGCCCATAGGGGACTGGGGCTGGTCCCTTATGGGGAGGCCCAGAGCTGGTCCCACAGGGGACCCTGCTCCTCAGGGGTGCTGAGTCCCAGCAGCCCCTCGCCTTCCCAAGCCAAGGCTGCTGCTTCAAGGCCCCAGACAAAAGTGGGAAGCTGACTCTGTGCTTACAGGAACCCCACACCTCTTTATCCACCTGGGAGGATGCTTCAGGCCTCTTTTTCCCTTCACCAGGTGACCCACGCAAGCATCACCTCATGCTGTTGTAGAGAACAGTCCTCCCAAAGCCCTGTATCAAAGACCTGCCTTGAATATATATATATAACTTTTTTTTTTCCCTTCTAATAATAAAACATTTAGTTCTAGGTCACTAAGCAAAGGAGATGGAAGAGGAGAGGGAGAGCTGCTCTGATCTCGTTTGCAGCTTTTTATAGAGAAATGTTCTGCTTAACTGCCTTTCTGAGGAAAAAAACCTGTCCGCGGTATAAATGGGGGCTGGCCATCAGCCAAGGCTGCTCAGCTTTAACCTGCCGGTGTTATCAGCTCTGGGGTCTCGCTGGTAACCAAAGGTAAGTAGTAATTCAAAGGAGTGGTGTAAAAGCCCATTTTCTCTGGCTGGAAGAGCCAGATATTCACAGGAGAGCTGAACGGCAATAACCAACCCCAAAAACATCCGTCTGCAGCAGACCCTGAGTAAGGAGATGGGGAGAAAGGGCGCCAGGCCAGCTCCAGCTGGGGGGAGCGGGGCATCACCTGGCCCAGGATCCTCTGCACCCAAAGCCCCACGGAGACACGAGACCCAGCTCTGCCCCTTCCCTCCCCCGGTGCCCCAGCCCCGTCCAGCAAACCATCACAGCTCTCTGGTGACACGACCTCCCCCTTCCCACACAGGTCCTCCATCACTTATTAATCATTCCCCATCAGTCACACTCTCCATCACTTCACTGGTTCTTATTCCCCTTGCCTACATTTCCTCTAATTTGTTGGCTCTTCCTGGTATGAAGGAATAACTCATGGGTAGTTTCCCCACTGCCATGAGCTGCGGCACGTTGGGGGAGCCTGGGCAGGGGGTGAGACGTCAATAAAGCAGATAGGGAAGAGGATGGCACAGGGATTTGGGCAGCAGTGCGTGACGTGAAGCGCTGGACACACAGGCTCAGACCCAAAAACCCACCAGGGACCATGACATGGCCACATGCAACCTGCTGGTGAGAGCCCGGGGAGGTCGCCCAGCTCTGCGACCCAGCGAGCCTCCTCCAAGAGTGCTGGCTACAGCAAGGGGTCTGGGTTTAGTCTTTCACTAGTGCTTATGCGTGGGCAAATACTGCAAGAAATCCGCTTGCTTTGCCACAAATTGCAGCGTTATTGCAGGAAAAACACTGGAGAAATAAAGTGAAGGGGAGCGCGAAGCTAGGGCTGAGATTTGGCTAGATTAAACAGAATATGAATTTAAACTACTGGAAGTTTATAGGTTCTTGTAGCAATATCCTATAAAGCTTTATGCATATTGATTTAGATAAAGAACAGTTTGCTTATTTTTTATTCCGCATTATGAACCAATAAGCGAGTGAAACCCAAGTCATTACTGAAAAGCAGGCGCTCACGTAAGCCTTACAGAAAATGTCTGTCTCGTGGCTTGATAGCCATAACAAAAATGATTAATAATCTGCTGCAGACATTTATAATTGTGATAGCTTCCTCTTGTGAATTTAAATAGCTTTCTTGAATTACTGCCTTTGACATAATCAATAAAGCTGAGTTATTGCTTTATCAGGCGTTTCTGTACAGCAGGGGGGAAGCAGAAACCTGGGGAGCCAAAATCCCTCCAAAAATTCAAAGCCGGGGGCTTGTCCCCAGCAGGGCTGGGCCACCGTGGCCACAGAGCCCCTCCGGACTTATTTATATCCCTTTAAACAGACTTGACAGCGAGCTAGAGACAGAATGGGAACCCATCACAGCCCAGCAACAAATATTTAATGACTACTTGTAAACCCAAGCAATATGTTTAACTTTTCCCATTCCCTATAAAAGGGCTCTTATTTAGCCTAAGCGGGCTCTGAAGTTAAATATAGGGTATGACGGCATGCCAGGGTCTTGGGGGGACACAGGGAGAGTTTGTCAGCCAGGATTTCCATCCTCGACGTGGAAAATGTCATGAGCTGCACCCCAGGGTAACCCACGCCAGCAGCACAGGGCAGTGATGCTTCTCCACCCCCAAATGAGACTTTTCATAACCAGCAACAAGGAAAAAAATATTTTATTTTCTAGTTTCAGGTTAAAAGCAGGGATTTATAGATTTCCCCCCCCCTCCTCTGAATAAAATAATATTTCTTTCTAATAGGCAGAAAAAAGCAAGAACTCATTCCGAGCTTTCAGGAAAGCGTTCTGATTTGGCAACACCCTGCTTTAATTCAATACCCTTTCACACAAACTTAGTAAATTAAAGAAAAACACTCCATCAATTAAATAACTTAAAGGCCGGCGCAGAAAGTCCCAAAGAGGTTCTGCCCCGTCCATCGTCCTCGACTCACCAACATGACCACCACAGCATCTGCTTCTCCCCCTGTCCCTGTAAAGAGGGGCGGGATGGATTTAAGTGACACCAACAAGCTCCTCAAGCAGCCCGGCGATGCTTTGGGGACAGACTCTGCTTTCTGACCCCATCCCACTCTGGTGGGAAGAAGCCTAAAAATGAGACTGTCTAAAAATAATCTCCCTGAGGTCCTCAGACTCTCGGGGAGCAAGCAGTCTCACAGAAGAGAGGTTTCCATTTTTCAGGCCAAACTAAATGTTGACTTTTTATTAGTTTGGGTTTTTGGGTTTTTTTTTTTAAAGCTAGTTATCTCATTCCCTGACCAGGGATGGAAACAATCACCCGAGTGAGAACCCAGTTTCAAATTTGGCTACCCACCGCAAATAGATAATGCATTGACAAGATTTCATGGTCAGATAAAATAATATTTTTTTTGTTTGTTTCTAAGTTCATGCCTTTGATAGGTTCTTTGAAAAGCAAAATATTTCCTTTTGATAAATGCTGCAGTATAGTAGCATTAAACTAATTTATTTTCCATGAGAATCCTCTGCTAGATCTCCCCAGTGAGCAAAAACACCCCCAAAATTAGGAAAAAAAAAATTCTCCTGAGGTTAACAAGGACTTCCCATAACTCACTCTGACTCTCTGCCCTAATAGAGATGGATGAGTCACAGGTGGGGCCACTCAGAGAAAATCACATTTTTCATTTTGATAGTACCTTTTAACAGGAGCTCTCAAAGTGCTCGAAAAACCTTCAGTGCTGCTTCCCAGGCATGGGTCGGGGTGGGAAATTCCCCTTCAGGGAGAGGACTAAGGAAAGCTTTCTGGTTTTGCTCAATCCAGCCCAAACCCAGCTCAATGCCACAAAACCCTCATCGGTGCAGGACAGGAGCTCATGCCATGCCCTAGAGTCAGCACCCAGGACTAGAGTTTCCCCAGACACAGATGAAGACAACTCCAAGCTTCCCTCGGATCCAAAAAATAATAAATAGATATTAAAAACCCACTATCATTTTGCTCCATCTGTGCTCTCAATACCATGGGGCAGACAGCACGACAAATATTTCCAATAGGACCATTTCTTTTAAAGAGATAAATGAGAAAAATCTCAAGTCGAAGGCTAGCGACAAGTATAAAGTGGGATTTTCCTGTCTGGGAAGAAAACGTTCCTTTTTCTTGACTAACCAAACTGTGCAGCATCTTCTCTTGTCACCTTAACTACCCAGTCGCTCACATCACGTGTTGGGTAAAGCCTCGCGCAGCAGAGGAGCACCTAACGCGCTCCCCGGAACATCTCCTCTGGGGAGGGGGGGAAGGGGGATTAACACATGTCATCAAATCCCAATTTTAGTGGAAACCTTCCTTTAATTTAATCAGCATCACAGATATTACACTAGCAACGTGTTAAGCTAATATACGGGCATGCTGTTGCTAAAGAATTAAAATGATTGAAGACCAGAGGTGACACCAGGGCGGTGGGATGGCTCATGGAGATGTTCAACATCTGCCTGCGGGTTTGCCCAGCCCCAAGCCCAGGTCGTAAGTCCCACAGTGCCGTGGAACAGTGCATCGAAGGGAGATACAGCTAAATTTAGGAGCATCGTTTTTGGGAAGAAGTCAGTTATTTTTCTTAAATGGGGTTTAAGCAGTAACACAAAGTCGGGTCATGAAACAAGTCACTGAATACCAGCTCAATGCCCTCAGCAACGCACACACGTGGGTTTTGGGTCCTATCAGAGGTGGAGATGACCAGACCTCAAAGCTGCCTAATGAGCTACTCCAAACACAGGCTTCGTTTGGTGAACAAGATTGCCCCATGCCCCAAAGCAGATCCTGTATTCCTAGCTAAGCTTAAGAAAATCTCATGAAAATAAATAAAAAATAAAACCTATTGCAGCAGCGTCTGCCACCGAGGAGGCTCTGCGGGAACGGGAAGTGCTGGCAAGCAGAAGGCAATGTTCCTGCGTTAATGCCGGAGCGATGACATCTTCTTCAAGGACAAAAATTAAGATAAAGTTCCTGTCCCCAGCCAAAATGATTGATGGTGGCAAGGGAAGGCACAGGTTCTGGGGAAATGGAAAAAAAGCAACCTGAAAATGGGAGATGCTCACTCAGAACTGCTGCACAGAATAGCACTGGGCTGGATCCTGCCCCACGTAGGGTCAGCCCGGCCGTGTGCTGCTCCTCACCCCCCTTCATCCTGGCTTGTGTCCTCTTGGCACCAGCATCAGCAGCCTCCCTCTCTTCCTCCCCCCACGCTGTACCTTGTGGGACTGTGAATTTTTAGGTCATTTCCACAGTAAAATGATTTAAAAAGCAGAGGGGCCAGCTCCTGCTCTTGGCTGCACAAAGGAAATTCCTGTCCGCCTCTCAGGGGCTTTGCCTCATCCGTGCATCCGCGCTGGAGTAGCTCCCACCACCACCTTTTAATCATTTCTAACTCTCGCTTCCCCCAGCTCCTCATTCAGCTGCTCCACTCACCAATTTCATGACTCCCTGAGAGCAGGAAAAAAAACACAACAAAACCCACCAAAATAAAAATCTATTAATGCTGAACATAGACCTACTTAAAGGCTGGGAATGTGGGACTGAGCGATGAGGAACAGCCAGCAGAGCTCTTGCCCCACAGAGAGCCCTCCGAGTCCTTGGGCACAGCACAATAGTGGGTAGTTGTCTCTTTGGGGGAGTTTTTCCTCGGAATTCCTAAGAAAAACAACTTCCTTGGCATCCCCCACCAGGCAAGGGTGTGAGTAGCCCTGGACTGACACCAAAGCATCCCAGGGACCACAAGGCACAGCCCCCAGGGTGAAAAGCTTGCTTGGACTAAGGAAAAAGCTTATGATGGGGAAAAGAACTCGTATTTTTTAGGCACAGATACAGAAAAGGCACAGTCAGACGCAAATCAAAGCATGAGCCCTTCACCCTCCCCCTCTGCCTTTTCCAAACGGTGGAAAAAAAAGGCGGTGAGAAGAGCTGGCGTGCTGGATTTAAGAGGATACCTCTGACTTTCTGCTTTACCCAAATGAAGGCATCAGCTGAGGATGTGGGAAGAAGGCAGGGGCTGAGTCCAGGCCTTGGGAATCATTAAGGAAATATCCCCTCCCTCCCACTAGCAAGACCTGGAAAAGCCCCAAGCCCGGCTCCGGGTGGAAAGTCTGGAGGTTGACGCGTTAGGTTTCCTCTCACTGCTTCATGTGCCTTCTGCCATATCGCCATCATCTCTGGAACATTCACATCACTCAAGCTGTAACACACACGTGTGCCAAGCAGGAATATTTTAAGCAACCTTGGCACCCAGGTGCAATCGTACGTGGAATTATGGATGGAGGAAACGTATAGAAATTATGATACGCGGAGTGCTCGGCAGAGCCCGATGCCAAAACATTTAAAGAAATTATAAGCTGGCTGTAGGAACGGGCTTTCTGTAGTGCAGGAGTTATCCTCCAAAGGACAGGCAGGGATCTGGCAGGTCGGCACTCACGGACAGCCGGGCAGCGCTCCCCAGCCTGCCCGTGCCCCAGGCCCCGGCTGTGTTTGGAAGAGCAGCCACGTAACAAGCTCGTCTCTGTTTATTAACATATCTAAAGAATTTTGTGCTGAAGTTTTTATGATCGCTTTAGTAGCAAAAATGCAAACAGGGCCTGAAGATACCCAGGGATTAACCGTCTACCTCGCGAGGTGGCCACACGGTCCGGCTGCTTCGTGCCACCCACAGCAAGGACCACCGAGGTCAGCATGGCTCCCTTCCACCAAGGGCACCCAGCGGGCGCTCCACTCTCACAAACACATCTGAAACTTGCTGAAAAACCTGCAAATATCCAGAGTCCAAGAATTTCTGCCTTTGGCTTCATGGGAGGTGGCTGCTCTGGGGCACAGACCCAAAGCCCGGCAGAGTTAAGAGGATCCTAAGGAAGCAGTGTTGGGAGGGGGAGGATTGGCTTGACTTTTTAAATCTCCAAAGATCAAATGACCTTTTCCCAAGCTTGGCCCTGTGACACAGACCCTGACGCTGGGGAAACATCCACGCTTAACGTTTCCAAGACTCAGACAGCACTTGCAGCCCACGGAGGGGCCGTGGAAGAGCATCTGGGGGTGCTCCAGAGCTCCTCTCGCCCAGCCAGGCGTGGGACCAGGCACCGTGTCCTGCCTTCCCACGGCACAGAAAGGGAGGAAAGAAGAAACAGCATCTGCCAGGCAACTGTCATCTCCCATGAACACATCTCCTGCAATGGGAGCAATTCCCCCAGCAAACATTCATAGAGCTCAGGCTGCATATTTAAAGGAATACATTTAAAGGCAGCGTCTAGTAAGTCGTTCTTGACAAGAACCAGTTTCTCTGTTTCTTGGCTCTTGCCCTGAGCTTGTGGGGAGGCTGAAGATATCACCTGCTATATTAAGCATGATATGCAGCTTAATGGCCAAAAAACGCAGATCTGGCCTTCTGCCTCCACTCCCACCCATGCTCCCAGCTCTTAAATAATTTGCTCCCTTTAATGTTTTTATGTGAACAGGTTTTCAAACATGGCAGAAATCCACTGTCAGCAGTTATGGAAAGAAAAGAAGGAGACAGAGAGACACAGACAAGTCCTCTAAACCCAGTAAAAGCTTGTTTGCAATTCAAGATAAACAGGTACCGTATAAATATAAAGTTGGGCAATGAATCCCTGGCTTCCCTCAGCTTTGGGACCTGCCCTGCTGCAAGGACAAGCTCAGGGCCAGCCCCTGACATTCCAAATCCATGCCAACGTTTGGGGAACTTGTGAGCCCTCACACCTCTGCAGAAACACAGCCCTCTGACGATACATCAGAAATCAGGCACCCTAAAATAAAGGCGCCCAGAGCTCTTTGATTTAGGTAGAAAAGGATTTTCTGCAGCCTCCAGCAGCGAGGACAAGCCTCCACAGCAGCCTCCTGTGGGTCAGCCCCATCCCAGGAGGACCGGGAAGCAAGCCCTGCCAGGGTTTGTGCCAATTAACGGGCAGTTGAAATACAAACTGTTTAACCAGCCGCCGGTACACCGGGGGACTGAGGGGGCTGCGTCCACCTCCCCTGGCTCTACCGGTGGCTTCAGGCTGACAAGAGCTTAATTGCAGCTGGGGGGAGAGAGGAGCCCTTCCCGCTGGCAGCTAAACTGCACATCCCTGGAGGCATCCTCCCCGGTGAACACGTTGGTTATTTAATAATCTGCCAGAGTCAGGCACTTTCCCAGGCCCATGAAGCACCTCTTCATTAAGGGAAGGGAAAGCAACAGCTTTTCGTCCTCCTGAGCAGCAGCAGGGCTCACACCAAAGCCCCTCACCCATGCCACGCAGCACGTTTTTCTCATCCAGGGGACCATGGCATCTCCGCTTGTCATCGCTTCACCGAGGTGTGTTTTGCAGGCAATAAGTCAAGAGCATCAGTGCTGTGGCCCATCGACCATCCAGCTACACTGGGTTGTCCTCCGAGATCCCAACCCAGCACAGCCCCGCTCTCACTGGTGATGGGCTCCCCTCCTGCAGGGCTTTGCAGAAAAGGAGGGGAAGTCCAGCAAATTAATCTGTGAGATACATTAGTGATTTAATAGGGGGAAAGAAAGGACCGCAGATAAACCTTAATGATAGAAATTAACAGTTAACATGCAGGGAAGATAGCCCTTGGATGGAGTCGTTGCTACCAAGGAGAAACCTGGTCATTTATATTCCGTGTGGGTCCAGGAGCAGGCGAGGAAGCTCCGACACACACCACAAGCACTTGCATGTGTAAATAATGGCTCCTTCCAACGAGGGAAAGAATATACAGCAAACAAAATTTTGTGCGTTTGCTGAAGTATCTTATGTTTAAATAATACGAGCTAAGTAATGCATTTCTGCTCTGGCACTAATCACTGCCAGGGGCCCATGGCTCCGTTAGGAAAATTGCCTTCTTCAATCATTTAGGACCATCTGTGGCTTCTCTGGACCCAGAGCTGTTCATTATTAGCCTCGCTGCTCTTACACACGCGGGTTTGTGCAGAGAAAATCAGAAGTGGGGACTTAATAGCCCACAAAAGACAGAGGCAACTGCCCTGACAGCTCCAGGCAGCTCTCAGCATCCCCCTGCTACGATGCCCGGAGAAAGGAGGTCTGGAGGAGATGCCGTCCCCCGCCTTCTGCCCATCTAACGCGTCTCATCCAAGCCTGCAACACGGCCCCAAACCTTGGCTGTTCTGGGGAAATACTGCGGTGACCTCTCAGTGGGGGTGGAGAGGGTTGCCCAGAGGAGAAATAAAGACCAGAGCGGCTGAAAGCAATTTCTAGCAAGTACAGCAAGTGTCTTTTCCTCTGCAAACATACTCCGAGCTTTCATTGCCAACCTAAACATTATTCTAACTGTGAAACTGAGGCCATAATACATGTCACGGTTGGAGACTAGCAGGTTTTTATAACAAAATCTGGAAGACAACGGTCGCACACTTATTTTTAATACATCACAGCTTTTCCCTAAACAGGTAAGAGGAGGAAATCCTTCCCCCAGGGCCTCGTGAGTTGCTTGGAGATGGTGGATCCCAGAGCAAACCAGCCAAGGGCTAGAGAGGACACACAGCCATCACGCTGCTACTAAAGCTGTTGTACTTTTCCAATGGTTAAAATTGCAAGTACACATTAAATATCTTATTGAGACTATCAGCACATACAATTTGCGGTCATTAAATGCATTTCCTTTATGTTTCCCTGAGGCTAGAACAAACCTTACTTTCAGATCATTTGCAAGAAAAGTCTCTGAAGACTATAATTTACCTGCTGCCAACACCATAAATCTTTAAAATTAGTTGACTGTTTGCTAATGACCATAAATGTGTTCGCTAATGCAGCTACTTTTTAATTGGCTCGCAAGAAGAGATTTGAGGGGAGAGGAAGGCTCAGAATTTTTTAATGGAAGTCGGTATTATCCCGAGATACCCAAGACAGCACAAGTTACAGTGCGCAGCTTCCTTTCCCCTCCAAGCCCAGTGTTTTGGGGGCAATAACCCTGTCCAGGCTTGTTTCACCGCCCAGGGCTGGCAGCACACACTGGAGCAGCAAATAACCCAATGAATTACGGAAAAGCTGGGAGAATCCCACTGTCAGGAGGGAGGTGGGAATGCAAACAGTGGCTTAGTCCAGCACAGTGCCCAGGCACCTGCAGGACACGATGAGAGGCAAAGGACCCGACGGGGTTCCCCCGAGCCGTCCATCCCCTGCATCCCTGCAGCATCCCCACCGCAAAGCCGGTCGCTTCAGAGCCGGCTCTCTACGGTTACACTCGCCTCCCGTGCAGGGTAACAGTTCTGCCTGAATTCCCACATTTATTCTTAATTACCTCGTGAAGAAGTCAGATATATTGACCGCCGCCTGTTCAATACATAATTCATGTGCCAGGAGAGGCAATTTCCAAAAGTTCACCTTGTTGGATCCTTCCAGGGGAAGGGAAAGCGGGTTTTTTTCTGGGTGTCAGCAATTGCATGCTGTTAGCAGAGATGGATCCCTGCACACTTTACAGGGGCAGCAGATTTCCAATCGCCGTCGCAAAAACACGGGGGCTGCAAATATTAGCGCTCGGAGGCATTTTGCAAGGCAGACATTTTAATTTAAATCGATGAGTTATTGATTCATTTTTCATGCTGGAAGGAGAGAGCACAGTGTGTATTTCTGCCACTCGATCTGTACTTCTGATGACCTCAGGCATACAGTATAAACCTGATGTAAAATATTTCCTTTCCTAATAGGGGAGCTTTTATGGCCTTGGACCTGAGTGAGCAGAAAGTCATCTGGGAAAGGATGCCTGAATAGGAAACCGTGGCAAGGAAGGTAATTAATGTTCAGCACATATTCTCAAATTAGCCTATCCCTGAATAGGAAGGAAATGAATCACAAGTTGAACTTTTATATAGCCTCAGGGTCTTCTCAGACACTTACAAAATTTCCTGGTGTACAGGAGCTGATAAAGGGCTCGGCTTCCCACGCCTACGGGCTTGGGGAAGAGCAGCAGAATGCAGCCAGGGAGGAGCGACCCCTCGCCTCTCAGGAAGCTGTCCCATGCCCACTGTTTGCTTTTGGAAATCAGGAACCTGGCAGTGATTTTTAGGGGAGTATCTGCATCAGCAACCTTGGGAGACACAGAGAAAACTGTCATTTGAGCACAATTCTTGTCAGCAGGATCCCTCTGCAATCAAAAACAAAACCCAAAACATCATCGATCCCTCACGCTTCCTGATGGGAACCAGCCCCTTACCCAGCGAGAGCATCGCGTGCGTTTCAGGCAGGGTCCCCCGCTGCGCTCAGCTCGGGAGCCTTTCCCTGGCTGTGCGGGGAGGGAGATGGCTGCAGGTACAACCCTGTCTCCCAAACAGCCTGAGATCTGGGATGGCCTGTGAAGGACCAGCCTGGCAGCGATGTCTGCCAGAGGAGGTGCCTGACCACCCCCTGGAATACCTGATTAGGAAGTACCTGCTCTGCATCCCCTTGTCCCTGAGCTGGGACCAGGGCCTGTGTGCAGGGTCCCTAAGGAGCAGCAAGCCCTCACCCCAGAGAGCCAAAACCCAGCTGGAGAGAGGACATGGGGCAAGACAGAGTCCAGGAGCAGCCACACTTGGTACTGGCCACAGTGGGAGCACTGCCCGTCTCTCATGGGTAAAACATTCCCTTTTCCAGCTGTTTTGTACTTTCCTGAGATGATTCTCCAGCAACATCTCCTTTATCTCTCGTAAGTTCATCCTCTTTGCCCCTGAAGCCATCACCCAACATTGGCAACATCACCGTGACTTCCACGGCCGCCCCTGCCGTGTCACGGGGATGACGATGGCCAGCCAAGGAAGGCAACAATGCCCACAAGCACCAAATACCTTGCTTGACTGCACTCTTCCCCAGAAATTTCAATCAAAATAATGGAAGTACAGCCTAGCTGTGGAACAGGCTGTGCAGAGAAGGGATTTTCCATAGTTTTCCATGAGATACCAGCAGGTCTGTGCCCAGTCTGTCTAATTGTGTCCTTTGAAGTCTGGCTCATAAAATAGCAACAACAACAAAAATCACTTTCATGTCTCTAATAAAGCAGAACTATAAAACCATGAGCCAGTTTCCAAGAAAGCTGCCCTGTGTGAGTCAGGGTGCCAGGCGGGGTTTTAGCTGATTGTATGGTGCAGCCGAGGGGGCCGGGAGGAGCTGGAGAAAGTGGCAGCTGAGACAAGCACGAGGGGAGAAGCTTGGCCTGGGGGAGCACGTCTTATCCCCACGGGGGATGTGGCATGGCCCCAGAGTTCAGCCTCGCTGTGGTTGGGGTCATTTAGCTGAGTGCTGCATCGTGGCCAAACCCATGGGCAGAGGGAAGCGTTAACACTGCCCCAAGGTGCGACGGAGCCACAGGTGTACGGGACACCTTGCAGGAAGATTAGAAAGTCAGGAAGGAAAGCCACATTTTGAGAGAGCACTCAGCATGGTCCTTCTGGGTGTTACCAGCATTCCCACGGCCAGGCTGGTGCACCCCGGTGGCACACAGCTCCCCCCACCAGCTCCGCTGTGCCCGCGCCAGGGCTGGGACTGCTCGGCAGGAGCAGGCACCCGGCTCACTGCATTGCAGGTCCCACCCTGCAGACCTGCTTTGGTCATCACACACATGCAAAGATATTTTTGCAGTGCCCCTGTTGAGAAATACTGTGTTTTAGCCCCAAAAGCAGCTGCCATGTCCCTCTGGCTGCAAAGCGAAAGCTGAAAGTCAACTGCTTCCTTCCGTCTTGTCCCGCAGCCCACGCAGTGTTTCTGCGGCATCTGGGTCCTGCTGAACACCAGCGGGAGCTGGGCACCATGGGGATCAGCCCTTTCCTCTTCACTGGAGGGGTCTGAACCAGGACAGAGGCCTGGGTGCCTTCTGCCCCATCTCTGTGGCAGCCTTTGGGGACAGGTTTGCTTCCCCCGGGTGCCATGCAACACCTCAGCACTCATCTGCCAGAGCAAGCCATCACTGCCATGATAAGCAATGCCAAAGACCTCTAACTCCCGGGGGCATGGCACCCCAATACCAGTCCCCTTGCACTGTCCGGGGGTGTCCAGGCACCTTGGTGGCTTTTATTCACCCCCATATTCATCCCTCCATAGAGAGGAATAGGTCTGGGGAAACGTTTCCCCCATCTGCCTGACGAGAGATGCCAATGGGAACACACAGTCCTGAGAAAGTCCCTAACGGACCATCTTCTGCAAGAGCACGGGTGCAGGAAGGTGCTGCGTTTGGGCAGCCTCGGCTGGTTGTTAAGCAAGGCTTTTTGATGAAGGAGATGTCACATCAAGGGCAGTTTTCCTCCCCAGCACTACAGCAAAGCACCAACCAGACACCAGGAGAGATCTCTGCAGGTGAAGGGAAGAGCTAACATAATCTGGATAATCATTTGGGGAATGTTTGTAGAAGAAACCCTTCTGGTAATATTAAATGATAAATTATGTGCCAATAACTTCCCCGGCACCGATCAGAAGACATTTCAGAGACGAGCAGGAGATGAGGCCAGTCCTGACAGTGACAAATTGGAAGTGCCGGCAGACACACCGCCCTTCCCAACGAGACGGTGAGGAAATGCCATGTGTCAGCATTTACAAATTAAACCTGCAAGCGGCTGCCGCAGCCCCGCCAGACACAGCCGCCTGGTTCACAAAATAAATTCCTCTGAGTCACTCTGGTTCAGAGGCGGCTCTCTCCAAAATTAGGCTGACTATGGGCTCATTTGCAGAGGGAAATGCAAAAGCCACATTTGTCATGCACCAGTGTCCCCAGCTGGCAGCAGGGCTCTGCTTTTAACCCCTTGCTTGGCTCTCCATGTAGCTTCCCAAGGGACGTGCTCTGGGCATTGCATTTTGACCAAGACCCTGACTTTGAGGAAAGGTTTGATGCTAAAGGACATTAGGAGACCCAACGCTAGAAAAGACTTTAAGACTTCAAGCTCAAAGCTCAGAACATTGCTCCCATGAAAAGATAGCTGGGACACCCCCACACCCCACCCTTGCCAAAGGATGGGGGCATTTCTTGGTGTAGGCTCACTGTGGGAAACTTCAGGATTATGATCGAACAAGGGAAAACAAGAAAAGACAATCTGAGTAGTGCCTCTGTCGGGGACAAAGGCTGCTCCAAATGCACCTGCACTTGCCAGCAGAGCAGAAGGACCCTTGGCAAACCCGCAGAGTGCTCCAGAAGCAGAGCTACCTCGCCAGAACATGGATTCCGGAGCAAACAATAGCTCTTTGTATTGCTAAAACGCACCAGATGGCTGATGTTGTGAGGATCCAAGTTTAAGAGATGCACTAAGCTGCTGTAGAGGAGGAGCAGGGGTGAGGAACAGAGCAACCTCCAGCTCAGCTGGTGTTTGGGCTGTGGAGCCTTAAGAAGAAAGGGCTGCAGAGATAACATGGTGTAAAATTCATCCCTGGCTCAGCGAGCACCCTTGCAGGCAAGTTCCTGCCCTGCCAAGACCTACAAATGTGTTCAAAGCCAGTGAACGTGGTCTACAAAGAGATCCAGGGAAGGAGCAGAGCCTAGAGGAGAGATGATTTACTGGGCTCTGCAAGGAAATACACCTCTTACGTTGCACAAAAGCAGAATGTAGATGTAGGAGAAGTAAACTAGCAAAGGCTCGTCCCTCGTGTGCTGCAGAGAAAATCCTCTCCCAGAGAAGTGCCCTGTATGTGCTACCCCCTACAACGCTTACAGCAAGAGGAAATTATGCCAAAGTTAGCAGGACTGAAGGGGGGAAAGCACCAAGTAGTGAGTCAGAGGAAGAAATTTTGCCTAGAGATTTTGCCTATAGATGGTAGAAACGCAACACGGAGTGCACCAGATGTAAAAGGGGCAGGTGGGGGGTGGAAACCGCCACCAGATGAGGTGACAAACCAAGAAACGCAACAAGCCACGAAATGCCAGCTGCAAAGCATGGGAGCTGGCCTGAAGATCTCCGCATTATAGAAGGCAAGACAGTAAAACTACAATAGCCCAGCCAAAAAACTTGCATTCTGCAGTGCTGCTGTCATAGTCCCAGCGGGCACTATAAACTGCAGAACAGCAGAGGAAAGATAGAGGCGGATATTTTGAGTAGTGGAAAACCAACAATAATATCAGTTGTAACCAACTGAATTCATGAATCAAATGAGCCCAAAGCTGAAGTGAGTGGTTCCTACAAAGGAAAAAATAAAATTTGTGCCCAGAGAGCCACTGAGACCCAGGGAGATCTGCACTAGGGTTACCAGGACATCACTGGGAGGGCCGGAGCATCTTCTGAGTGCAACAAGCAGTTTGTGCTGGGAAGCGTGAAACCGTGGCATCAGCTCTGAAAGACACGAGGGTTGTACCCTCCGGCAGCTGGGACTGAAAGGGACAGAGGGTGCACAGGGGGAGAGGACCAGGCACAGCCAGAGGAGGCACAAGAGGGGGGGGACAGGCACACACAGGCCATCCTCAGAAACCCAAGCACAACAGCAGAACAGAAACACTCTGTTTTCAACCTAAAACCACTACCAGAGCCGCATGCAGGCGAGCACCCAGGTTAGGGGAAGGGCGGACGGGACGGTGGGTACAGGAGCTCAGCATCCGCAGCGGGGTTTGGAGGGCGGCCAGCGTGAGGCTGTGTTTCCACTCTCTCATACCTGGCACCCGGCTGAGCTCGCCCAGAGCAGCCTGCAAAGAGTTTAACACTTCCCTCGGCCGCCAAAACCAGCGTGCAGGTTTGCACCCTCGCAGGCCCAGCCATCGCAGCCCACCCCAAACCCACCCAGGACAGTTGTGCCCCTCTTCCTTATTAATAAACCCCAAGTTGTTCTAAGCAACAAAATTTTTGTTTCCCATGAATTCGTACAGTTCGTCCTGGCAGCCTGTCCATGCTCCCTGCCCACAGTGTGGGCAGGATGGTGGCAGGGAGCCGGCAGAGCCAAGGGTGCCACGCTGCCGGACGCCGCTGGGGTCATCACAGGGCAACCAATAAATCTCCTGAAAACCCCTGATTTCCTCCCGTGCCTCACTTTCTAACCCCAAATCAGACATACTGCGGCTTTTGCCGAGTTGAACTCTTAGGACAGAGGGGAAAAAACTTCTGGTGATTTATTTCTCGGCCCAAAGCTATCCCTTTCAGAGGAGGTCTCCCATGCCAAGTCCTAGCTTTAAAAAAAAAAAAAAAGAAAATCACATTCATTAGTCAGCTCACTTGGCTGGACCTGTAATAAGAATGCAATAAACTTTCCATATGTCTCTGATAAACTAGACAGCTTAAGTTATGAGCAGAAAAAAGCATCAATTTTTAAAATGTCAAAATTTGCCATGTAACTTGGGCCAAGCACTTGTTCTAACGAGGCGGTGGAAGGAGTCGCATCCAAGTTTAGAGTCAAAAGAGCTGGAGGAGGACAGGCCAGCTCACTGCCTGCGGCTCCTTTTAAAGCCCTTGTTTTCACCAGCAGTGTCCATGGTGAGTGTGTCCCACAGTGCCGATGGCTGGCTCTCCCTGCTCCCAGACCAGGACCCGACCCCATCCCACCACAGCCTGGAGGTGCTGGTGATCCCAGCGGGGCGGGCCCCAGCAACCCTGGGATGCTCCCCTGGCACAGCCACCCCTTCGCTGTGGGCAGAGGTACAGTTTGACAAGAGGCTTTGTACTTCCAGGCGTGGGACTCTACCCTTTGCCCTCCAGGCCCAGGCATTTGATGCATTTACAGTCACACTCACCCCATTGCGGGAAGAAGCAAAAGCTCAGTACCCTGAGCTCAGCTTTGGTGAAGCCCTGTGTTTTAGCCTGCACAAAACTGGCGACTCTCCTCTGGAAAAGGGCTCTTGAGAAGTACTGAGACCCTCAGGTATGGCCCAAACTTATTCCAGCGGTCATGCTCACACACAGCCGTGGTGTGAGACCTTCACCTGCCAGATCCCTGACGCCAAGCCCTGTGAATGAGCTGGGGATGGGGGCAAGCCCTCACCCTGGCCCCTGAGCGACGGGCACCGTGGATGGACGCACAAGGGTTGCAGCAGAGATCCGATGTGGACTCAAGCCCTGTGGGATCTATCAAACTGTCTGTCCGGGGTACAGAGACCGGTCCTCGGTCCCCAGCCAAGCCGTGGGACAGCGGGAGTAGGACAAGAGCAGGCTAAAACTGTCTCTATGGATTTCGCAGCCTGCCCTCCTTTGCTGCTAGGCACAAAGCCGGACCTAGCCCAGGGGGTGAATCTGAGCATGATCACCCTCCAAGAGTGATGGTCTTTCAGCACTTTAATTACAAAGCAGTAGGCAAGAACAGCCCGCCTGATGTTCAGCAGGAAATTGAACTGCACAAGCACAGCAGACATATTCCTGCATGGCTCCCCTAGCAACTCTGGGAAAGTTTCCAAATTCCTGCACCATTAACATTTAAGGAATCATCTCTGAACTCTGGTAGTTAAACAGTGAGGAGAAACAAGACACTGTAAATGGATTTGTTCGGTGTAGGTCAGTTACTGAAGGGGCTGCTTAAATCAGGGATTGCTGTTTCACACTGACAGCAAAGGTCTGGCTCAAAGCACTTCATCATTTTAAGTTTTCCACCTATTATTATTTTTTCTTTGACGACTATCAGGCAATGGCAACACCTTACAGTTAGGCCCTCCTGCAGCACACGGCGGAGGTGATGGGACCCAGAGCCTCTGGGGTGAGGGCTCCTGGTCAAATCCACCCTGAGGCCACAGTGATGGGCACCTCACCAGGGCAAGCAGCCCCATCCCAAACGCCCAGGGGGGTCGTGTCAGTGGCCATGCCCGACCATGGCACTGGGTGCTGGTGGAAAGGGGCTGTGAGATGCGGGCAGCACGCAGGAGCCCTCACTTCCATCACAGACACGTCTGCAGCCACAGCCTGCCTCTCCTCTGCTCCCCCTTACACCACTCCAGAAGACACCTTGATGCTCTGGGCAGGAAAAAAACCGCCGTGATTTATTTCCCCGCACGCATCAGCTTGACATCTTTATTGGTGTTTGCAGCAGGAACAGACCCCGGTGCAGGGGAGGGACTGCACATACAGACCCTGACATGCAATTGTGTTTCTCCAATGCTCAGCACAGGGTGCTCCAGGGTCTTGGGACGCCCTTGAGCATCCCTCACTTGGAGTGAATCATTTCTTGGCTAAATCGCTGTAGGGCTGCAGCTGCCAGGATAACAGCGTGTGCCTGAGGCTCGCTGTGCCTCAGGCTGGGGTTGGCAGCTACAGACAAAGGCTTTCTTCTGTTTTTTTTTCTCCAGTGCCCATCTTACATTTGAGCTTGGTCTGAGTTCTCACTCTCAGAGGATAAGTGGAAATTGTCCCTTTTCAAACAGGTTGGAGCTCTCTGGCCTCGGACTTTAACACCAGCCCAGAAGATGCTTAGTTTCTTCCCTCCCCTTTTATAATTAACCTCCCCTATGCTACACAGAAGTGTAACTGTGTTAAAAACTGATTCAGTGTCCTCTATCCCAGCTGGAAAACCAGTTCTCTGTCTCCACTGTCCTCTTGCAAAGGTGCCAAGCCCATAGATTTGGGCATCTAAATCTAGGAATCTAATTTTTAAAACATATTTTTAAGCCAGCCATGCACAAATTGCACCGGTATTGGCAGTTGGGGAGTTCCAGAACAGCTCTGTGCTGCATTTTGAGCTTCCACAGCACGATGCGAGTGGTGCACCCAGCCTGGGCGAGCGAGTGAGGCAGCAGCAGCACCCTCCTGGCTCCAAAACCACAGCTCCCTGCCACACTGCCCAACAACATGCTGTGGCACACACATCGCTTGCTTTTCCAGCCCACGCTAGTATGCCTGGATTTGCAAGACCCTATCACCATATGGAATGCTCTCCCTGGCCACTTCTGGGCCTTTCAAGAGCCCTTTATATCACCCTGTGCCACTCAGTCTCCTCCCGGAATAGCCTGAGCCAGTCTCACTCTGCTGCGGCCGTTCACGCGATGCTCACGGGGGTGATGCTCGTGGGGCTGTCCTGGTGCAAGCTGCCAGGCAGCACAACCCTGGTGTGCCCCAAGCCATGCCACAGCCACCACTGAACAGAAAGTTCTTTCCACAGCCCCTGCCCCTTCCTAGAGGCAGTGAACAAGAGAAAACAGTCCAAAACGTGCTCCTGTCCCAGTTGAGCCGCCCTCCCCATGCACCCAGCAGGATGCACTCGCTCACCCGGAGCATCAGACAAAGCAGCACCCTAAGATCTGTACAGGAAGGTTACAGAAGCAGCTGAGAATTCACCAAATCCCTCTGAACCTGCATCTCATTACACCAGGGACAGAGAACACGTGAAAGCCGTTTGCGGGGTGGGTCAGGCTCACAGCACGGACCGTCACTGCACCAGCACAGCCACCGCCTGAGCCCGGCTACCTCTGCAGATCTCTGCTGCTGCTCACATGCCAAGGGCACTTCTGCCCCCAGTCCGCTGCCCGCAGCCAGCTCTGCAGGCAGCCTTGCTGCCAAACCCTGCTCAGGTGGTCAGACACACAGCTGGGAGTTATTGGGAAGGGAGCAGCTCCCCCCACTCTGCAGGAAGACCAGGACCACCCAGAGCTTCAAAAAGGCAGAGTCTGCATCCAAAAGTCCACGTGCATCCCAAATCCTTGTCCTGTGTCCAAGCTGCTGACAGCATCTCGATGCAATGTACTGCAACAGAGGATTAACAGCCCGGGGAGAGGAGAGGACAAGTTAACCGAGCAGGTCGCTTGTCCGGACACCGCTGCCACCACGGGGCTTCGAGCCTCTTCGGGTCCTTCAGACTAGTGCAACGCTAAGGGGCAATTTAAGAGTACGTAATGAAGTCAAAGTCAGCTCCAATTAGTTCTTCCAGGACCACCCTGTGTATGCAGTACAGTTAGTTATGCTCCAGACTAAGCCCTCTGCCTCTCCTGCAAAAGCTGCGGAGAGCATATTGGCAGAGGGGACAGTTCCCTGGAGGGGCCGGGAGCTCACAAGAACTAAACGTGCTTGTGCCAACAGGCAGCTTCTGTGCACAAGGTATCGGCCGCTACCTCAGAAAAAACAGATTTGCCATTTGAAGACGCTACAAAGCACTTGTGTTCCTCTGCAGCCCAAATGTTTGCTAGATGTGTAATTCTCTCCACTACCAAATCCAGGAGGAAACAAAAAAATAAATTCTGGAAGGGCTGTAGTACAGCCTCCTGGGACTTTACTTCAAGACTAATTGCCACTTACACATCTTTCATGTCAGGTGTTGACCTTGCAACTCCTAATGCAAACTGAGGCTGGACTGCAGAGGCTGCTCCCCTCACCAGCCCTGGAGCAGCAGCGACTGCAGTGGGTGTTGCGTCAGACAGCTGCGGTTTCCCCAGCCCCTGGGCCCTTCGGGGTGCCAGCGACGGGGCTGAGGATGCCCCAGCCTCTGCCGAAGTGACCTAGATCCAGACACTCACCTCAGATGGGATGTGGGTGTTTGTACTCAGCAGTCCTTAAAAAATGCAGAAAGGCAGCAAGATGCTCAGCCCCACACCAAGATCCTGCACAAGTCCGGCCAGAGGGGCATGGCCAGCCCCAGCATTCAGAGAGAGGCTCCAAAAAACCTCCAAAGCAGTGTGAAATTGTGCTGGGGATGGGAGCAGGCTCTGAGCTCAGCCCTGGATGGTTAATGAACGAGCAACCCTCCAGCAGCTGCTGCAGGCACAGCCCCGAAACGCACCCTGGCCAGCCAGAGCCAGCACACACGCAGTGCTCTTCACCTTTAGAAATAAAAATCACACTTACTGACACACCGCCGCATGATCCAGCGCTCCTCGATTTACTATTATGTATTTCAACAAATCAAAATTCACCTGGTCAATAATGCTGCAATGAGAGCCCATCGCTCAGCAGCACCCGCGGCTCGCAGGCGCGATGATGCATTGGCATCAATCACCGGGCGCAGGAGAAATAAAAGCACTGGAATATTGTTGTCCCAGGATTAATGCCTCTTGCTGTGAAAACAAACGTCCCAGACTTGCCTCAACATTCATTTTTGATAAATGATTTGACTTCGCCTTGACACTCCTGTAGCAGCAGGAGACCATTATCCTGAGACAATGTTTTATTCTATTGACATTATCTCTTAATTATAATGTGAGTGATATCAGAGAGAGCGAGAGCCCACCAATTCCTCAGGCAGAGTTTCTGCAGTTTCTCCTGTCAGGGTGTCTGGGAGAGATTTTACTACAGCAGTTCAAAGATCTGCTCAAGTCCTGCTTGTCAAGGAGGGGCAGGATCCTTACCTGATGCACCTCCATCGCAGCCGGGGGAGCTGCACCACTTCACGCAAGGTCAAGGACTATATATTTGTATCCAGCAGAAAGTGGTGTGGTGTTTGGGTTGGGTTTGTTGTTTTTTTTTTTTTAAATTTCCAGAAGCAGGGAGCTTTTTAGAAAGACAGAAAGGTCGTTTGCATATTTTTAAAATTAGATTTTTAGCAAGATTCAAAAGGCATTTGGCATTTACTATACCTCAGAATATAGTTAACATTCAGATTAAGTTTTTGGAAGGGATCATAAACCTTATGCTTCAGTGATTACGCCAGTCGCAAACTACTGGCAGGAGACCGAGGAGGTGAGTTACGCACTCACCTTTGCTATTTTGGTGTTATTCCCCTCCCTGGCAGCACCCAGGAGTAGGCAGAGCCCGAGCGCTACTGAGCACAGCTCAGCCTGTGCTCGGAGCAGCCAGGGTTGGGCTGTCAGCAAGTCTGATTGGCATTAATTGTTTGCAAGTTTTTGTTTTGCAAAAACGTTTTGCATGCGGTGAATAAACAAGGAGATGGGAAACCAAAGCACACTCTCATCCCTAAATCCCCGAATCAGAGAAAGCGTGCCTGCTCCCATCCAAGAGCACTGCAGAGCGGCACATCGCTGCTCTGGAAAGAGGTACCAGAACAGCATTTTTAATATTTAAACTGAGCCAACTTAATTAACTCGGAAGAAAAAATGGCACAGCATTTTGTACTTGGATGTGCTTTCTCTACAGCAGAAAACAAAAGGGCACGTCTGGTCGCCAGCTCGGGCTCCCACCAACGCCTCCCTCCCAGCAGGGCTGGTGCACGGGGCGTAGGTTCCCGTACAGCGTGGCGGGAGGGCTGGACCGGGAAAATCAGCTGTGACATGTTCAGCCATGCAGGATCAGAGGGAGATGATGGGGCTCATCATAACATCTTCATTCCCACCCTGCAGCCTTAAGTCAAGGCATCTTTGCTGGAGACAGACAGCCCTGCGAGTCCCCGGTGCTCTGCGGGGGCAGAGCAATTAGCAGTGTCCTGACAGCGCCGGCGGGGTCAGGCATCCCACAGCCACGCGTTCCGGGGGAGCACGCTGGCAGATGAGGACACCCCTCAAATAACCAGGAGCTCCACCAGTGACAGGGCAGTGGGGACCAACTCCTGTCTCAGCTTCATGGCAGCACTTGCTGCTCCCGTATTCGAGCCATACCCAGTTCTCCACCAGCGGTTTGAAACCAGAGTGCGAAGCTCTCCATAGGGAGCATGTGTTGATTTGTTTCACGATTTTCATTAATTATCAGGTAAATGAGATCCCCGCACACTCCTTGGGCACCTTGCCTCATCTGTTTGGGCTTTTGACAGCTGCTGGTGCAGTAAGTATGTTTTCATCACATGACACCTGGCAGGGCATCCTCTCCCGCACTCTGACCTCCAGAATCATCCCATCTGCTTTATTTCAGCATCCCCCCTTGGAATTTGTTCTCAGCAGCTGAAATCCATCCTGGTGCAGGCAGGGGAGCTCTGAGTAGCTGGGGAAAAGTACCTTGGAGCCTCAAGGCTGGCCACGGCTCTTGGGTGAATGCCACCCAGTACACTGAATTTAGGACCTGGCGAAGGGCTTGCGTCAGGCTGAACTAATGCACGCGAGGCACCAAACAAATCGATCGCTGGTGCGTTAAACTTTCTCTGCTGAAACCTTTCCTGGAAAGCCAATTAACAGCACCTAGTGCCCGTTCTGGCTGCTCTTATTTCGTAATTAAAGTCAGGCCACAGCTGAGCAATAGCGACCTTTGGGGAGAGGCAATGGGGAAGAGGGGAATAATCTTTGATTTATTACAAATGAGAAAGCCCGTAGCTTGGCTGCATGTGGGACTTGCGGAGCCACACAAGCTCAGTGACTTAAAACCCTATTGCACAGCGGGGACAGGGGTGAGGCAGGGCTGCTGCACGGGGCAGGGCTCCTTCTCCATCCCAGGAGACTTCCAGGGATGGAAAGTAAAGCGAGAAGGGTGGGAGATGCAGATGTTGAACGTGGCCGTGACAGTGCTTAGCCACAGGACAGCCCCAGTTGATGGGCAACTGAGGGAGGTCCTGGGGGACGCAGGCAGAGGGTGAGCCAGCAACACCCAGACCAAGGTGCATGCAGGCCCCCGGAGGACACCAAAACCATCCCCAAAGCGCATCCCTACTGAGCTGCCCCTCGAGGTGAGCCCTCTGCTCGAGTCCCTCATGGAAACGCATCTCCCCGGGCCAGGCATGCTCCCGCCCCAGCGCCTACACTGACCCCAGCCCAGCGAGCTGCATTTCTGATTTAACAAGGATGGTTTCTTTCTTGGATAGGGGGATGTTTCAGATCAGATTAAGGGGTGGGACACGCTCATATACCCACTCATTTACAGCATGTGACATGCCCCAGTGATTTACAGGCACGCAGAGGGCCTGCAACCCACTGCGGCTTTCAAGGATTACTTAACACAGGATGAAGTAGATCAAATGCAAATGGGTGGATGGTATGTGAACGACTCCAGCCAGCCAGGGCTGCTAAACCCCCTGGTTTCTTTCACAAGGCTTTGAAATGGGGAAATGTAGCTTCAGATAATTTATTTGCTAGGGGCACTGGGGAGGCCAGGGGAATATTTATGAGCCAAAGAAAATCCACAAGGTATGTCTCTGGGGATGCACCCGCCAGGGCACCAAGCACCATTAAAGCAGGGAGAAGGGAATGTGATCCCTGCCTTCCCCTGCCAGGGAGAGTGATCGCCTCCTCAGAGCCCCCCAGCCATCCCCGCTGGGGCATGGAAATTAATGCTGTGCACAGAGCATCTTCTAGAGAAGGGGGAAGAGCAAACATGGGGCTGTTTGGCAGCTCTCTGGGCAGGCAGGGACTGCCCCTTGGTCTCTGCCTCCCCGTGGGGTCAGGCTGGTTGTCAGGGGTGCCGGTGAGCTGGACCCCACAGTGGATCTTCTCTGCACCACTTTGGGATGCTCAGCACACCCGGGACCCAGAGCAGCCCTGCAAGGGTCCCACAAGTGAGGGGACTGAGTTACCAACACTGGGAACTGCTATTTGCTAAAATAGTGCTCAAAAAAACATCCTAATCACTATTTTTGTTGGCACTGAAAGCAGTTTCACTGCTCCTCGTGGCATCCAGCACACTGGAAACGTGGTGCTCACAAGGGAGGCAGCTAAGAGGGAGCGGCTCAGCGTCTTAATTAGGGGCACTTGATGCAGATGAGAGCCATGCACTGTGAACCTGGCCAGCACCAACCTCCAGCCCTTCTGACGTTCCCATGGATCTGCTCCGCTCTGGTTTCTACATACGTGGCCCCAAGCCAGGGGCTTACTTGGAAAAGCAGAGGAAGTCTGCAGCGAGGGGGGAAAGGGTAATTCCTTGAAATGCTGCCTTTGGGGATGGGATCTGCAGTTGCTGGAAATTCCTTCCCTGGAAGCTCAGTTGCAAAGCTCAGCTCCCTCCCTGCCACGGCTGCCTGGCCCGTGCAATGCCTCGTGCTTGGCACTACGTGCAGCAGGACACCGCAGCCCACGGCCCCACGGTGCGCAGGCAGGTGAAGCCTCCTGTCCGTGGCACCGGTGGCTCAGCAGGCAATTTCCTACAAGAACCAGCCCAGAAAACAGTTCCAGTGGAAAAGGCAGAAAGCAACTGGGTCATGTAGGGAGGATGGGTTTTTAACAGAGCAGTGCAGACACAAGAAATGTTATTAAGTGTGGAAATTCAGCTGGATACCCCCAGAAATGGTGCTCAGCAGCAGCATCTGCAGTCACAGGGGTCAACAGTGGAGATGAGGAGGATCTCCAGACTGGAAACCAGGTGGGCACCCTTAGGATGGCTATTGCCTGCCAAGGATTGCCTCTACCTGAGGACAACCACCACATGGGGCTGGCAAACACCCCCAGTCCAGTGTCAGCTGCTAGGGATGGTCCCTGGCCCTGCGGGAGCTGTGGAGGAGCAGGAGCAGGGCCAGGCACAGCTCCACAGACCCTCTGTATCCTGTGGATGCTGCACACATCCAAAGCAGCAGCCTGTGCCATCACCATCAAATCTGAAGCCAGCTCGCGTCTGGGAAAATCATGAACTTACAAAAGGGGAAAAGAATAAACTTTAAAAGAAAAAAAAAAAAGCACAACAAAAACCTCTAAAATAGCATTGTCTGCCTGTGTCCTAACCCCCAGGAACCATGAGTTGAGAGATCAAACCTTATTCCTCAAGGGACTGATATCACCATTTGGTATCAATTTTCCATCTGACTGCTCCTTTTTAGGAATTGTTTCTCTTGCTCCAGAAAACGAGCGCTCCCAGGGAGCCACCGAGAATAGGGAGCCCTGGCTGCACACCAGTGGCACGTCACCGCTCCAAGCCCCACAGCCCCGGGCTGCAGTGGGACGTCCCTGTTGGGCACAGATGCCCACCGTGATGGGAAAGTGGAACACGAAATCAGTCCAGGACCACAGTCTTGTTTGCTCCAACAAAGCCACGTTCGGCACATGAACCGCCACGGGAAGGTGATGTTGGGGTGACTTGGGGAGCCCCATGCCCACAGCAGCAAGGATAGAGCATCCCAAGTAGAGCATCCTCAGTGCTCTGTGTGACAGGCTATGGCTGTGACTCTCACTGCCAGGACACAGCAGCACCTTGGTAAAAGGAACTGCTCAAAGCAGATAGTACATTGGTTTTTTTCCTTCCCTTTTTGAAGGGCAGGAGAATTTCTGGGTGGAGGAGCTCATGCACACACAGGCTTTTTCCCAGAAAAGGTCCAGCCCTGATTCTGGTGACTAGCGAGGCAATAAAATTAAGCCCCTGTGTCCTCATGAGCAGGAGGTAGAAGGACATTTAGTCACACTCTTTAAATGAGGCATTGAACACCATAAAGTTTAACGCTGACATCCAACACACGCTTGGGAGCAGAGACATCGCTGCCAAAGCCCAGCAGCCCTTATTTGCTTTCTGCAACAATAACGCACTCGACGCAGGTCTCAACGCATTTGCACACGTGGAGGGTGAACTCACGGCACGGCTCACGCTGGGGACGGTGCTGGGGTCACCTCCGCCGTGCTGCAAGGGAAGGGACGAGGGCAGAGATCTCTGCAGCACGGGACACCTCTCGGGCAGGCTGGTCGGCAGCCAAGGCGGCAGACGGCTGCGCAGAGCGCTGTGCTGGCCAAGCACAGAGGGCAGCTGAGGGCCAGGGCTGCCGGGCACCGCTCGCGCCAGCACTGCGGCGCAGAGCAGAAAAACGCTTTCTGCTCAGTGCCAGGCTGAGAAAGGGCTTAAACCAGGGCAAACCCCCACCCTAGAGCGGGGTCCAGGCTGAACCCCGAGCTCACCCACAGGAAGGGTGCTGGTTTAAGCTGCACACACCCATCCAGGGCCGGAGTCCTGCATCACAATGCGACACGGCAGAGATCCGTGCCCGAGATAGGATTAGACCCAACCGGCATGGGAGCACAGCAAGCCCTGCAGCGCCCAGGCACGGGCAGGCCATGCAGGCTGTCCTCCAAAACCACATGAGCTTGTTGTCCTCCCTCCAGCTCTCTCCTTCCAGACAGAGAGGTTCATTGCGGCCAAATACAAGAGAAACCAGGTGCCACATTTCACTTAATTTCCCAGCACTTCTTGCCTGGACTTTGGGCCCTACCGTCCCACACTGCAGCCTCGCACAGACAGCTGCATGCACATAAAGCTCTGTCCCCTATAGCTGCCAAGGAGAAAAACACTTCACCATCAAACATCATGATGCCACCCATATAACTGCAACAGCATCAGCTATGTGTTGCTTTTTCCGAAGGGTTTTTTTTGTTGGGGTTTTCTTTTCTGATTGATTGAGGTTTGTTTTTTTGTTGTTGTTTTTGGTTTTTTTTAAAGCAATAAGAGCCACAGCCCTGCCCCAGGAGATACACCTGCCCATAACCTCCACACCAGCAACTTCACTCACCACTCTGCATCGCTGGAGGATTTTGTCGCTGCTCTAAGAGTGCTGCATGTAGGGGACTGGAACCACAGCTTGTGTACACTCAGAAGCAAACCTAGATACAATAAGAAGCGTAGCAGCTACACACCAAAGCAGAGGAAAGGCTTGCTAGGTCTCAAACCAGAGCCTCCTCCACCTGCCAGGGTTTTAACCCAGCACAATCAGTGATGGGCACCTGAGAGCCCTGGGACACAGGTGAAGGGGATAATACAGAGGCTGCTCCTGGTGCAGGAGGGTCTGAGCTGGGTCTGAGCTCCCTCTCCAGCCCTGCAGCCCCACAGGATGACTGGGCTGGGGGTGCTCCCCGGAAGGTGGGATAGGGCTGGAGAACAGGAATGGCAACAGCTCCTGTGATGCATTGATACCATGTTTATAAAAACACCCCACCCCCAGTGCAAATGGGGGGGGGAACTGTGTTATCCCTGGTCTGTCTTCCAGAGGAGCTGGTGGAGGCTGTGTCACAGAGGGGGGGAAATAGTCACCCTGAAAGTCCCCCCCAGTCCTTTCTGATCCCCCCACCTGTGCTGCTGTCCAGACCAGAAGGGAACTGCTCTCAGCTGGAGACGCTCTGGGTGACGAAGCACCTTGTGGATGGAGATGAACCTCTCCCATAGCTGTACCAGGGTGCAAAGCGGCTCTGCACAGTAAAATGAGATGGTTGTGATAATTAAAACCCTTGGGAAAACGTAAATTATTTTAACGTGGCTTGGTGCAGAGGAGTGTGCTGCACCAGGGGTGCTGCCTGTGCCGTGCCCGTGGCTGGGCTGTCACAGCCCTGAACATCCTGGACAGAGGCAAAAGGAATTGGCAAGGGAGAATGAGTCAGGGCCAGGAAGGGACTTGGGGTTATGAGAAGCATTTTAAAATGAATTGGAAACTTCACAGGCAGCCACCAAGGTGACTGAGGTGCAAGAGAAACATAATTGGAGCGCTCTGAGGTGATGAATAACCACACTGCAGCGTGGCCGAGCAGCTGCGGCCGCAGCCCGCGCACAGGGAGGGGGGGGCGAGTGCCAAGGAGCTCTGCCGATCGATCCGGCTTGGCAGGGGTGTAAACCAGGCAAGCGAGGGCCACGGCGGGTGTCAAATGGCCCAACAGCCTGACGGGCCTTCTGCTCACGTCAGCGGGCCGGACCTGGGGCTCTCGCCATCCCTGCCTCAGTTTCCCCGTCTTCACGGGGGCACCCGGGGTTGGGTCTGCCAGGCGCCCCGAGCTCAGCGCCTGGATTCACCGCGCACGGACATCTCCTGCCCGGGGACCCCCCGGCTGGGCGAGCTCCCGCTCCCCAGGGCCAGGAGGGCAGAGACCACCGCAGACACCAGCTGCTGGCCTTGCTCCGTGTCCCCCGCCCCTGTTTGGTGGCTTCGGGAGGTGCCTGGGG
>NW_020799121.1:11831615-11852908 GCF_003259725.1 Athene cunicularia | reverse complement strand
GGCGCCTCCGCGGCCCCACAGCTCCTCCCGGCGGCCGCGCCGCAGCGCCGCAGCCCCCCCAGTTCCCCCGGGGTACCCCCAGGGCAAAGCCTTACAGCAACGGGCACCTCTGTATTAAAAGCAAGAGCCCTCGCTGTATATTTTTCTGCACACACACCCCAAAAGAAAAAAAAAAAACCAGCTTGCGCTAAGACCAATATTCCAGTATTTTATTTGTTTCCACCTGTACAACAGCAATCAGTACCAGTACGTCATTCAAGCCTCAAGCAGGCGAGCCCAAGGGTGGTTATCTTTGATCTAGTTAAGCTTTGCCGAATGCCGCTGGGTCGTACTGGTGAGAGTGGAAGCGTCCCACAGCGCCCTGGCTGGGGCCGTGCCCCTGCCCTGTTCCCGTGACACTTGTCACTGGCTGAGGCTGGGGGCTGTGAGCCACTGTGTGCAGGTGGCTACCTTGGGATTCAAGGCCAGAGAGAGTTTACAGCTGTACTTTGAGCATCACCCGCAGTGAGGACTCATGCCACAGTAATAATCCAGCAGTTCTGGCCACAAGAAGGGGCTTGGCTAGTCCCATCCTGCCTGTGAGACACGCTTTGGGCATCTAGGCAAGTTCAGCCTATGGGCCAAGTTCTGGGTAGCTGCTACCCGTCCCCTTCATGACCTGGGCTGTATCACAACACGGTGAACCACCCTGAGCCCAGCTGCAGGACCGGGGACATGGCCAGTAAGGAATGCACCAGCATAGAAACTGCTGGTCTTGGTTTTAGCTCCTGTGCTCTTCCAGCCTAGCAAGGACGGAGGTGTAAGAGGAACTTAACACCCTCTTACCCTACTAGGAGATCACAGGACTGTCCTAGACCAGTGCAACAGTTTCTAGACCACCACAGAATCCATGTCACACACAAGTGCAACAAGTCCCGTGGTCCAAGAGAAACCAGAGACTCCCCCCACTCTGTTTTGTCCTTGCCAGAGGCACCAGCACGGGCCCCTTTGGTTTTCCCAAGGGCTAGCCCAGTTCCTGGTTGGAAGCAGGGAAGGGAGGTGTAGTAGCCAACTAGTGATTGGTAGTTACCCAAGATTATCCCTGGGCCTTGAGCTTCTTTCCCACTAAAGAGTGACCTCAGCCAACCCAGCCCTAGTTGACACCCAGTCCCAGATCCCCCAAGACATCATTTCAGAAATCTGCAATATTTTAATCAAAACCTACTAAGGCCATTGTTATTTTCACGATTGCACATAGCTTCCTCCATCTCAAAAGCACGAGTATCTTTGTTAAGGCTCAAGGACTGGGTCAAGTTTCTGCCTACTCCCTTTCCACCTGCAGGCAGCACGAGCAGAGCGACACGATGGCCTCGCAGCTCGGACAGTGCACGGGCAGAAGAGCTGAGCCTGGGCAGCTGAGCAGGCAGCAGGAGCTGAGCGCCAGGTCAGATGTACCACTGAGTTTTCTGGCAAGGCTCATCTCGCGCGGTCACGTAAAGCAAGGAGAGGCTAAGTAAAAGGGTTGTGGGCTAGAATCACTGGAGCGCAAGGTCACGGCACAGAATCGGGGCTTTAAGTGTCACCACTGTACTCTCCAACATGTGCAAAGGCTGGAGCAACCCTGGGCAGGCCCCAGGTACTCTGGGAAGAGACATCACTGATGTGACAGCACCCAGAATTGATTTGTGGTGTAGTCCAGTCACATCAAGTGGCAATAAAACCATAAGTGGCTTCAGGATAGCAAGCCCCATTCGCGTGAGATGAACAGCGGCTTTTAAAAAGATCACTAAATCCCATCAGTGCTACGTATACAAACCTCATTTATTTTAAAGGCTCCTGTTAAAGTGCCTTTTATTCCTAGCAATAGGCAGTCTTAAATTGCAAAATAACTTCACGGCTCAACCAGTGATCATCTTCATTGCTGCTGGCTCACAGGGAGAGAGGGGCTGTGGCAAAGGCCGCCCCCCTGGGAACAACGCTGTGGTTTGGGTGTCTGGATGAGGTCTCCCGTGCCCCAGCGCGGGAGAGCTGGTGCAGCAGTACTGTCCCGTGCCTTTGCCAGGGTGCACGGGGTCTCCGCTGAGTTGCTCAGGACGACTTCACCTTCCAGAGACCTCCGGGGATCCAAAGCAGGTCTCGCCCCCAGCACGGACGTGTCCCGGTGGGCAGCGTGCGGGGGCTGGCGGCTCAGGCTTCGGCGTCGTCCTGGCTCAGCGTGTCGGCGTCGTGTAGGAGCGGCGTTGTCTCGGAGGAGGGGGGCGGTTTGCTCTGCGTGGTGGGGTGGCACGGGCTCTTCTTGGCACCGGCTCTCTGAAGAGGAGAGGGGAGGAGAGCGGTTACAGCCGCGCACTCGGCGGTGCCACTGTGCTCACACCCTACACAGGGGTCACCACAGCCCCGCTTGGGATGCGCAATCCCCAAGCCTCTTGGACTTTCATCTGGCCAAGAAACCTTTTCTGAAAGCTTCTTAAATTGAAGATTTTTGCATCTCCTCCCCTAACGAAATGAAGTTATTTCCATCCCTGCCCACCAATACACTGGTAACACCCCTGTGTACGCCCAGCCTGAAGAGCTGTGTCACCAAATGGAGGAGCTACGGGACAGAGTCAGCATGCTGCACAGCATCAGGGAAGATGAAAGGGAGATGGGCAGGGTCTCCTCAGAGACACAACAGCTTGAAGACCCCTAGATCCCAGCTGCAGTAGAGATACAGACAGCACCCATCCCTAACAAAATGTAAGTGCAGCCTCTGGGGAAGGTGAAGGATGGAAGCTGGTGCCTTCTGGCACTGAGAGGAAGGCTCCTGCTCCACCTAAAGGCTTACAACTACAAAACACGTTCACCAACCTCAAAGTTGAAGAGGAGCCAGATATGCTTTCAAGCAGATCACGTGGGTCCCCTGACTAAATCATGCAAGACCCCCCAGGAGGAAGCAGCAAGTGACAGTAGAGGGTCACTCCCTGCTGCTGGGGACAGAAGCACCCATCTGCCCACCTGACTGGTCATCTAGAGATATCTGCTGCTTGCTGGGGAGCTGGATTCAGGGTGTTGTGGAGGGACTGTAAGCCTTATCCAACCCTTTGACTATTACCCATTACTTCTTCTGTGTGGGCACCAATGATATCACCAGGGCTACCTAGAAAGTATCAAAAGTGACTACAGAGCTCAGGTGGGGGGAGATAGTCAGGGCAAAAAAGCTGGTTGAAATTCAAGGATTACCTCCACCAAGCTCAAGAATGGTCCATCCCAACAAGCATCCCAAGTCAGGCAAGAATGCCAGCAGGCCTACATGAATGAACAAGGAGTTCCTGGCCAAACTCAAATGGAAGAAAGCAGCATACGGAAGGTGGAGGCAGGGACAGGTAAGCTGTCAGGAATAGATGGGCACTCTCCCAGCATGCAGGGTTAAGTTAGGAAAGCCAAAGCCCAACAGGAATTAAATCTGACCAGGGATGTCAGAGATAAGAAGAAGGGCTTCCATAAGTGCACAGGTGACTAAAGGAAGACTGGGGAACACGAGAGCCCGTTGCTGAATGAGGCAGAGGACCCCAGAGACCAGGAGAAAGTCTGGAGCAAGGAAGACATACCCTTAGTGGAAGAGGAGAGGTCATAGAATACTTCAGCAACCTAGACACACATAAATCCATAGACCCCGATAGGATGCACCCATGAGTGCTGAGGGAGCTGCTAATATCGCAGCTAGGCCACTCCCCATAATCTTAGAACAATTCTGGAAATTCAGAGAGGTGCCCAAAGACTGGAGGAAAGCAAGCGTCACTCCTATCTTGAAGAAGTTCAAGAAGGAAGACCTGGAGAACTACAGACCTGTCAGACTCCCTTCAATTTCTAGGAAGGTCATAGAGCAGCTCATCCTAAGAACCATTTCCAAGCACATGAAAGACAGGAAAAGTCATCAGGAGTAGCCAGCATGGCTTCATCATGCTTGACCAACCTAATAAACTTCTCTGATGAAATGAATGGCTTCAGGGATGAGGGGAGAACAGTAGGTACTGTCTACCTGGCTTCAGTAAGGCTTTCAACACTGTCTCCTGTAAGAATCTTGTAGAGAAGCTATGAAGTATAGGCTGGATAAGCAGACAGTGAGGTAGACTGAAACAGGCTGAATAGCCAGGCCCCAGCAGGTCATGAGAAGCAGCATGAAGTCTAGTTAGAGGCCAGTAACTAGCAGTGTACACCAGGGGTCAATACTGGGTCCAACCCTGTACAACATCTTTATTAATGATCTGCAGGTTTGCTGATGACACAAAACTGGGAGGAGTGGCTGATACAAGAGGGTCATGCTGCCCTCCAGAGGAACCTCAACAGGCTGGAGAAAGGGGCTGGCAGGAACTTCATGAGGTTCAACAAGAAGGTGTGCAGTCTTGCACCTGGGGAAGAACAACCTCATGCAGCAGCACGTGCTGGGCACGAAAGGACCCAAGGCTCCTGGTGGACACCAAGTTGAACATGAGCGGTGTGCTCGTGTAGCAAAGGCAGCTAACTGCATCCTGGGCTGCGCTGGGACCTGTTGCCAGCAGGTCAAGAGAGGTGATCCTTCCCCTCTGCTCATTGCTGGTGAGGCCACACATGGAATACTCTGTACAGTTCTAGGTGTCCCCAGGACATGAGAGATGGAGTTATGGAAAGAATGGAGCAAAGGGCCACTAAAACGATGAAGAGACTGGAACATCTCTTATACAAGCAACAGCCAAGAAAGTTGGGACTGTTTAGCCTGGAGAAGGCTCAGGGGGATCTTAACAATGTATACAAGTATCTGAAGGGAGGGTGTAAACACAGAACCAGGCTCTTCTCAGTGGTGTCCAGGGGACAGGACAAGAGCCAAGAGGCACAAACTTAAACACAGGAGGTTCCATCTGAACATTAGGCAACACATTTTTTTGGTTAAGAATATGTGAAAACTGTCAAAACTGGAACAAGTTGCCCAGAGAGGTTGGGGAATCTCCATCCTTGGAGATTAGAGACATCTGCAGATGGTCCTGGGCAACAGGCTCTAGGTGACCCTGCTTGAGCAGGGGGGATGGACTAGATGACCTCCACAGATCCCTTCCAACCTCAACGATTCAGTGATTTTGTGATCCTGTAATACAAATCCAGATATTTTATACATCAGAAATTCCCTCTTGAAAGCTTTTTCAAGCATGCAGGAGGGGAGTGATGCCCACCGGTTGAATACCTCTGTTACCCTCATGAGTTTTTACCTGTTAAAAAAACCCCAACAACTTACCTCTGAATCTCAAACACTTGAAGGGCGCAAAACAGGCAAGAAAAGTGTTTCCTCACACCAATCCTACTTTTCACCCTGATCCCTGCTGATATTATTAGGGCTGCAGATCAGGTACACCAGGAGAAACAATAAGAGCATGTGCTCGCAGCCTGGTTAAGTGTGAGTATTAAGACATCTAAATTGCCCTGAATAAAGCCATGAGACATTATTACATCAAAGCTTGCCAAGAGGGCATGTCTGGTAGACATGGACAGTAAACATTTCTGTTTGATTGGTTTTAAGCAAAGTTTAATCAAATCAGGATGAGAGAAAAGTGTGTTACCTTGACTGGGTACCCACCTACAGTCTGGCTTCCCGCAACACCGTCCCCTTAACCGGAGGCAGCTTTTCTGCAGAGGTGGCCTGGTTGGCCTTATTACTGTCTGAGTTCTTTTTATTGCTACTCCAAAATAAAGAGCATTTTTCCTAGAAGACAATCAGGCTAGTTTATGCTGTACTTGGTCACGAATTCCACGAGGGTTCCAATTTTAGGAGGAGATTTTAAATCACTGTTTAACTAGAATCTACTCATTAATGAAGATTTCAAAATTTAGGTTAAACTAAGTCCTATTTTAGATTTTGGTCAGTGTCAAGCCAGTTTGAAAATGGTCTGTTTGCCTTTTAAACGCAACACCACACAGGCTTCAGGCCACGTTAGGAGGGGAAAGCTACAATGCTGCATCTGGGCATGTTTTATGCCTGTACAGGATTTACACATTGTGTAGAACTGCTGGTCCAACAGATGCTTTTCAAACTGGCTCCACTATAAGCTAGACAAAGATTTAAGTGTTTCACACTTATCTAGACTGGGTTTAGAGCACACTGCTCCTTCCAGAAGCCAGAGGCACACAAGATCCTCCAGGAAGGAGTTGGGTTCAGGGAGACCTCCACGCTGGCAGACACGTGAAGGTGGGGTCAATGCCCCCTCTGACACGGCCGTGATTTCCAGAGGGAGGACTGTGCATGATTAAGCAATCATTGCCAGATCAGCAACACTTCAATCAAATAAGGAACACACCTTGGCTGCAAATTGCTGTCTTCCAGCTCTTATCTATTCATTAGGCAGAGACTTTCATGTGTTGTTGCACAGCTTTCTTAGAGATTTATAAGGTCATTGAGGCTTTTTAATCACTTTGCAGGTAGTCAGGCACTTCCTGCGGTTGATTTTTGGTTCTAGCACTTCGTGACACTTTTCACCGAGCACCCAAAACCAGCTGGCTTACGCCTGGGTTTGGGAAATTTCACCAGCAGATATTCAGTTGACTTGAGTGAATTTTAAATCCAGCTTTTCTTCCTGACCCTTTCTGGCATGGGTAAGGCTCTCTGATAGCAGGAATTAAGACTTACACAAAGCAGGGTGAGGAAATGCCAACCTGGGGCCACATAAGGTCTTAGAAATAGCTGCCCAGCAAATACAGACATTTTTTCAGATACGCTGGTGCTGTGCAGCAGAGGAAAGTCTGTTTGCCAGCAACCGTTTGCGTTTGCTGAAGCAGAGAGGTTCAGCAGCCATCTCGGGAGCACGGTAAGGGTTTAATGCTGAGGCCTCAGCCCTAGCATTTGCTCCCACCCTGCAGGGAAGTGCGTGGAGGAACAAGGGGATTTGGGATCATGTGTTTAAGTCAATTAAGCAGTTCTAGGCTTGGTTAAAATCCAATTATGTGATACTCAGAACTTTGGCACTATTTAAAGTGGGTTTGCATTACTGTTTCAGTAAGGGCAGTTACATGAGGTTGAGCAAAAGCAGCCCCTCACATGTGCTCTCCCCTTAGCTCACTCTCATCCTAAGCGTTGCCTTTTTATCCCCACAAGTAGCTTCTTCACTTCTGTAGCTTTAGAGCCAGCTCAATCCGTTTGACTGTAGTGCAAAACTAAATAAGCTTGCTTTGATATAGGTTAGGGTAGGAAGCTAGATCTCTACTTCAAGAGCTAAAGCCTTTAGAGAGCTTAGTGTTATCAGATGAATGTTTTGGGGCTGGAGGCATAGATCTCCATCAAGTGGTTTAGCTGGTTTATGTTCTGTCCTTACAGCTCAAACCCGTGTGCTAGCCAGGCACCCTCACTGCCTGCCCCATCCTGGGCCAACTTCTGCCCAGCTGCCAGCTCCCTGCTGGCTTCAAAGGTCTTCACTTCTCAGTAAGACCAAATCCATAAGGGCCCTGAGGGTTTAACTTCCAGAGCTCTTTGGAGTAGTTCACAGAGAAACCAAGTGAGTTTCAGGGAAAAGCAGAGTCCAGTCTGCGTTGAGAAGCAGCCACAGTGTCTGTGCCCCTTCTGCAAGAACACAGTGACTGCATTTCATTTGTGAACAAGCTGTGTTCAGATAGCTCTATCTCCTTGAGAAGGCTCTGTTCAGATTAGAAATCTGTTGGGACCCTGCAGAGATGCACAGATTTGTGGAACAGCACAGACCTGCTGCTTTCTATGACAGCTGGGTTGATGAGCTAGGCTTGTTCTTTCATAAACTGGATGAGCCTAGAAACACCTCCTCCTACAGAAACCCACTTCCATCACTGTTGTGCACAGAGAAGGCAAGAAATGCTCTCATGTTATCTGCTTTCAGTCCAATTTCTAGATGGCCAAGGAAGTCCTGCTGCCATGTGCTCACACCTGGCACCATTAGGACATTGCTCATGGCATCAGCCAATGTTTCCTCAGAAGTGTTAAGACTGTCAGCCCAATCGACATCTGATTAAGTCTGATTTGACTAACAGCATTTCCCATTAGACATCTCCAAGGTCTTACCTGACTCATTGCCATGAGCACAGCTGCTGAGATAATGAGTGGAACACTCAGCCCAAGGAAGATATACTGCAGGTAGTCCAGCAGGGATGGGATCAGCACCAGGTTGGTGTAAAACTGCTTTAGGACTGAGCCTTCGATGGATCCGCTCTGCTCAAAAAAAGCAAAGTCGTCAGTGGCATTTCTCTCCCAGCCAGAGCTGAGACAGACCAGCTGCACAATCCCTCTCCCACCACCAATTAGGGAATGTAAGCAAGATTCAGTCAGGCTAGAAGCTTCCACTAAATGGTTGGAGTCAGATGGCCATGCGCACAGCTGGAGACTGCACTCCCTGGCCCACATGAGCATGGGGATGCTGGCAGCTCCATTCTGGGCCCTATTTAACCCCACAGCTAGGACAGAGCCAGAGGTTTACCAAGTATAGTGCAGGGTTTGTTCGGCTCAGAGGGATTAATGGCAAGCCAAGTATTGCAAAGCCTTCTGTTGGTGCTTAATTAGTCTGTCTGGCTTAAAGATTTATCCCAAGTGGAGTTTCCCAAGCACTGGGTGATGGGGAGGCAGTTCCCCCGTCCCACAGGAAAGGCTCTGCAGAATCAGGTTGAGGAAGGCAGCTCACCTCTGCAAACCACAGCAGCGGCAGGACCACTGGCTTTATCTTCCCTGTTTGACTGGGGAGGGAAGAAAAAAAAAAAAACCAAACAACCCACACTTAGATTTCTGGTTGATCAGACCACAGTTAGTGCCATAATTCTTCCTAAAGGGATGGGTTTGACAGACTGATAGTGGCCAGGAAAACAGTGTAAGGAGGCAGCAATTTCTGCTGCTTCAGTGAGCTGCTCTCCCCTTGAGGGACCGGGTCCAACCTGGGCCTTTCATGCAAGAGCAGAGCTTACACTTCCATTTGTGCTTAACTGCCTGACAACAGCAGTGCGTGCCATCCCAAATCTGGGCTCCGGGGACATGAACTCAGTGAACTGGAATGCTAAACTTCATGCAGCAAGACATCTCAGTCACCTGCATGGTACCAGAGGGTGGTGCAGCCAAGTTCACAGCATCAGGGCTGTTTGCTGGTGTGTGAACTAGAGCCGGTCAAAGCAGCAAGAGCATGCTCCCACCCTTGTAGGTATTTAACATCTAGCATGATACAACTTTGGGGCAGAGACCCTCTGTTTGTTTTCACAGAGCTAAAAGTGTCTTTTAGGACAGAGGCTTCAACTGCAAACCCTGTAGGCAGAGGGTGTTTTGCCTGTCCGTGTTGGATGTCACACCTTCTGAGCAGCAGCACGCTCCTGCACCTCACCAGGAGCAGCAGTCCGATCATCAGCTCCCCAGGCAGGTGCAGGAATGCTGCAGGAGCCCAGCAAACAGGCAGCCACAGGCTGCACCGCTAAAGGCTGGCAGTTTGAGGTCACTGGAATAGCTGATATTTCACCACATGAGCCAGCTGGCTTCTGCAACCATGCCAACTGGGACTGTTAAAGCTACTTCATCTCTGGGGAGAGTAAACTGTAGTGGGCCCAGCATCAGCAGCACTCCCTGCTCAAGGGAGGGAGATGGACATTGGTAAAAGGTGACTACTTACATTATACCAGACACCTGCTTTATGTACAGGTTCAGCTGGAGCTTGATGGAGCAATTCATGGGGATGCCCGTCATCTGCACAGGAAGAGATCAACCAGTTCATCAGTAAAGCCAACATTTGTCTGGAGAGCTTTGCAGAAGAGCCAGCCTTTGCTTTCCATCACAGCTGCTCGGGGTGCCCCCTTCCAGAGCAACGGACAGGATCATCCAGAGTTCACCACAGTCACCACACGCAAGACCAGGAGCGTGGCTGGGGTTTCCACCAAAGCAGACACATCAGTCAGCCAGGCTCTGGGGATGAGCAGTCACCATCTGAGGAGTCCACCATCCCCAGGGCAAGGTGCAGTCTGTCCCCTTCACTTGAACACTCACCAGTCACTGAGACTGTGGCACACAGCAGCGTGCAGAAGGGATCTCTGCCCTTGGGGTGGTCTAAGGCACAAAGCCACCCTGAACAGAGGTGGCTGCTGCAGAAGGCAGCACACATGCAGTGGGCAGACAGCTTGAACCAGGGAGGTGCTGTGTCACCCAGGGCTTGTGGGACTGAACATAAGCAAGTTCAAATTACCAAAGGAACATATGCACCCTGGAAGGGACTCCCTAGGCAGGGTGTTCTAATAACAACTTCTGTGGTTTTTGAAGCCTGGAAAGATTTCCAGATTTCCATCATTCATCCTACCAGGAGCAGGATGGAAGCACATCAACGCAAAGACTCATGCACACAGCAAAGGACAAAACATTTGTCCTAACTAGGAGCAACAGCCATCACTGTCCAGCAACAGGTTAAGGCCATGAAAACACCACACTTCAGTGCTGGTCTTGCTGACACCCATAAAGTTGGTTTCTGATGACACTGCAGTTTTCCAATACATTAAGGGCAGAAAGTTTTTGTTGGAATGACCCTGTCTGTACACAGCAGGCTGCAGCTAGATAAGAATACAGTTAATTGTACTGTTATCAGTAGATGTTTGATACTGTAATAAACTTAATTAGATTTCCATAATTGTGATAAGAAAAGCAGTAAGAACTCAATGCCTTGATAAGAAGCACAGCTTACCTTACCCCTAGAGAGGGATTGGTTTCTTGCTTGAGCAAACATCACTGAGTGTTTGGAAGATCTGACCACATGCAACACAGGCCATGGGTGGAAGATCCCACAGTCCCCTCCCCATCAGCAGCTGGGACAATGATAGCTCAAGGACACCCCAACTCATTGCCACTGGAATGGTGACTTCACCCTTATGCCATAGATATGTGAGAAGTGTAACACAGCAGCAGGCCAGAGCAAAAGCAGCCAGTTAGACGAGCAGGTTGAGAGATTAGAAGAAGTCAGCCCCAAAATGGTGGTGACAGCTTCTGCTACAGCGGGGTCTTCAGACTTTGCCAGTCAGCTCTCATGGCAATATGTGTTTGCAGATTTGGGGCGTAACTGGGCTGCTGCTAGATACACCTCCTGGTGTTATAGACCTGAGTCAGTGGAAAAAAACTTGACTGTGCTTATCAAAACAATTATGCTTATAATTAGTTCTGCAATTCTCTTGAAGCCAGGCTCATTATTCAATTAGTTTATGGTTTTGATATTTTTATCTGCACATGTCCTCGTCAGTCTTTGCACTATGGAACCTGCCCAAACAAATGCCACGAGAGCAGAGCGAGGCGGCCAGGCAGCTGGTCCCGCTCAGCCCAGGCCGGACCCCAGGGCCAGGCGAGGCCCCCCCAGGCTCACTCACCGGGTGCACGTCGAGGAAAAGCCCATGCTGGTCCTTGCTGGGGTGGAGGCCTTCGACGGCGTCCACCAAGGCTGGGTCAGCGTTGTAGAAGTGAGGATGGGAGATGAATATTGGTGCATCTGGATGAGAACAAAGACACCTTAAGCTCAAACCCACCTGAGACTTTTTGTTGAGGTTTTTAAACTGTTGCAGCATGTGTTCTGAACAGACCTTTATACTTTTCTCTTCCCAACCAGAAATCTCTGTCCCTCCCTGCAGCTTCTTCCATTGGGAGGGTTAAGACCCAGAGTTTAAGCCACCCTCTCCCACCACACATCATGCAATGCCCTAGTGACTCGCTGTACCCAGACATGGGTTAGGGCACTAAGTCTGAATTCTCACTCCAGCATCACCTGCACTCAACACCCAACATTAACATTTCATTTGGCAGTTACAGGGCCTGCCTGCTCCCTCCCCAGCCCAGGGGATGTACCACTCCCACCGTATCCCTGGGCATTCCCACAAACACCAGGCTGCTGCAGGGCTGTGGACTTCGAGCACAAGGATTTTCTCTTTCCCTCCTTGCTGAGACGTCTGTGGGAGTGCGAGAACACCGTGCACACAGATACCTTTTAGCACTCCAGCAGATAGCAGAGCCAATTTCACAGACAGCCAAGCTGGCATCACATCCCCACTGATTAATACTGATACAAAAGGCAGAGCCTGGGGACTTACTTACTAAGGACTTACTTAGCCTACAGGTGCTGACGTTCTGGATGCCAGACTGCATGCAGGGGCAGAAGCCTTCATTGGGTGGATAGTCTGTGCCATTGGCAAAGAGAGTTTTCGGTGCCACAAAGCGGTAGGTGGGCACACCCTCAAACTTCCCAGACTGCTCGTACACTAGTGTCATGGACCTGGAAAGATCCAGTGAAGAAGGATCAGGATTGGCCAAGAAGTTCCCAGCCCAGAACCAGACTCTTATCTTCGCTGGATAAGATGTGGTTGCAACGTAACTTAGACTTTGAGATCAAGATAAACACTGAGCAGTGCTTTAAATGGGGAATGAATATTTAAGGCATTTGCTTTCCATGCTTTAAGCAGAGATAAAGGGTTGGTCAGGACTAGTTATGGAGAGAAACCACAGGCTTTTAAGTCTGTTTGCAGTATCCAGATGAGATTTGTTTAAAGGCATGTAGTAATCCCCAGGGCTGCTCTCCAAGAGATAATACCCTCTTTGTGCAAGCCTTGGCTCTGAGGTGCTCTATCACAGGGGATGCACCCTGGCTAAAACTCTCCTGCGGCACAGCTCCAGCATATAGGCTGGCAGGTTAGTGAAGAATTTTACTACATTATGCAGCGAGATTTTTTATTTTTTTTTTGATACAACAGGCTAGTGATGTTATGCTGCATTACTGCTACTGGCTGGCCAGGATAGATACAAATTTCCAGGAGGGAATTTTGCCTCTTTCACACTTGAGCATGGCTTCCAGGGATGCAGACAGCTGGGGCAGACCAAGGAGATGCTCATTCCTACAGCTGACATCAGGCCCAAGGACTGGGGATTCAGGGCATGTTCAACAGTTACATGCATGCCTCTCGGCTGTACTCACCTTCCAACAAGGAGGCAGAGGCTGCTGCAGCACATCAGCAGGATAAAGCCTTGCCTACCTTGCACCAGAACATCCAGGTAGTTGCATCTCAGCATCAGCTGCACTTAATGTGCAAACAGCATAGGAGATAAGCCCTGCATGCCCAGCTGCAAGGCAGATATGCTCCTAGTCTATCAGCTGATGTTTGTGAATCCCTCCTAGCCAGCACTGCTAGCAGAGAGGCTGAGACAGGGATTTGGGGAGGAGAGACAGCACTGCCTGGGGAAGAGACAGAGCCACTTCCCCCACAGCACTGTTTGGTGGGAACCTCCTGCACTAACCAGAAACCAAGCTTGGTTTCCTCCACTTCTCTTTATGCCTTGCCTGGAAACACGCTCTGTTCCCTAGAAGATTTATCGAAACAGGTTATGTGTATTTAAACTTTGATTACTGGTAAACTTCCCTAAATTCTTGGCTCCCAGTCATTTTGGTATTTCCTGATGTCCCTTGTGTAGAGGAATTCCTGCACTAATACTTGGTTCAGCTGACTTCACTTGTTCACTGAAGAGGTCATTGTTCCCTATTCAGCACTTGCTTGTTTTGCAGCACTATCTACAAAGCCTGAATCAACATTATCTTCCCCAGGCTGGAGATAGGGTTTTGTGCTATGCCTGCCTCCTGGCTTCCCCTCCTTCCAGCCTTAGGGAGTTTCCACAGGGGCAGGCTCTGCAGGGTACTTTAACCCCTGTGTGATCAGCTAAGGTCAGGGTGTCTGACACAGGACAGACATGCACAGCAGTGCGTGAACTAGGCAGAAGAAAAAAAAAAAAAAAAAAAAAAGCAGCCTGGAAACGGTGGCACAAGCCCCCCCGCCATCACTTCTGAAAGCATTTAGTCAGCTGAAATAGTTCCGCAAATAGTTAGAGCTGCATTTCTTTATGACAACTCTTACTTCTCCCTCTCGCCTCCCACATCTTATCTAGACTGGTTATTTTCTACTGATTCAACACGGGCAAGTCAGACTTCTCCAATGATCTGGAAGGTATTTATGAGTACCACAAGATGCTGCTAATTAGATAGCTACACTCTCTGCAAAGCTCAGGTACTGCATCAGAGCTGCAGCTGAATTTTAAGTACAAAAACAAGTCCTGAGCCTTCTGCATCACTGCACAGGTACTCTGTGTGCACAGGATGAGTGCTGCATCTCCTGCCACCTGCACGGGGACAAGCCAGTAGCTGTGGCCTCACCTGCATGCGTCAGGGCTGTAGAACTCCAGCGACGTCGGGGACATGAACGGTGGCCACATCTCCCCCGCAGTCCCATTGATCATGTTGCACTGGCTGCTCCGCCAGTAGTTCACCTACGAGCCAGATGTAGAGAGAAGAGCTCAGAACGATGAGCTAGCTGAAGAGCTGGCCTCCACCGCCAGATGGGACATCCACCACTCCACACTGCCTCCACAGCAGCTTGAGACAGCAACACTGAAGAGCTTCCAAGATCTTTCCCGTTCACAAACGTCTGCTCAATTAATGGAAAAACAGGACAAGATCCACCTATCCCAAGTGCTTCCACAGTGGTCAATCTATAGGTTTTGATTTTAGTTAGGAGGGGAATTCCACAAGGGAAAAATAAGCATCCCTTTAAGGAGGGTATTTAAAGTAACACCTTAAACACAGGAGCCTGGGATTTCAACCACTGGAAGCAACCAGCTCCAACAGCATTTCAAGGGAGTCCAAGTGACACCAATGATGAGCTGAACTTAATGCTTCACAACAAGCCTCTTGTCATCTGGCTGCCTTCTGGCAACTGGCTAGAACAATAGCTGCAACAGTCATAGTCGTGTAGAAACTTGCCCCCAAACCTACAACCCTGAGATACAACAGCACTGAGAGCTTTCAGTTTATCTTGTTTCAGACCAGGCATTGCCCCTGCACTGGAGGTTTGCTGCCCGACCCTTACCTTCTTTAGTCCATTCCATGTATCCACCATGTGAACTCTACTGATGTTCTTCATGCCTGTGTTCACTGTGAACAGTCCCGAATTGGAGTTATTAAGCTGTAGAGAGAAGAAACTAACTTTTAATCCATTATACACCACAAGACTGCAATATGTTAATAACTTTGCATGCTTCATCAGCTCTAGAGGTGCTTCACACTGGAAGCTACTAAACTTTTACTTATTTCAGTTGCCAGCAACAGCTTCCAACACATGCATTTCTGCCTGAGGGGAGAATTAAGGGAGCCTTACACAACCACCACCAGCTACACACGGCTGCTCCGAACAGCTTGTGAGGGGGATAGCCCAGGCACTCAATCCCAAGGCCAATATAGCTGTGATTTTAGTGTTCCCAAGCAACAGTTTACTTACCTCTTTAAATAAGCCAAATTTCCCCTTGAAAGGGATTAGACCAGGAACAATCATATTTATTGTGTCTATAAGAGGGTCTTCATACCCCCACATGATCTCCCCCACCGTCCGGTTCATGAACGCCTCCTGTTTCAGGCCAGCCAGGGCTCCACTCAGTAAAAACTTCACAAAGCTTGGCAGGTTTTCCATCATTACAGCTGCTCCCTGGGAAAGAAAAGAAGCCTCTGAGACGAGAACCCAATCTTTACTAAAGAAGCAGCAATGCATCTTCAGTGCTCAGCTCTACAGCTCTGGAGAAATCCTTTGGACAAACTGAGGTGCACTGCTTATCCCCAGTTTGGGAAGAAAGCAGTTGAGGGCTCACAGGCTTCATTTCCCAGAGGATGCTCAAACAAGATCACAGACTCAAGCCCAGTTGCTTTGCCAGCCCCTCTGCACGCTCTGCTTCTGCAAGTGTAACAGCCCCGCATGACAACACCCAGAAAGCAGAAAGCTATTTTGTAAGCTTAACCCACCTCACGGCTTGACAAGCCTTAAGCTCCATAAGAACATAAGCTTTAAATCAGCATTGGGCTCCATCACCCTCACCACAAGCTCAGAAGCTGGTACCCATCCATGAAGCAAGTTCTTACCATCATTAAAATGTTTGGCACAACGACGTACTCATCTTCAGTGCCGTTGGACAAGTCCGGCTGGAAGAAGAGTTTCCGGTACTCCAGGAAGGAGACAGTGTCATTGTCATGGAATGTGATATTTGTCTTATATCTGAACTCTCTGCAAAGAGATGGGAGAGATCATGGGACCCTTCCCCCAGGGATGGGCTGCACAGGCCTGGCCTTGCTTCTGAAGAGCAGAGGAAGGAGACCAAGCCCCAGCAAGAAGCCATGGGACAGCAGAGGAGGCACCGTGCTGGGAAACAGGCAGTGTCAACCTCACACGCCAACCAGGGTTAGGGTCCGGCAGGAGGAGAGGGCAGCCTGAGAGTCCCCTGACAGATGGGACTGTGCAGCAGTTTGCAAACACTGAGTGTTTCTTCCCAGCTGACGAGAAGGGGCTGCAACGCTCCACAGCAGCACAAGGTTACCCCCAACATCACGAGCCTGTTACAGCTCCCAGGGGAGCTGCAGCTCAACCCACCAGCAAAAACAAAGTCCTTTATTGTGGAGCCTCTGTTTTATGTCCCACATTAGGGAAGGGCACTAATCTTGCTCAGCAGGAACACAAGGACAGTATTAAGTTTTGCCCCTTTGTTTATTCTTTTTTACAGTAAGTGAAGCCTTTTCCCCAAGCCAAGTGACTGATGTGATCACAACATACAGGATCCACATGGTCTCATGGTGTGACCTGCCTAGCACAGGGGAAACAAGGGCATATACATTCTGCCAGGTTTCCCCAGAGCACTACTCAAACAGCTTTGGATTAAACCAGTAATCTCCCCACATGAGCTTGCTTAGGCTTCTGACGTGACTTTGCCTACATGTGTAGACACTAATGTGTTTAATATCTCTATTTATGGGTAAGTTCACATGCTCAACTCAACATCAACCATCACTTCAGAGAAGCATTGGCACTTCAACCACCATCCTCAGCCATGACAAATGGACCCAGCCCTGCCTGGGTGGACCTGCCCAAGTTTTAGTGCTCTATACTGGTTCTCAAGACCAGAGCATTCCTGTTAGGCAGATTCTGGGTCTCATGTTAGATAAGAGGTCTCCAGCTCTTAAATGCACAGTGGTGATGAAACAAGGCCACTCTGAAGATGAGGGCTGCTCACCACCACACCAGCACCCCTCATGACGATATTTGGACCGTATCAACCCAGGTCTGGCTGCCCAACAGGTCCCAGCATGGGTCTGAGCTCCACAACTCAGTGAAGCACAGACCAGCCTTACCACCCCGGTGACCAGAGGTCCTACTTGTGGCTTTAGTAAGATCAGAGCAATTAGAGCACATTTGAGTTGCTTTAAAATCCTATGCCACTGGACTTGCACCAAGTGTGCTAATGCCATGTCCTCCTGCCAGAGGAGTCAGCCAGGAGCCTGGCAGACTGCATGGTGGCCGGGCTCACACCTAGATGGACTACAAGTGGTAGCTGACCTGTAAACATAAGGTCCACGCTGGTTCAGCACCGGCTTCGCTCCCTGGAGGACGTCCTTGGGGTTCAGCACTTCGAAGAAGTGCACTGCCATGTAGAAAGGAACAGGAATGTCTTTCCACATGCTGAAGGAGATGCTGTTGGGGTCAATCCTGACATTCTGCAAGCAAAACAAAAGAAGATAAGGAGACACAACTCTTGGGCTCAGTGCCTGCAGCTGAGCACATCCACCCTCAACCCCACATCAGGCTGAGCCAAAGGCAGCAGTTCCAGTAGAGGCTCTCTGGAGGATCCAGGCGTGTTATGCAGACTGAAACCAAGGCAGATCTAAACCAGGAACACTTACGTATGCAGGAGCATCAAGTTCGTGCCACAGGATGTCTGTAGGCTTATTTATTCAGGCTCAACTTTCCAGATCCTACCCACAGGATTTCGGCACTGTTTTGATGTGCTGGAGGCTCGCTCTGCGCTAGACAAGCCAGCACTGAATTATTCACAGCTCTGCATGTTTGACTTGCCTGGCAGAAACAACCCTGTCCCACAGGCCTCTGCTTGCCTGCCAGGTTTGGCAGCTCCACACAGCCAGAAGCAGGCAAGGGCTGGGAGAGGTGGCACATCCACCCACATAACTGCAAGGGTGCCAGCAGGGAGAGCCCACTAGATTCCCAAAAAGCACACAGAGAACTGGGATGGTGACCCAGCTGTGTCCCACAGTGCTGTGCAGGACACCTTTGTGACCTCTCAACTGCCATCCTGCAGTAACTCATAGTTGTCATAAGGCAGGTCAAAGGCAAGGCACAGTCGTAGTTTCCGTATCACTGTCCTGTTTGCTGGGAAATGCCTGCAAGGGCCCAAACATGACTTAAGCCCTCAGCAGCTGGCCAGCCCAGGGGCTGACATCTGGACACATCTGTCTCCACTGCCTCCCTGCCTCCTAGGGGCTGCCTGATGGACAAGAGCCTGTTCCTTCTTAAGCATTTATTCTGGGTGTGTTCCTCTATAATCTTTGCTCCCCCTGCAAGTACAAGCCGTTGCCATGGTTAAGTAACCCAACCAGCTTATGGAAGCGGGTTTGATCCACTAATTGGTGAAGGCACGTGGGCATTATCCCACTGCAGCTTGGCAGCTCCACAATGGCTCTCCTGCCCTGGAGCAGCTCGATCTGACCGTGCACATATTTGCTGCCACAGGAGTTTGAGAAGGAAAGCTGCCTGAGGCTTCCCCGCAATGCCCCATCTTTCTTTAGCCATTAGGTGAGGCTGTGCTACCCACAAGCAGCAAGGCTTTGCAAGCCCCTCACTCAAGCCCAGCTCCTCCAAGCCCTACCCCTGAGCAGACATCTCCACGGTGCAGTGTAACCCACCTAGCAAACCCTTCCCATCTCCACATCAGTGCCCGCGTGCTGCTGGCCAAGAGCCTCCGACCTGCCAGCCTCAGGGATTTCATGGCAAAGAAGCAGTGATAGGACAAGTTTTTACATAACCTGCTTTATAATCCTTACTCCTGAGTGTCCAATAGAGCATGAACAGCAAAATCTGCTTTCCTTTACTTGCTTATTCTGTCTTGTACTCCCTGGATCCCTCATTGCTTATGCATTTATTTATATAATATGTACACAGACAGAGCTGCATCCCAGCTCCCTGCTACGTTTCTCAGCCCCGTCCCATGTGGACACAGCAGCTCTAGGTACTCTACAGATGTTGCTAAGCAAGATCTACTTAACAGGGTAGCCTTAGAATTAAACTACTTGTAGGTCAAAACAAACATGGTCATATGGCTGAAATAAAAATAGAATATTTTTCACTTAGATGAGTTACAAAATGTCACTGAGGTGTTTGACTCCTCCTGACCAGGCTGATTCAGTTCTTGAGGAACTGAAAGGAACTGGCTACTGCCTGTCTCTTCCAAACAGGACCAGAAGAGCAGCAGCTCCATCAACAGTGCCCAAATCCTGCTTCTCCAGGAGGGAGGCTTCAGCCACACTGCTCAGTAAAACTGAGAGTTGAGGCTTCCTCTTCAGATTGAGAGGAGCAGTCATGCTGTGCGCAAATCAACCCCAGTGCCTGACCTCATCCTCCACATCCTCTCACCACCATCCTCATCATCCTGCTAAAAGCAAAGACAGCACTGTCAGACTTCTCCCAGATTTCAGGCAGGACAGCACAAGAATTCCCAGGTGGAGTAGAAAAGCTGAGTGACAAACAGGTGAGTTGATGCAACCTCACTGTACCAAAGATGCTATCTTAGGTGGGACCACGTCACTCCACAAAAGCAACGTCTCCAGGTTTCGCAGGGCCAATGCTGGCGGCAGCCCAACTGCCAACACAATTCAGTTTTTGCAAACTCAGCAGGAGCTGGTTCCCCATTTCTACTGTGTGTTCCCCTATCCTTTATTCAAAGATATCCCCCAAACTACAACCTTTTCCACAATTAAGTGCTTCTCCACTGGGATACACCATCCTGACCTTCCATGCAGATCCTGGGAAGCCAGCACTGACAAGCCAGCCTCTACCTGCCCAACCCCTGTCACCAGCCCTTCAAGGCCCAGCTCTTCCTCTCACCCACAACTCTGAAGACCAACCCAGTAGTTTCAGTAAAGCTCTGGGTATTTCTCACCACCCATTATCACTCAGTTATTTTTTCCAATTTCACATTAAGCCTCATAAGAGCTCAGGACCATTCTGGGTCATGCTAGAGACAAAGGGCTTGAGATGAAGGGAGGAGAAACAAGGGTTGGTCTTTTCCTCATCTTCCATGCTCATTGTGAATTACGAGGATTTAGCTAATCGGGTAGTAAGAATCAGGATAAGCTAAAGAGAGGGCAGAAAGCTCTTGGCACCAAAAATGTCTTTCCTGTTCTGCAGGGGCCATTCAACCTTTTATCTGCAGGTACCAGCTCCTGGTGTCCATGAAACTGGACAAGGATTGACTTTTACTGCTTCAGCCACGGGACTGTCTGTCCAAGAGCCAGCAAGCGCTGCCCAGCCAGCAGCGCTTCCAGAGGATATGTTTAAAGAGAAGTTCATTTTTGGCAGAGACCTTGCAGCACTTGCAACCACAACCACTGGCTATGGGGTGTTTATTGACCTCTTCCATCAGAAGATGTCAATCCATCATTTCCAGATGCTGACCTGGGTAGGTGCAAGCTTGGAGAAATGCCCAGGCAGGAGGCACATCTCCTTTGATCAGGGAGAAAAAAGTTTGGCTGAATATGGGAACGAACCAATTGGCTCATTACAGCATAATAACTGGTGTTTCAACAATGAGAACAGGAGCGCTGGTTCCCAAGATTGTGCAGCATTTACTGGACAGTCCAGCAACTCCATCCGCAGCTCCCTTCCGCCTCAGGACCTCTCTTGTGGATAAAACAGGTCTTCAGAGAAGCAATTCTTTAGGTTTTCGGTCTAGGGAGAGATATAACGACTTGGGAGGTTGCTCCATGCACGAGGCTCCTTCAGAGCACTCCTGTGCACCAGCTGTCCCATCTCCAGTCTGGGCAGCATCTCACCAGAGTACCTCTGAGCCTGGCGGCCCGCACACCTATTTATGAAAGAAACAACCAGCGCTGCAGGGCAAGGGGGGGAAGGAGGAAGGGCCGGTGCTCGGGGCAGCGCTCGGCCCTTCCCAGCTGCGCAGCCCAGCACCACCAGCACCGTCCCCCAGCCAACTCCAGCTACGCAACAAGCCCTTGCTAAGCAGGGATGAGCCCGTTCAGCCCATGCACGCCTGCTGAAACCAAGGGTGGGGTTCCCCAGACCCAGATTTGCCCACGCCAGGGCTCGGGGCCTGCTCAGCGCTGCAGCCCTGACCCCCAAGACGTCTCGGCGCTCGGGGGTCTCTTGCTCTACAGGGAAACCCCGGCCGTGCCCCAGGCCTGGCTGCACCCCGGCTCCAGCACACCCCGCTCCGCACCACCATCACCCCGCCCCTCGCGGCGGGCCCC
>NW_020799121.1:11827336-11831565 GCF_003259725.1 Athene cunicularia | reverse complement strand
CAGCCGCGCAGAGCCACGCCCACTCGCTCGGCGCACGCCGGTCGGGGAAACCGCTGGGAAACGGAACGTGCGTGTAAACATAAAAACCTACAGCAAGAGATACACGGGCCTAAACGGGTTAAAATAGGTCAATAGAAAACCATACCTAAATAGATAAACGTATCTGAATGGACACCTCTGTCTGTCACGGGGGTCTCAACCTTCCCGTCACCACAGACCCCTTTAAAGATCTTTCGTGGCCGCGGGCCGCCAAGACTTAATTCAAGATTTAAAGCATCAAACTGCATCAAATATTTATTTGTTTTCATGAAGGGTCTTCAAATATGGTGAGAAGGGTAAGTATGTTAATCTGCTGATGCACACACATCAGAATATCTTTACTGCAATGATTCCATATGAATTTCCAATAGTATCAACACTCTCGTTGCTCAAACGACCCATTTTATAGTATTTCAACATTCTAATTACAACTCGGATGCCAATTTTTACATTAAAATCTGATGAAAAGTTTTTGCAGTTCTCACCTTCCCCCTTGTTTGTCTGCGTTCAGCCACCATATATTTGGGTCCAGGGCCACCACTTGGAGCAACAGTCTTCAGCCTCACTGTGGCCCTAAAGAGGTCTACTAGGCTAAGAAAATGCCTTTAAGACAAAAGCCTCCTAATTAAAGTGAGTCCCACCAATCATACTAGCACTGAATTTACTAGTGCGTCAGGGCAGGTGAGGGCAGGGGGGGCTTGAGTATGAGAGGAGCATTGAGGGGAGGGGGCTGTGGGAAGAGGAGGCACAGTGCTTGCCGCAGGCCAGACCAAGTGTTTCTGAGGTGAATGTTCCTCATCCCTGCTTTAAGCCTTTGCAGACCCCCGTGACAGCATTGTGGCCCCCCAGGGGGGGAGAACCACTGATCTATTATATATGTGTGTGTGTATACACAGATACAGCCCAGGACACCCCTGGGAGGCACCGGGTCCCTCTGTGGCCACTGCATTAGCCAGCAGGGTGGCTGCGAGCCTGTTGTCACAGGCATTTGGTGTCTGGGGATAAGGGGGCAAGCACAGGTGGCTGTAACGGGCTCGCTAGGCGGTCAGCTGTCGGCCTGTGACTTGGGGCTCAACCTCGGGCTCTCCCTGAGGAGAAAATACCCATCACCTCCTTCTAACCCACCTCTGTTTTTCCAAGGAATTGTGTATTTTGTACATCTAAAGTGGTTTTGAATAAAAGCTTGGTTGAGACTCACCCCTAAAAGTTCTAGAAGTCGGGAGAAAATAAAAAATGAAGACTCCAGTTTGTGACAGCCTGTTTTAAAACAATTCTACACTTCATCGCATTGTCTGAGCTGTAAGTTGATCTGAGCTAAACAGTCTAAGAGACAGGAGCGCACCTACTGCAAAACGCTGTCCTCTGTGACACGACACGTGGGCACCATGGGGAGACACAAGCCCACGGCTCCCACCCCAACACGGCTCTTGCCATGGTCTTTGCCTCCGTGGAACACCTGCATTTGTATCTTTACACTTAATTGTCTTTTTTCTTCTAGATCTCTTCCCTTGACAGTTGCCTCTGTTTAATTGCCAGGCCAATTAACATGCTTCTGTTCAATACCAGCTGGGTCCTGTAGGGGCGGCAGCTGCTGGCTGTACCCCATTTCCCCAGCAGCAATGTAGGTGTTGTTTTCCTTTGAAACATTTTTCGTTAGGAAGAAATCCTGTGAAAGTTCTCCTTCAAAAACCAATAAACCCAAGAAACACGCGGGAGATACCCTGAGGCCCCGCAGGACAGCACGATCCGCGAAGCTGTCTGAAGCCAGGCAGATACTTTCATAGTTAGAACAAAAGACGTCCTTAACATTTATGAAATGCTTTGCTGTTTTCATCAAACGCTGCTGTTCTGTGGTTTGTCCTACCCAAGCTACAGTCTCCATGAGGCTCTGAAGTGTTTTACTGCCATGGTTAACAACCCCTTGAAGTTCATCAAATCCAGCAAAGCGACCTGCAGAGATCAGCGTGTTGACTCGACTTATGAATCCAGGGCACAGGTTTCTCCAAGCAGCTGCTCTGCCTGGTTTGCACATCCACTTGGATCACACTCCAGGCCGTTAAATATTTGTACAGTATTAGTTTTTACACACAGCGTTGTAATGTTTTTTTTTTTTTTTTTTCACTGCAGCATTTAAAATAAAACACAGCACTGCAGTCATTCGTGTAGGCTTTTGACATTCATTACTCCGAGCATCCCCGTGGCCTCCCCCAGTTCTTCCCCCTGCTGCCATCAGGCCACCTTCAAATGCTTTTTTTTTTAAATCACCAGATTCTGAAGGAAAAGCTTCCCAGGCATCTAGAGAAAGGAGCTGTGAAAACATAACCAGGCTGCAGCTTCTTTCTTTTCACACAAAAGCAGCTCCCCTCATTCCAGAAACACCCCCCTGGAGTTGGGTCAGACACCCCCATTTAAGGGCCCCCCCAACAGCACAACCCCAACAGCTGATGGGCTGCTCAGTTTTTCATTGCTGCAGAAATTCAGACACCTGAAGAGGCCAGAGCTCAGCGATGGCACGACACCATTCAGGGTGGGCCTCAGCTCGATGGCATTCAAAAGCTTTCTCCAATGCAGCATAGACCCTTGTGACCCAAACCTGTTCCTTACAGGCCACGAAGCACTAAAAACATCTCCCACTGCTCCCTTAATCAATAATTAAGAATCGGTGTTACTCAAGCCAAATCCTGCTGCCCCACCCTTCCAACCTGGGTAGTGTACAATCACTTCATGTCCCACTGAAGCCACTACTCCCGCCTCCCACACCACCCCCTTCCAAAGGCAAGTCACTTTTAACACTCCTGTAAAGGGTTAGCTTTATTTTTTTACTCGGATTTCCCAATCCCCAGTGCAGGGTGGTTCACTGCTCACAAGCTCGTATACTCAGCAACCTCTTCACCACTGAGCACTTGAGCAGTTATTTCCCTTCTGTGGGATTATGTAGGTTTATAGCATACAGGAACTGCTCCGCATTGTTTTAGCTCGTTAACACTGTACTATTTCCACTTAGGGCACAGCTGGAATGAAGGCACATTCCAAAGGATTTTACATAAGCTTGTAAACCCTAAATTACAAAGGGCAACTAACACATTGTAAAAAAGCAGGTCTGTCATCCTTTAAGCGGATGAGGAGTCCCACACTAACCAAGACGCTTCCCAAGCCCCCGGTCCAAAGGCTGCAGGACCAGCATGGACATGCGACCACTCACCTGCAGAGCAGGGTGCTGGCCTGCCACAGAGCCACAGCACCACCCTCCCACTGGTACTCTGTTCTTGTAGGAACAAGGGCAGGACCTGGCCCTCACCCAGCCAGGCAGCATTATCCAAGCCACTCAGCTCACAAACAACTGCAGCATCACGTTACCCACGCATGCTTACACAACTTAACAGCTGCGTAACATCTGTAGACTGGCATTGAAGTTCAGCCAGTTATGAGACCACTTACACAACCTGAGGAAAACCACAGACAAAGGATTAATTACACTTGCCAGGCACGTGTATGCCTTGCATAAGGCAGTTTTGCAATACCTTTGTATCTGGAACCTATCTAATTACAGTTTATTAAACAGATTTGGTTAACAGCATTAACAGTAGTTCACATAACTTGAGACATGAACTTTTGTGGATGCAACAGCTTTATTGGAAAGAACAAGTGCAGAGAAACATTTTCTTGGAAGCAAGCAACAACCAGCCAGTTCAGTTACCACCCCTCAGGCGCAGCACAAGATGCAGGGTGGATTCTTTCTGGATGTTGTAGTCAGACAGGGTACGTCCATCTTCCAGCTGTTTGCCAGCAAAGATCAGCCTCTGCTGATCAGGGGGGATGCCTTCCTTGTCCTGGATCTTGGCCTTCACATTCTCAATGGTGTCACTGGGCTCAACTTCCAGGGTGATGGTCTTGCCTGTCAGGGTCTTGACAAAGATCTGCATGCCACCCCTCAGGCGCAGCACAAGATGCAGGGTGGATTCCTTCTGGATGTTATAGTCGGAGAGGGTGCGGCCATCTTCCAGCTGTTTGCCAGCAAAGATCAGCCTCTGCTGATCAGGGGGGATGCCTTCCTTGTCCTGGATCTTGGCCTTCACGTTCTCAATGGTGTCACTGGGCTCAACTTCCAGGGTGATGGTCTTGCCTGTCAGGGTCTTGACAAAGATCTGCATGCCACCCCTCAGGCGCAGCACAAGATGCAGGGTGGATTC
>NW_020799121.1:11824258-11827286 GCF_003259725.1 Athene cunicularia | reverse complement strand
GGGTGATGTGATGGGGCTGGCGGGGGGGCGGCGGCGGCGAGTGCGCGAGGGAAATCCTGTCCTGGAGGCGTCGGAGCGGGGCCGCGGTGTCTCAGCCAGCCGAGCCCTCTCCGCTTTGGAGACGCCCCTGTGCTTATAGAGCTTTACTTTTTATTCAGGGATTTAAGCCCCTGTAGTAACGTCACAGTTTCGAACGCGCCTCCTTGATTTTCGCCCCTGGGGCAGGGTGAAGGGCAGCGCTGCCCACGGGCCTCCCTGGGAGGCAGTTTCTGAGGCGCCTGCAGGGAGCGGGACGGCTTTTTAGTCCAGAGGAAGCCGTGTACTTGTATTTAAGAAGTCTCGGACGTGTTTCAGCGTGTTAGAAGGAAATAAGCGGTGGGGGTGTGTGGTGTCCCCCACCCAGGACTGGCACTCTGTGCCACCATGGCCTGGGGAGCAAAGGATGGGGAAAACAAGTCGATGTCCATCTGCCGTGCTGGTGCTGGGACACCCGGCAGGGCCCCAGGCCAGAGCAGCCTGAGGGCAGAGAGGCTGCAGAAGACTCCTGCCAAAGGGACGGAGATCAGGCAGCCCAGAGAGCAGAGAGGTGAAGCAGGGAGATCAGGACAAAGAAGGCCAAGATGGACAAAGAGACCTGAGTCCTGCAGGCATGGCAGTGAGAGACCATCAGTGAGTGTATGTATCTGCACACATAAAGTGGAATATGCATCTGAGGTACAAGGGAGTTTATAATTCAGGACTAAGGCCTTGTCACTGAGGTAAAATCATAAATAGAAATAATAACAATGATGCCTATTTCTTATTCAGCTCTCAGAGACCACCTTCTGGCAGATCTTTGCACTCAGTTGGCTCCTGTGCCATCCTAGTGAAACACACAGTAATTCAAGGGCATAGCTGAGAACAAAATGGGGCTTTGTTTGCAAGATTCATGAGATGCCGTTCGGTTCAATCCGCCTACAAAATCCTTCGTTTCCCGGCACCCAAAATAAAACGCTGCCTACCAAACGGACACAGATAACACCCAGGGCTGCACACCAGTCAGAAGGGAGCAGAGGCCCAGCAACAGCTTTGTGATTGGTTTGAAGGAAACCCGCTTGCATTTGCCTGACACAGGGAGCTTTTACAGGAGAGCAATGCTCTAGGGAGCTGCTTAGCTCGGCTGCCTTGTGTTTGTGTTAAAACTCAGCACTGCAACAGAAATAATAATCTCAAACACCCAGGTCGTTTAGCTGGGGAAAAAAAAATATCCACAAAAGTATTTTGGTTTCTTTTCAGGTTAGAAATGTGCTCAGGGGCTTATGTTGTGTGCATTTGAAGTTGTATAAACATAAAAGATTGGAATAGCCTTTCAGATTTAGGGCTTCCTTCATCTGAAAGTGAATAATAATGCTAAACCTATTCTTTTAGTTACAGAGTGAGCGCTCAGGACCGGTCTGAAAATAGTTGAAAAGGCACACGGCAGTGTATTTCGTGACAAGATGGAGTTTTGTAACAGGAAGAAATTAAGGTGATACAGGGCTGCTCATCTAATTAAGGTAGGCAGCTAACCACTGAGTCAGTTTGTACCTGATGCCTGAATCAGATAGTGGGAGCAGCACACCCCTAAAGGTTCAGATTTGTGTTATATTTGGATTGCAAGGTAGATGTTAGGCCCTAATGCAACAGAGTCCTTAAATACGTCTGGCTTGCAGAACAGTGCTTTCCCGAGCTGGGAGGGGCTTAAAGCCACTCCATGTTTCTCCTACACTGTCTGTACAAGGACCCCTTGCTACGATTTCAAGACAAGCTTGGTGAATAGTAAGGATGTTGGTCCTAACAGACCATGAGCTATTATACTGACAAATACCGATTTCCTGTGCCAAAAGGTCTGTTACTTCGTGCTTGTTACTATAAACTCTAGGGCAGGAATTGTCTCTTTCTTGTAGTCATGTGCAGGGTATATTTCAGAAGTACAGCTGCCCAGGGAGATCCTGTCCAGAGAGCTGTTTACAGCAGAGATCGTCACACTTACAGTGCTTTAGCCAAGCATTTGGCTCAAAATAACAACTAGAAGTAACACGAGTAAATAAATAGCCCAGGGAGCATTTTAACCACTCTGGCAGGAAATGTCAGTTTACATCTGTCGCTAGTCAGCTCTCCCTGTCAGAGAGCTGGATTTGCTGTTGGTAACTGAGCAGTGCGGACAAAACAGCTGGTAACTGAACTGTGTAGATAAAAGCTCTTTCAAGCTCTCCATGGGCTTTGGTCTCTCTGTGCCACAGCTTTCAGCCCTCCCATCTCTGAAGAGTTTTCTGGGTGAGGCAGAACGGTGTGAGCCCAGGCAGCCCGAGGAGGTCAGAGCAGGGAGCTTGTTTCCCCGAGAGCTCCTCCCGCCTGCTCCGAGCCAAGCCTGGCCACGCTGCCAAGGGGCTGCCTGCCCGCCAGAGCAGGACAGCAGAGGCAAGGGGACACCGCAGACCCGGCGAAAAGCTGCTGCAGCTTCGCAGCCAGCGAGTGCAGTCACCTGTGGTGTCCCAGCTTTTGTGCCTTGCCCTTTGTTTCTGGCTCCGGGGCCAACTCTGTGCCAACTGCAGGTTAGCACGCAGCCAGGTTGTGGGGTGCAGAGGGGTCTGGCAGTGCTGGCAGACCACCTGCATTTCAGGGTTTGGTGCTTCCTTCCTTCTTTTAGGCTGGTCTGCGTAGGCAGGGCCTTACCCAGTGAGGCACAGGAGTCTTGTTTGTTTGTGTGGTCCTGATGAGAACCAAGTAACCAAAAAAAGCCATTTCGTGCCACTGGGAAACTGCCTCTGTGGGTTTTCTTAGGCAGCACGTCCACGGTGCAGTTTTCTGTTCAGTGCGACGTGGCAGCTTTAACTCCGGGGAGACAAAAAAAAACCCAAGAAAAGAAAACGAGGGTAATTTTGTGGAGATGCCGGGGATTGAACCCGGGACCTCATACATGCAAAGCATGCGCTCTACCGCTGAGCTACATCCCCTACCCGCGGTGTTTGCGCTGCCTGCCCGCAGGTGCGCGCGGTGCGGGACGGGG
>NW_020799121.1:11804572-11824208 GCF_003259725.1 Athene cunicularia | reverse complement strand
GCGGTGCGGTGCGGTGCAGTGCGGTGGTGCGCAGGGCGGTGCGTTGCGGAGCGGTGCGGTGCGGTGCAGTGCGGTGTTGCGCGGAGCGGTGCGGTGCGGTGCAGTGCGGTGGTGCGCGGAGCGTCCCGCGGTCCGGGTGTAGGCGCTGCGCGGGCAGCCTCGGTGCAGCGAGGGGATGTAGCTCAGTGGTAGAGCGCATGCTTTGCATGTATGAGGCCCCGGGTTCAATCCCCGGCATCTCCACTTGTTTTTTTTCCCCCGCTCCGTGAAATCGCTGGTTTTTGCTTTCTCTCACCTAGCTCTCCAAAGGAGCCGTAATTTTTAAGTAGTCTCGATGTCTTCCCTTTTTTTCTTTTTTTTTCTCCTTCCCTCCCATAACCATAGTTTGCAAACTTCTGCTGCAAAACACAGTGCTGAGGGATCTGGTGTAGTTAGGAACGGTCAGGGTGAGGTTAACAGTTGGGCTGGATGATGATCTTCAAGGTCTTTTCCAACCGAGATGATTCTCTGCTGCTTCCTAGAGGAAGGAGCGCAGCCAAGAGCTCCCAGCACCCTCCTGCCTGTGGTTAGCCCCAACCACTATGGCTCCACAGCATTGGTGATAAACACACAGCTACAACAGCGTGTTTTCCTTCTTGCTTGAAAACAAAAGCTGATGTTTCATCAGCATATTTTTAACGCTTGTATCCTGGCCTGGAGCCTCTGCAGCGCATGGGAGAGGTGGGAGCAGTGGGTGCAGACATCCAGACTTTTCTGTGCTTGGGTGACACCAGCTTCCTCCAGAAAGTGGGGACAGGAGGGTCACTGCCCTCACCTCCTCCTACCACTGTTAGAAGCAACAGCAAATGAACACAGTGTAAACACAGGGTTTACCAAGGAGGTAAAAGATTAGGTGAAAGGGAAGGTAAACTATAGCTGTGCATTTTTTTCCCGGACTACCAAAATTTCTTGCTGCAAAATGAGCAGATGGCGTGCTTAAAAATCTGCTCTGTTTCCTACAAGCTGCTGCATTCCCAAAAGTGCTCCAGCCCGTGAAACGCGGGGTGGCACAGGAGCACTGGACTACACAAAATAGTACTGGCAAACCATGTGGCAGTGCGAAAGCTCAAGGAGAACCAAGTGCTTGCAGCACCAAGCCAGGTATGAGAGATTGGAAAAAAAAATATTTAAAGCAAGATTAATGGATACTCTGAACTCATGGCAAACCCCTAGAGAAGCAGGACAAGGGATATGAGGATTGTGCTGGCTCTGGCTGGGCTGGGGTTGATTTCTTCATAGCAGCTCATATGCTGCTGTGTTTGGGATTTGTGACTAAAACAGTGCTGATAACACACCAGTGTTTTGGCTGTTGCTGAGCAGTGCTTGCACGGTGTCAAGGCTTTCTCTTTTTCCCCCCTCTGCTTCCCCTGGGGGTCAGCAAGAGGCTGGGAGGGGACACAACCAGGAGAGCTGAGCCAAGCCAAAGGGACAGCGTGTGCCCTATAATGTCATGTTTGGGTACCAACTGCTCATCATGGCGGAAGGTGGCGAGCGATTGCCTGTGCATCGTTTGGATTCTTTTTTCTTCTTTGTTTCCTTCCCTTCACTAATTAAACTAACTTCATCTCAACCCACGAGTTTTCTCACTTCTGCACCTCCTGGGCTGCCAGAGGGACAGGGAGGAAGCGAGCGGCTGTGTGCTGCTGGCCAAGGTCTGTGGGAGAGAGGCAATTCGACAGCGGCCTGTCAGCCCTGCACAGCCCCTGACAAGCAGCAAGGCTTTGATGAGAAACAGGCCTTGGGAGAAAGATAAGAAGCTGCTGAGTTTTGCCAAGGTGGCAGGGAAAAAACAATGGACAGCTGCAACACTGAGCTGTGGAAAAGTCCTGAACTGTGAGACGTTACCGCTGCGTGAACGAGCAGGTGATCAGTCTGCATAGCGCATGTTAGAGTGGTCTTGTGTTGATAGGAGAAAAGGTAGATAGCTGTCTAATTGCTGATTTGCTAATTCTGAAGTAAGAGCTTTAACCAGAGGATAATTATGTACTATTGTAAGAATAAAGGCCCTGCCTGCAGAAAGAAAAAAGAACACTCTGACTCATTATTTTAGCTGCTACAAAGGTCAACCCACCACGAGGATCAAAGGCTCAGTCTGTGTTTGGATCTGCAGTCACACATGAGGAACGGTCCACAAAGGTCTGAAATTCTGCTTATTGCAGCATCCCACATAGAAAACAGTTCTCCCATCCAAACCAAGAACTATACATATTTATTATAGTCCATATGACTAATATAGTCCAAAGAGAAACTTCGTGTAAAAAAAAAAAATCTGTAAAGTACAATGGATAAAACTATCCAAACATTAGTATCACGAAATACCAGCAAAAGAGCTGGTAGTGATTCTGTGTTCCCAGAAGGCTTCCCAGAAAACCAGAATAACACCCAGTTCACTTACAAAAAGGTATCATTAACAATTAAGCAAGTTCATCCGTGTCATCAGATTTCCAAGGAAATCCAAGCTCTAGAAACATCTTGGAGAAAAGGAGCCCATCAAGAACAGAGTCAAGCACTTCACAGTGTTACTGGTGGCCACTTCTTGGCTAGATCATCATGCATAGCTTCGGGGATCCACTGACAATAGGCTGTGAGCAAATCTGGAATGAAAGAGCAGAGCGATTAGACGGCAACGGGAGCGAGGGACTGGAGCGGTTTTGCTGTGGCGTCACCCTGCTCCCAGGCTGAGAGCAAGAACTAACTTTCCACCACTGTGAACCAAGTGTGGGAGAATTACTGTGAAAACCATCACTGCATCACTTTGCTGCTCCTTCTGTAAAGAACTCTTATTATCTGGTACCCTAATACTGAACAAAATTCATTTTACATGGAAAAAAAAAATTTCCTGTATGCACTGACAGTTTCATTACAGTCTAACTTTCCAAAAGCCCAAACCAAACATTTTAACTGTGGTTAGAACTCCAGAAAAAAATTCTTAAAATACAAATAAATGTTGCTTTCTAAAGTACAAGAAACTCCATTTTTTCACAAGAACCAAACACAGAGCATTACTGTTTCTGGTTAGAAAACAGCAAATATTTGGAGCTTATCAAATGAAATAATCCACTTATAAAATTCTAACTCAACAGTGCTCAAGGTAGTACCAAGTCTGCACTGGCATAACTAATAAAGCAAGCAGAACACTTACATTTAGGATTTTTCTTCCACGCAGCCAGTAAAGCATCACGATTGTCACAATTTTCTGCAACTAGAGCCTGCAGGAGGGATTCTGTCCTGGGCTGAAGTCTAAATCAGTCCAAAATAAAACGGTGCAGTAAAACAGTGTTCACTAGCACAGCTCAGCAAAGCGTTATAGCATTGAGGTTACCTTTCTGAATTCATACTCTTAGTATTTTTAAAAGGCTAAATATAGATGTAGAAACACACGACCTCTGGATACAGAGATGTCATTCGCTCAAGAAAGTTCACTAGTAGTTTCTTCCCCCTACCATAACTTTTTTGTTGTTAAATGTAGCAGCAGCAGCTCTTCTTGCTGACAGCATGAAGTTGTCTGCTACGCAGCTGCGTAACACACAGCAAAGCAAAAAGGAATCCATAGGTCTCATGCTGAACTCTGAATTGACTACAACAGGAAAACACTTTGTAATCGTAGGACCCTCAGTTAACATCAGCCACTTTTAAGAAAGTCTTTCAAAATCCTTGCACCTATCAACTCCAGGAAAACTCATAGAAAGGTTATTTTGGCAAACAAGAGCAGACACCAGGAGAACAGCAAGGGAAGCAATAGCAAACAGTCCTTTGAGTGTCGCAGTTCTATAAATGTCATCAAAACCACATGAAAAACATGCTCTGTGGAAACATGTTTTTGAAAAAAATTAGGACAGAATAATTGGCCAAACTGCAAAGGAAAGCAACGAAAGTAGTAGTGCTCATCTGACAGTTTCTTACATGTATGAGCAATTAATTTGTATGAAGCAGCCCGCAGAGGTCAGTGTGACCAGCAGGTTGTGTGTGTTCCTCCACACTGCCTTTAAAATCGCCCGATTCTCTTGAGACACGGTTTTTCTTGGTAAGAAAACTCATTTTCCTCTCCCTGCAGCTACTGCCAAGATCACTATCTAGAACACCCTTCCCAGCACTGAATTTTTTTAACTTGAAAGGAAGTTAAAAGTGTTCAGTGGAAAAAACAAACTTCAGTTTGTTTTCAACAGCTTACTTGGACCATGTCTTCAGCATTATGAGGGGACTGGACAGCAGACACCGGCTGTAAGAACTCAAGTTTTCAATGACCTGGAAGATTTGTTATAACAAGTACATAATGAACAAGGTAAATTAATTGTTCTGTGGAGACAATCATCAATTAACTTGGACTACTATGGGCGCCCATTCTATATCCTCTATTACCACCTCTCTCCCATCCATGTCTCCATGACAGATGACTAGATGACTCGTGTGTCAAAATGGACAACGACATGAGCTATATAGCTTTTTTCCTCTCCAAAAACAAGACTTAAATTTGGGGGTCTCTTTCATCCAAATGCTGATTTTCATGCTGTTTCATATTTTAAAGATATCTTCCCCACCCCATCAACTGCAGCATACTCCTCCAGCCACCAGCCAGTTATGAGGAATGGGCACGCACATAAAAAAAAAGAAGCCACAAGGCTCAACTCCTCCAAGAAACAGGGCTCAAAACTTATCGGTCACATCAAGGAAGTAAGGCAGCTGGAACACACTCACCTTTCCTTCTAGCAGGAACCTGGCAAAGTATTTGTAGCGATCAATACCTTCTGGGTAATCAACTTCCACAGCAGGGAGCTGCCAGCTAACTCGATCTGGAAAGAAAGGTCACGGTGAGTCTCCTAAATGCTCAAAGAGGAGGCTACATTTCCACGGGAGATATGACAACAGAGGTGCTAAGAGAAGTGGAGAGGATCCTGCCACCACCCAGCCAGCCTTGCTCCTTCACAGGGGGAGCAGATAGGCACAAAATGCCCATGCTAATGGGAACATGCCGGTATCTAAATGCTATGAATCCCACGGAGCTACTCAAACCACTGTTAAGCTCTTTAAACAGTCCAAGCTGAGCCTGACCTTTCTGATTTACTGACAGTCTTGTTAAAAGCAGCATTACAGTAACTATGGAGCAGCTCTCGGACAAATCTACCAAGTGACACTTTTCAAGACACTTACAAAAGACACTCGGTCTGTGACATCGAATCCGGCCTGTTTCAGGGCAGTAAGATGGAGGAGGATTTTCCAGAGGCTTTCCAAAGTGGCAGTACGGAGGCAACAGGGCAGGAATCCACTCAGGTTCGACTGCAGACACACCTTAGGAAGGGAAAACACACACCTGAATGCAGGCTTGCTGCCAAGGGCTGCCAGTCACCAGCACTCCCGTGAGTACAGCACATGGGCAGGATCTCACCTCCAGGGATTTACTTGTATCTCATTTTTCAAATCAACTTTTTTTACGTTCTTCTGTTCAGAGACCAGCACTAGGTAGCTATTGCTGACAGAGCTGCTGCAGAGCAGCTATTTCAGAAGCTGAGCTTTGCTCCAGCCAGTTCTGCTTGACAAAGAATAAACCAGGGCAATTTTTCCCCCTGATCCAGATCTAGAAAGCGTAAGGACCCAACTCCCAGCAGGCATGACCACTCTGTAAGGAGAGCACTCCGTCACCACAGCAAGGGAAACATTCTGCCAAGGCATTTCTGCATTCCTCACCATACCTGCAGAGCCAGTAGGGACAGCAGCACTCACCTTTCATATACATTTTTGTAGTCTCAACAATTTCTTGATACACCACAAACTCTGGGAGTTGTTTGAAGAGGACTGAGCTTGGATGGATGAACACTGGGTCATCCAGGAGAGCAGTCTTTAAGAAAGCACAAAAAATCGAAGCAGAGTAATATGAGTTACTGGCAATCCAATTTCTTGACTGCATCTAATTTCAAGTCTCTCCAAGATGTACATTTATATGGTTTCCTTAAGTGATGGAGGTTTTTAATAACCCCGTAATTTTCTGCTTCGCCTTCTCTGGAGACATCAAGCACTTTATAAGATGGGCTAATGCTACTTCTTAACAATTCCTATGTGAGAACTGGGAAATTGCAACACTGGAAACATAAATTCTACGGAGAGAAGTTGTAGAAAGCCAGCACACACAGCACCGATGCTGCACCCAGTCAGAAGCCCAGGCTTTGCACAGGAGTGTCTTTCTGCCACACAGGGGAAGAGGAATTCAGTCAAATCAAGCTGTTTACCTTGTAGGCATTTTTCCATTTGTCATCCAGAAGCTCTTCTGCCTGAACCCTTCGGGCAACGTGATCTCCCAGCCCTGCCAGCACAATCTGTCTCAAGAAAGTTGCTTGAGCTTCTGTTGGGGGCTTCATCTTTGGATCAACATAGAGACCAGCATCAGCGCAGACTGAGTTCACTGCAGGGAAAAAAGGAAAGTTAAGATTTAATAGAAATAAAAAGGTTGCAACAAACAAGCTAGCTGATTTGTCACCCCCCAAAAGAGAATAAACATGGCAATTCCTCTCAAAACCCACTTACCTGCTGTTGTCAGCTGCCCTCTCAAACGCCTGATTTCCAGCATGGCTTTGTATCGGAGCCCATTTTCTTCACAGAATTTACGGGTACACCCAGCATATTCACAGGCCCCCACTGCTCCTAGAAGTGAACAGTGAGGCAGAGGAAACCACTTAGCTGATCAGCTCTAATTAAACCAACTGTGGGACAGTACTGTCACAGTCAACACGTGCACATCGCAGCTCCCACTTCTCCTCAGCGTGGGACGCTGGCAGGCTGCCCAGAGAACAGCCTAGAAAATGCACTGCTGGACTCAGTCCTACAGCACGAGGATGCTTGTGGTTGTATAAAGCCGAGAGATCTCAGGGTGACAGGGAGAACAGAATGAAGTTAACAGCACAGGGAAATCGCTGTCTGCAATACCTAACATCACCATGAGGTCTCCTAGCATCTGCATCGGCCCCTGCCCAGCCCAGATCTTTTGCATCTGTAAAAGCCTTGATTTCTTCCCCTTGAGTTTTGCTGTCTCTTCCTCACTTACTGCTGGCCTAAAAGAAACACAAAACAGCATAAATGAGTATTGTGCTTACATGCAGAGGGGCCTCAATGTAAGAGGCATCAGCTGTGACAAGGTGTGGCATCCTGTGAGTAGGATGTCAGGCTAACTCACTCGCCTGTCAAACTCTTCGAAAAGCTCCCGGACAGTCATGGCAGACACTATGGTAATGGTGTACGGCAGGCAGTCGTGCTGCCTGCTTAAGGCCAACATCTTTGCATAGCGGGGGGCTACAGGGAAAGTGGCCATTATTCTGCCCAGGGGACTAATAGGGCAACTCAGCTTTGCTGCCCGCTGCTGCGTCAGCCTGCGGGAAGAAGAGAAAAAAAATGAAGTCACTTCTGCATTAGCACAAGTTTGTGTTTCTGGGTTTGACAGCCCAATTCATTTTGTGTGTTTTCTCAGATTTTATGTGCTGGTCGCAAAGGCTGGGGAAAGATTCCTCTTCCTAATGAAGTTGCCACCCGCCCTGCATGGTACAGTCCTCAGTCTTTCCCTGCTCAAACACACCCAGGTTCAGTAAAACAAACACGGGTGAAACAGACTGTTAAAATTATGCCAGTCTCTGTACAAAAGCACACACCCTCAGATGCAAGGGCTGAGATGGAAAAGCAAGCAGGACAGCAGTGCCACTGCCTCCGTAGTGGAGGCCGAGCAGCAGTGCAGAGAGGAAATTTGTGGGGGACCACAGACGTTACCTTCCCATCACTGGGGGTTCCTTCAAGGCACCCAGGGCTATCAGCAACTCCTCAGCTGCTGCAAGTGCTTCTGTTGGAGGTGGCGTTGGGAACGGGAAGTTGATTACCTACAGACACGGAGAGAAAAGGCCTCTCAGTACATCACTGACATGGCTCTCACTGAAAAACAGAGCCTGAATGCAGTAAGAAGTCCTGCAGGGGAGCGAAACCCTCCCATCTGGTTACATGCACAAAAGAAAAACATTTAGGATGTTTGCCAGGAGCAAGAGGAAAGGACATACAATGGGAGGAAACAGAAGGAAATTAGAACAAAAAACATCAGGAAACAGGAATGCCAGCATCACCCTTAGCTGCCACCGACTGCAGGCACCGCCTAGGACAGGCTGCTTTAAGGTCTAACTTTTTGTGCTTTCAGAAAGTGATCAAGTACCTCCAAAACACAACCCCTGCTTGGGCAGGGTTTTTCTCACTCCTAAGAATATAAGAAAGCTCTTATTACCTGAACAAACATGTCTGTTAAGGCCTGGTGGAAATCATACCAGCCTCTACAATGTGCAGAACCAAAATCAAGTGCCAGGATCCCGATTTCTAACACAAGGTACAACCTCAAGCAATGATGATAAAAGACATCTGTGTTTGTTTCTGGCTCCCAGGGGCAACAGCTTTAATGAGCACTGTAGTACCAAGCCAATTTACACCTCACCTTTTCTATATTTAATGCCTTCATTTGCAGAATCAAGTCTTCTACTGGTCGCTTTGTTATTTCTGGAGCAGAAAATTTCTCAAAGTCCATGAAGACTGCTGAAGAGTATAACCTAGTGGACCAGAAGTACTGCTTAGAGACTTAAAAGAAATCTTAACTCCAAAGATGTGCATGAAAACTTGGCAAGGGATGTTAAAAAAAAGGCAGCTGGGGGTACTACGTACATAACCGTGTAATTATTTACATGCTTGGGGCATATTGCCTTATTCACAAAAAGCTGACTTGGCTTGGAGTGGAATCCATGCTAATCTGGCTACCAAAATAAGGGTTTTCACCAAGAAAAAGGCCCCTGAGAAGCCAAGCTGTCAAACAACATCATCAGTGACAGTTCATGGTTGGCTTCACCTCTCCTATTTGAATGAAGAGCAGACAAAATCAAAATGCTTCAAGCAGCACTAGGTCCTTGTGAAAGGGTGTCAGGACCCAGCCCTGCAGCTGTGCTCCCTCTCAGCTAAAGGAAATTTAACTCTATCCCGGCCAAAACCAGGACAAAGGGGCAGCAAGATGAGGGAAGCTGTCAAATTCACACTGACACTGGCTGGGCTTTTTGTTTCTCCTAACCTTGCCTCTCCAGGGCAGTACTAACCTGTAACAGTGCCCTGGTTCTGTCCGGCCAGCCCGACCTGCCCGCTGGTTAGCTGAAGCTTGAGATATCCAGGTGACTCTGAAAGACGAAACCCCAGTAATTTTGTCGTAGAAACGTTTCTTGACCTTTCCACAATCAACCACGTATTTGATGCCCGGGATGGTAAGCGATGTTTCAGCCACATTGGTGGCTACAACACAGAGTCTTGTGCCAGGAGGAGGAGCCCCGAATACCTACGAGAAACAGATGGGCATGTGAAGTGCAATGCCAACAATGGAAAAAAGACAGGCAGTCAACGTGGATGGGTTGTGAAGGGATGACAATGCACATGGCACTGACGGTGAAACCCAAGAGTGAGACCAAAGACTTCTTTGTCTCTAGCTCTGGAGCTCTCTATCCAGCTCAGTTAATCCCTCAGGAACATCCACAGAGGGTCCAGGTGGAGCAGACACACCAGTGCTGAGTTGTATTTAGACATGCTGTTGCCACCTCCAGGCTGCAGGAATGTCACTTGCCATCTCTCCAAAGCTGCTGAACTGGCACATTGGGGAGATCCCAGCCCAACCTGGCCACTGGGCCACTCCAGTCTGCCCACTGATGGGACAGTGCAAGAGAGAAATTTTAACTCTCAAAGCACATGTGGCTTTAGACAATGATCACACGTATCTATAAAAACCATTTACTCATTGTGACAATAAATCCTTTACCTTTGCTTGTTTCTCTGGTGCCAGCAAAGAATAGAGCGGGAGCACGTAGAGTGGAAGGGATGAATCAGATTTCTCATCTGTGAAGAAACAAACCTATAGTGTTAAATATGTGGTAAGTCAACTTCCAGGCTCAGTCCCAACAATGTCTTCAAAACCACCACTTCATTTCAAGCCAGTGAAGTATTTGGAACAAAGCTGAAGCTGGAAAACCTGGAAAACCTTAATAGCTTTTCCACGACACAGGTCTGCTGTGTTATCACACCAGTTTATCAAAAGACAACTAGCTTCTGTTGCACATTTCACAGGTGACAGGATGTGGAATTTATATTTTGTAAGTGCCAAACCTTCTTCTGAGTCTCCATCTCCTAAATCAAGGTCGATATCAGACCCTGCAATATCATCATCAGTTTCAGCGTCTCTGTCTTCATCTCCTTCATCCACTGGAACAACAGAGTAATTGTCCAGATCAATTTTGGGGAGTGCCTGAGAAACACAAAAGACGACCACAGAGCATTAAGGAGGGGACACAAACAGCACTTTTTATTGCTTTGAAAGCGAAGCTGAGCACTTACTCCAAACATTTGTTAATCTGAAGGTGACACAGGGATTGAGAGATTTAATTTGTATTTTAAGGCTGAGGTTCAGCATTTGGTAACTGTGAGAGTTAGAGAGTCAGGGGGGAATAACCCAAGTATTTTAAACAGTGTTTTGTGCCAAGCCAAGCTTCTTCACTTGGAGGGCAGTGGGAAAGGGTCAAATTTCTTTACTTCAGGCCCCTTCAGCTACCAGGATCCAATGTCAGTGGACAGTATATCTGTAGCATCAAGATCTCCTGCTAACAAAGCACATGTAGGACTTGGGTGGAAGCCAAACGCTACCCTTCGTCACAGATGCATCAGTCCCAATTTTGGGTAACAAATGGCAAGATGAGGTGCAGCCCTGGAGCCAGCAAGTCTGAAACAACTTCAATTAATGTTTCAATGGTCAGTACTCAACCGAAATCAATCTCCTGCCGACAAAGCCCAGGGACACATTTCAGCCCTGCTGCCCATACCACAGCAGTTATCAGTGCAGGCAGTATTACTGGATTTCCTGAGGGGACACATGTAGGCTACAAGGCTTCATGCAAGTCTAAAACAGCCTGGTGAGAAACACAGCTACACAGGAGTACTGTTTTGCAGGGAGGTACCTGCTCCTTCCTGTCTCTTGGAGGAATTCTAGCCATCACACATTACCATAACTTTCTTCCGCCTCCTCGATTTCTTAAATTTTCTGATTTCTTCCACTGATTCTTCTTTGTCATCATCTCCTCCTACAAAAACAGCCAGTGGAATTACTGTTAGCTGAGCATTCTTTCCTCTTGGAAAAGGTCGTGGGAAGAGTCTGGTCTCACTCCTGTCTTTCTGAGGATTCAAAAAGTGTCACAGTGTGAAAAGAAGCAAATAGTCACACTGAAGGCAGAGGGGACAGGGATGACACACAAGTTTAACATAATTCCATTTAGGAACCATACAGAGGATCAACAGCAGCACACTCAGCAGCTGTATGCCTTGAGGTTTAGGAGATGATTAGCTGAGCTATATTAGAATTCGACTTTCTAAACTCATCTTGGGAAATTCCACTATCCCGAAAATAAACAGTCACCAACAAGCAGCTGCATTTCCACTGTAATTCACAACCAACAGAGTAAATGAAGAAATGCAATGGATTCTGGGGAACTGGAAGGCATCACACACAGAAACCTCTTCCCCAAACTCAAAACAGCACAAACTTAACAATCAGTCATCAAAATCATCCACAACGAGCCCTCTCCTCAACCCTTGGTTTTTTGGTGTTTAAAATAAAAGCTCTTTATTTTTAGGTGCAAAGCAAGCTCACTTGGTGGGATAAATTCAAAGTTTAACAGCTCTCTATTCTATAGCATTACCTGCAGGGTTGTTTTTCTGGAATGGAAAGGCTTTCCTTAGCCTTCTACAGAGAGAGTGAACTTCTGCCTGGCCTGTTAAAAACACCAAAATCCCACCTGCAAGAGAAGAAATCACTCTCAACCTCAGCATAGGCATTTCACCTTGGAAAACTTCAGATCTTGTTCTTGATAAAAGACAGGTCAAATACACTGTGAAGTAACACAGAGAAACAGGGTGTCTGACTGCATCTGTCTTCTACTAATCCCTTGAGGCATGTGCTAATGTACTATGATTTAATTGAAGGGTAATTTTCACAAGAGAAACCTGAGTAAAAGCACATGATACATCACTGCAGTCCCGTGTTCAACTTTACAAAAAAGCCTCACCCCAACCCAAAAACCTCCCCCTCAGAAAAAAAAAAAAACCAACAGAAAACTTTAGACATGTTAAGTGTAAAGAATTTGAGAGGTTCTCAGCAGTGGCCTTACCTGGGGGCAACATTCGATGGATTTTACACACCTTTCTGAAGCATTCCCCACTATAGTCATCTAGGGGAGTTTTCTTGTTAAAATGAACAGTTACAGGGAATTGTCTTGCATCTACCTAGAGATACAAATACAAATACAAAAAAAGAGGTTTGTTTGCTGTCGTAACTCCAGCACAAACACTACAGCTTTCATGGGGGAACTAGAAAAGGTCACCCTGTATTTCTATTCAGCTCCTGGGTTTGGTAACCTACGAAACACCAGACCCTCAGAAGTTATCAGTATTGTTTAGCCTGAACACCACAAAACCAAGCTAGAAACCAAAACTTTTCCCTCTTTCAGATCATCAACTCAGACTGAGGCTTTCTAGCTCTCCTGAACTGTAACTTAAAAAGAGTTTTTCAAGATAATCTGATTCTGCAAGGGCAGTTTTCTGATAAAAGCAGAAAGAAAAACACCAAGTCCCAAAAGAAACAATAGTCTAAACAAAATAACTATTTTAAAATTGATATCTGAAAGATTTCAGCACCAGCTGGAAAGATTAGAGTGCCCCTATTTTTTAATTGGCTTTCTAAAGGAAGCCCTCACTGTATTTCAGCCGTTCCATCTGACGCAGATCCCAGCGAGGAGAATGATACCTGAATAACAGGAGGTGTCACAGAAAACAGCCTGTTGTTATCAGTGAAATCTTCAACACGAAGGGTAGCCGACATGATGATCAGCTTCAGTGGCAGCCCCTTCTGCAGGGACACAAGGATGTTACTCTGTGACTGAGAGCACGCGGCAGGTTAAGTGGCACAAACCCAGAGCTATCAGCAGGACGGGACACGAGTTTCTGCACCAAAGCACTCAAAATCCAAGACAACAAAACCACCATGTCAAGTGACGGAGGATACGCACGACTTCAAATGCGACGTGTCTGAAAACACACTGGCAATCCTGATGCTGACAGCGGCCTGCCTCTAAACCACTCCCTTCTCTCTCCATGTGTACGTGGAACAAAATCAGATGCCCAGCACTGCCCTGCAGCCCACCAGCCCCCAGCAGCAGGCAGAACCAAACACTTCATGATGTCAGCCCCAAAACGTCTCCTCCAGTGCAACACTTAGCACCTTGCTTTCTAACAGGCTGCTAATTTTAATTACTACATGCGTCTTGTGGCACTTTATGTCTAAAATTAGTTGGATATCGAATGAAAAATTATCTTTTGGTACTGATATGTACTATTTTTCCCCTTTTTGCAGGCTCTGTGCTTCTTAGATCATATGGAAAGACAAACGCATCATCTGAGTGTTATTTCATGGTTTCCATCAGATTTCCATCAAATTCCACATCACAGAGACTCTTCATGTCTAACATCCCCCCCACCCCCACCCCGGCACACCTGCATCTAATACAGAAATACTTCTTCTCTCACCTTTTCACGAAGAGGCACGATGCGAGACAAGAGGCCTATCAAGATATCTGTGTACATACTCCTTTCATGGGCTTCATCAATAATGACGACTTTGTACTTTGAAAGCAGAAAGTCCTGAGAAGAGAGATGGATTTTATCACACGAAGCCTCACCCAAGGCCACCTTTAAGTCAAGACAACCTACAGCTACACAAACACCCCATCCTCTTGGCTGTAGCTTCTCACATATTTGAGCAGAATTTAACACACTTACCCTACACAAAGCAGCTTAGTTCCCAAGACTCTCTTCCTTGCTCTCACTTTACACAGTGAGATAACCTAACGTTTACAGACTTGGGCAGGAATATAAAGGGTTGAGATGAAATGAAATACATCTCTGGTGCTGAAAGGTATTTTGCTTTGAAAGGTTGGTGACAAATCCACACAAAGCAACGGGCCTCTTTTTCCAGCTATACAGAATATTTTCCTTTTTATAATACTGAGGACAGCAACTTACCTTCTGAATTTCTTTCAGCAGCACACCATCCGTCATGAACTTGATTTGTGTTTCATCGCTAACATTGCCTTCATATCGGATTTGGTATGAAACCTCTCTGTGACGAAATACCAGGATAGCCACAAGAAAAAGCATGGGGAGAAACAGAGAATTCACGTTCACACCAGGAGGCAGCCTTCAGTCTAACTAAATTAAGACTTGATGCCAAGACAAGACCAAAAGCACACCAGCAGCTCCCCAGAGCCTAGCACACACGAAATGCTGGAAGCTGCGATATACAGCAATGCCATTTTGAATTATTTCACTGTTATGGGATGCTTTCTCATATGGAGACAAACTAGCACCACTTCCCACACGCTATCTCCACAAAGCTCTCTCTAAAAAGCAACTTACAACCATGAGTAGCAGCAAATCTGCATAGATTTTTTTTCTAGAAGCCCCACAGAGGGGTTTATAAGAAACTTTCCCACAGTTCTTCACCAAAGACTAAACAAACAACATGCAAGTCTTGATTTCAGTCTGTGACATACACAGAGCATCTCAGCGTTATCTTCCTAGCAAGGTCTCAGGTTTTTTTTCTCCTCACCTGTGTGACAAGTTCATTTCCTTAGCGACGCGCTGGGACATGGACACCGCAGCCACACGCCGAGGCTCGGTGATCCCAATAGCACTGTTTGAACTAAAGGGGTGAAGGAAAGAAGAGGAGAGGTTGTTTGGCTGCTTGTTTTAAAGAGAGAAACACTTAGCTGACAACAGAATTTCTGCACAATGGTTCTAAATTAAGTAGTATCACTCACACCGTATCACCTTCAGTTACAGTCAGAAAAGAAAGACAGCAAGGAAGGTTTGGGATTACCCTTCTGTCATATGTGTATCGATCTGAAGACGCATGTCTCTCAGGAATTTTTGCCCCAAATGTTGTCTCTAATTGCAGCTCACTGAACTCCAGTCCCCCTGGACTCTGTCACCCCTCCGGTGACAAAGTCCATTTCAGGAGAAACTCAGGCTGGGGCAGCAGCAGCTGGATGCATCTTGACGCCGCTGGCAAGAAGCATCTTATGAGGTGCCCAAGCTTATAAATGTTACCAATAGCACTAGATGAGCCACAGCTATTTTCAAAGATGTTCTTAAGAAAAATGAACATCTTCTTGCAAAGGTAAAACCAAACATGTGTAAGCAGAGGTTAAACTATGTGAGACAGGCAGACGATAAAGCAGAGATAGCAGACAATAACGCCCCTTTGAGAAAACAGGCCGGTGGTTCTGAAGGAAATTTTTCCCTTAGATGTTTCAAAAGATTGCTTATGAGGAGAGACTTTTGCAAGTCAGTCTTATCCCCTCTGGATTTTTATGGCCACTGCCACTGTGCAGAAAAGGCCAGGTTCAGTTCAGCCATATGAGAAGAACAGAAACAAAATCAGAAGTGACTGAGCTCAGCTTGAATTTTTCTCATTACACTTGCTACATCTAAAAGACGACTCGTACCTGGCATAGCCAGCTTCATAGAGAAACTGAGGTACTTGTGTGGTTTTACCGCTTCCCGTCTCTCCACATATGATCACAATGGGATTCTCACTAATGGCCTCCATGATGATTTGCTCTTCGGCAAGGATTGGAAGCTTCAGTCTTGCTTCCTAAATAATATAAACCATCTATTTTAGTTGCATTGTTTTGTCTCTCGCTCCCTTTCTGTTTGCCCTGGGACTGAAAACTGCTACCTTCCTCAGATTATAAAACCCACAAAAAGGAATTCTGCAAGCTTTGTGGTTCAGAAAGCTCTAAACCAGCTAATATCACACCAGTGTGTCCAAGAACTGGAGTCATCAGAACAGCTTCCCAGAAAGCGGCTGGCAAGCCCTGCACTTTAATTCATGAAACTTCAGAGTCCCTAGAGTTCATTAATAGAGCACTTCAAGGAAAAACTAGTTTCACAGCTCTGTCTCGTCTGCTCAGACACATGCAGAGCCTTTCCCATTTCTGCAGAACGCCCTACCTACAGCAGAGTAAAACGATCCAGCGTAAAACCCAGCATAATGGGGAGCTAAAAGTGACTTAACAAGATTTCCCAGCAAAGAATGACAAAAGACTGCTAATAGATTCTATATTTAAAACTAGAGACAAATGCCTATATCCTAAAACAAAACTAGTTTTCTTTCTGCTAGATTAGACAGGCTTAAAGCCTGGACGTGTGCGTGTACAACTTGCCAGGACGAGGACCCCAAGTGCACGCTGCTGCCTCGCAGGATCAGCAGGACACCCAAGGGAACGCCGCGGCGCCGCAGTGACCTCACCTGATGGAAGGCACCGTAACTTCCAACCCCCTTGATGAGCATTTCCAGGCTCTCAGAGCCTCACCTGGATCTCAGGAGACCTGTCCACCGGAATGAAAACCGCCGGCTTGCGAGGTGCTTTGTTGGAGGCTGCCTGGCAAACTGGTACGCTGGGACCAGCCGGCTGCTGGTTGGCCACCACCTTCTTCACGCCCTCCTCTGGCTTTTCTGCAGCATTCAAATCGCTGGCTGAGGACTTGCCAGTTTCTTGTTTCAGCTCTTCCTTCTCCTCCTCAGAGCTACTGGGTCCTTCCTCAGGCTCCGATTCTGAATCTGAGCTGTGTCTTCTCTTGTTTGCACCACTGATGCTCCTGATCTTTTCAGGTAGAGCAGTCCCTGGATCCTGTATCACCCTAGAACAAAACACCAACATGTGAACATTTTGGTCAGTGTTCCAGAACTCAAGCCAGGCACATCTTCCACACCAACCAGAAAAGTCGCATCACCAAAAGTTTTTTTCAGGCTTTACTCAAATAGGAAAAACTTCTACAGCTTGGATGTAGAGCAACACGAGAAGACGTTATCCAGACAGGTTAACCCAGCTCTCCAAAGATCTCCCATTCCTGGAGATTTTTACAACTCTGATAGGTAAAGCCTTGCCTGACCTGTACAAATTGCTGCATTCAAACCTAAACACACTCCATGCTGATACTCATTTCTTCAGAAGACATCTTTGTCGTTTATTTCAACTTCTGCCAAAATGCAGCTCTCGATAAATCCAGTTGCCAAGGACCACATCAGCCAATGTTTTCCAATACAATAAAAAAGTTAACGTTTATCCAACAGTTATGTAGTTTAGCATAATTTGTAAGAATATGCAGGGGTAACTGTCACACAACTCATCCCTTATGAAAGGGAAGGCCAAGTTATTTTCATCCTCTCCAGAGGATGTCATTCAAACAAGAAAATAAATACCATATTATCAGATAGAAATAGAAAATTATTTAACTCCATCCATTCTGAAGAACCTGTATGCACTAGGAAGAAAAACAACTAAATCAAAAAAAGCGAAGTAGGTTGCCAAGTTTTCAACCACAGTGATAAACCAGAATGGTTCTTTCCAAATAATGCTTTACCTTTTTGTCTGATACATGCGCTCCCCAATACCCAATTTGGAAGTGGTGTACAGAAGCTTCATTTCCGCCTCAGAGGCTTGGACCTCGTTCAGCTTGCTCAGCAACTCGGCTCGCTATTTGGGAAAAACAGCCAAAGTCAGTGCGTATTTTCACCAGGAAATAATTTCATTTCAAGATTTGTTCTTGAGCTCTAAAGGGTATCCTATGGCAAATCTTGCTGTGAACCTGAAAAGACGTTCCTGCTGCTATGAGGTCAGTCCTCCCTGATGAAGATTTCAGTCCTGCACTGGAGCAAAAATAGAAATGCAGACCTGACCCTTCATCGCTGCAATGAAAAGCTCAGCTGCACCCTTCAAACAGCAGCAAAGGAAATGGATTTGGACTAAAATGCTGGAGGTCTGGAGCAATGGAAGCTTCCTTCAACTCCCTCATGTGGGACACAGCGCTGGCAGGAGGTCAGACAGCCACAGTTTAAAGCTACCTCCAAAAATAGTTTGGCAAAACCATTATTCAGCCATGAAAACCAAGAGAAATTTTGCCCGGAAAGCTTCTACAAAGACAGAAAAGCTCTATTTGCATACAGAAAATATACAAGAGCTGGAAATAAATATTGCTGCAGCCAGTGCTTCTGAAGAGTTAGAGGTGCATGAAGTTTGGCATTTTGCAGCAGGACAAATCTTCTCACACAATCTGTGACAATGCTTTTAAAATGTAACATCATTTACTCTGCCAGAGATGTACGTCACAACACGCACCTACTCGGGCAGGGTCAAAGAAAGAACAGGACCCAGGATCCAGAACGGATGCGTTCCTGCAACACCCGATCCACTGAGAGGGAGGGGAATGTTTTTCCCCACTAGATACACTCAGGAGTCCAGGGGTGGTAGCATTTTTTTGCCAAAACACCCAGCAAAGGGATGGTTAATGCTGTTGTAACATAAACTCTTCACCATCTGCACATCCTTGACACACCCCAGACAATTCGCACCCCAAAACCCACTGGCTGGTACGCAGAGACCTCACCCCAGCTCTGTTTTTTCATGCCAGGAATGGGCCATTGCATCCCGTGTTGGGGATTGCCGGTGTTTCGACGCAAAGCAAACCTCTGCAGATGCTTAACATCAACCTTGCCCAAACGCTGGTATTAACATTATCATTTTAACAGCAGTCACAAAGCTGGAGTTAGCAGCAAGCTGCAATGTACCTCTTTTTTCTTTTCCTTCTGTTCTAAAATTTTCTGCAGATTTTTCTTCTGCTTCTTGCTTAAGGGCTTCTTCTGTTGTTGCACAACTCTGGCTACTTTTTTCTTCTTTGCTTTTTTTGCTGGCAGGACCAGGGCATTACTTGCATCAATTCCCTTCAGCGTTGCTTCATCTGAAAACATGTGTTTGATTATTCACCTGTGCCAGGCAGATTATTTTCAGCAAGGCTTATCGCAAACCATGCTGGATTTAGCTATTTTAAACAAACACAACCCTCACTCCCAGCCAAAAAAATTACCACATTTCAGCAAGGGTGGAAGACCATGAAACTGGGGGCTTGACAACTCTGTGCTTATTTCAGCTGTGAGGGTAATTTTCCTTGACTTATGTAATAACATTATGAAATTTTTGCCTTTGCTTAATTCCACCCGGGGTCAGGGGGCAGCAGAGCAGATCAGGACACAGCGTGTCTTGAGGTGACCCCGCAGCCTCCTGCCTCTCCCAGGCATTAGTAATTTTTAATACTAGAAATCTGTATTAGTAAAGTTTGAATAATAAAAGTAGTACAATAAACGTGCTTTTTAAAAAAGTAACATTAGAGAATGGAAACGTTAAACATCTTTTCAATAACTGCTTTAATAAAGAACTGCTTACATGCAGTAATTGCTTTAATAGCGCTATTAATGCAAAGGCTATGTTTTAAAATCACTTTAATGCTGCCTGTATAAGTATCATAAAAACGCAGCAGAGACATGACAGCAATCCCGATCTCAGCGACTCAGCTGTAGCGAGCCGAGGGGCCCGAGCGGCCGGCAGGAACACAAGGCCAAGGAAGAGGGGCTGGGGCGCACCTCCCAGCTCCAGCGGCAGCTCCAGCGGCTCGG
>NW_020799121.1:11798222-11804522 GCF_003259725.1 Athene cunicularia | reverse complement strand
CGGGGGCAACCGGCCCGGCTCCGAGCCCGCCCTCCCGGGAGAGCCCGGCTGAGGGGAGCCTCGGACGCGACTCAGGTCTCAGTGCAAAGGTTCAGTAAACATTTATTTGAAGCTTTGTCACAATACCATAGTCGATTTGTGAAATTGGTCTACAAATATTGAACTACATAGTACATTGATTTGGTGGTCAGATAAGTAATAAATAAAGGCATGTATAGCTCTGTAAAAAATAAGTCGGATCTATCTGTAACTACTTAACAACATTATCAGTGGAATCTAATATTTCCCTATAGATCATATGCCAAAAGTATACATACATCATCTCTTCGGATCAAATTTTTTTACATAAACACAATTGTACAAACTTAAACACTATAATCTTGAAATCTGATGTACAAAACAGGATGTGAAATCACCAACATCAGTGCCGCTAACGAGTGCTACCATAGCAAATACCACTTCTGATCAAAAGGAAAAGGTCAACTTTTAAATGTGCCGTCATCACAGTTCGATGGAATTATCCAAAAGTTTAAAATACATGCGGATAGAATAAAACCTTTTATTTTTCCCAGACAAAGAGAACTTATGGTCATTTACATCATTAGCTGCCAAAATACAGATCAGTACATGAGGCAAATCACACTTAAAAAACTTCTACGCCATCGAAGAGCTAAGGTTGATACTGGTCTATTTTCCACACGAACGATGCAACAAGTCTTTAAAAGCAAATCACAATTTGAAGGACGCACTATTAAGTACAGCACTGAATTACACCAGATTGGATACACTGCACTCTGACACCCAATACCACTTTATAAAGCGTTACATTCCGAATACAACAGATCAGTTATCTATAGGCGAGGCGTGTGTACTCCCAAAGAAACTGCTACCGATGTTAGCGTTGCAAAAATGTGAATGTATCGAAAATACTACAGTAGTTTCAAATATTAGGTCTTAAAGTACAAAGTTTAAAATGCTTAAGACCCCACCAGAATTTCTGATGCTGGACAGTCTGGAGCCCACCTTAAACGCTTACGTCAGGGTGATGTTTTTTCAAGTAGCGGCAGCAAACGGGCAGGTCAAGGCAGAGGAATTGTTCCTGTTCTGGAGGAGCAGGAGGAGGAGGGGAGGATGGGGAGTGCCTCCCCCACCCTGCTGCACCCCAGAACCCTGTGCCACCGGAGCGGGGGCCAGGCCCGACGCCGAGGGAGCGGCTGCCGGAGGAGTGCATAGACGCTGCTGCCCGCCTTCGACTGAGCGCTTAGAGCAAAAGGCCAGATCTGGGGTTTATTCCCATTTCTGACAACGATTCGGGCAAGTCTGTCAAATTCTGCGTCTCGGCTGCCCCACGAGTGACACGGCGATACCTGCCCATCCCCGGGAACTGGTGTGAGATGCTCCCGCCACGGGCAATACAACAGCAGCGCAACCACCGTCCCTGGAACGAGTTCTAAAAATCAGAGCAAAAACCTCCATGGATAAACTAGGTGACTTGGTATGGAAAATATCTGTAAAAGGTATTTACAAAAGTCAAAAGAGATTAAATACAATACCACATTCATGTCCCAAAAGCGCTTTCACTACAGTGCATGTTTAAAAATACAGAGCATTTTTAAAGTATATATATTGAAGATTAGATTGTGCTTTAAAAAAATCATTACTTCTGAATCTGACTAACATGAAAACTGAGTGCTGGGAAAAATACTGATTAAAAATATCCAATTTTATATATACCGCTTTTCACATAACATTTTGCTATACATGGGATGCAAGTAAATATAAAAATACTTTTTTTCAAGCAGCAGGGTGATCAAAATTAAAGAGTATTCATATAGGAGGGCTGGTTTTACAAAACTAAGATACATGATTAGAGCAAGACAGGGAGAAACTATAATCCAAATCGACTTTTATATAGTATTTTAAAAGAAATCTTTATCATAGACAACTCTTAATATATAAAGGATTCAGTATTTTTAACTTCAACATTAAATATGGATTACAGAAAATACAATCTATGCAAAACTGACTCATGCACATAGTCCTATGGAAGTCAATGGAGCTGCTTACACGAGCGAGGTTTGCAGACTTTGGTCCTCAGGCCTCAAATCTAGCAAAACGCATAAAGACCCGACAAAGCTTTGCTAATCAATTCCTCATTTCCAGGTTGGTGTTTCAGCCCAGTCCTCTGTGCACAACAGCAGGCAAAACAGAGTTTACAGGGAAGACTGTAATACTATGGAAAATGATCTGTAAAATGGAATATACTGGAATTTACAGTTTCACCTTTACAAAGCGGACTATTTGTAGCCATAGTACTTATCTGTTCATGGGAAAGATATTAAGTTACCAAAAGCAGTTACTTTGCAACTCTAAATGTGTATTTCTGGAAAAATGGGGTGCAGGGGGATTTACAGATGACATAAAAAAAATCAAAATGGATTACAACAGCGTCAACTGCATATGAACTTCAACCGTGTTGAACTTAAGTGATCACAGTTTGGAGTAAAGGCCATTAACATGGATTTTAAACTAATCCCTCGTGTAAATGTCACATACAGCCCAGAAGAGTTTAGGCAAGTAACACACATTTTAAGAAGAGTATTAAACTTCAGCATAAAGAGAAAAATAAATTCACCCCACGGTTACATTCAGTTAAGCATCACATCCAACGAAAGCTCTGCCCTGGGGAACAAGGCAGCGAAGACCAAGCGCCCGGCTGTGCTCAGCCGCCCTGGCCAGTCCTGCCGGAGCCCGGATCACCTACTCCTGTTTGTTCCCCTTCCTTCTCAGCCAGGCCCCGGCACAGACCAATTTTTGTTGCGTTTTCTCTTTGTTCGTTCAGACATTACGGAATACGTAGTTCTTCAGCTGTGGTCCAGTTTACCTCCCGTGCTACCGATACTGTGCTCATCACTACGGTTTAGATGCTTCCCCTCCCTCCCCCTTTACAAACTCTCTAGGTTACTAAATTAAACCACTTACCAGATTTTCTTCCCTGAGGTTACCTTTGTTTCAATGCATTTCAGCAAGCCTTACAAGGGCGGTGGTAGTCTGCCAAGCTAGTTAATTCTTAGGTTACAAACACATAGAATCCTTCAACGTAAAAACGGCTTCAAATCTCCTGCATCACTTTGAAATGGTACTGTTTAATACACCCTTCTCATAAGGTGACTCGCTTTCCCCAAAACCCAATATAGTGAGGACACAGACTTCAAGCAAAAAGCTCCTATAAAACTATTACAATTTTAGAAAAAAATCCAGATCTTCCTGAAGATAATTTATTGCCGCTTATTGGTCCTGAGAAAGCTTTAAGCAACAATACATTTGCAAGTGTTTTAACTGCTGCCTTTTTTGAGAAGGTACGTGGGTCCTGAGATTAAAAAATCATGTTTCATTCTATGCACTTACGCTTGGAAAATGCTTCACTATGAAGATCAAATACGAATTAATTTGCCATGCTACATCTCTTCCTTTTGTGTCAATTTATTAAAACTGATTTCCTTTCAGACATCAAATTAAAGTTCTTGAGATGAAATGCAATGAAATAATGCCACACGTGCACTTCTCAATTCTTCATCTTGGACCGGCATTTAAGGACTTCAAATTTATGAAATATTCCTTCTCCCCTATTCCCCACCTCCTATTAAAAGCTATGGTGTGAATTTTTTGGCCTGGATACCAGAAAATTCCTCATCTCATACTCTGTGAAAGGCAACTTCAAGGCAATGAAATAAGCCAACAAGAAAACAAGAACATTCACAACTTTGAAAAAAAAAAAAAAATGCGGACCCACAGCAGTTACTTCTCAATGGAAGTGTTTGGTAGCTTGAGATATTTTTTTTTTTCTTTTTAACTTTTTAAGTGTCAAATTTGCATATGTTTAACTCAATTTCAATATTTGAAAGACTACTCAATTTGCTTTTATAAAAACTTTACAAAAGATGTTTTTAAATGCTTGTAAAAGTAAGCGTTTATCTACTGAGAAAATCTAGTACTGGATAAAACTCTCTTGAATATACAGCTGAATTTTTTAAATGTGGTTTTTCTTTTTTCCTACAAGTATAATGGCTGAGTGTATAATCTAGATAAATTAGTCTTACACATGATGAAAAGTTATAACTTTGCACACTTTTTACCATGTGATGTTTTGTTGCTTTGTAACTTTGAACGAGACAGTGCTTAGGAATTTTCTAGAGCTGGTGTACAGTGGTCTATAGGGGTTGGTTCATTGGTCGCTGCCTCTGTCCAGGTTTTCGATCACCCGAGAAAGACGTATGTTCAGAAGTCTGATCTGACTATCGAGGTGGTCCATCTTCTCCTCAAGGCTGCTGTTGCTGTTTCTTCTCCAGTAAAATCCAACTGGCCCCGTCATGAAGTAGACTGCTACAACAAAGCAGAGAGGCAGGACTGCGTGTTCCGGGTCACCTTCATACTTCTGGAGGATGTAGACACACGAGAGAGTGAAAAGGGCAACTCTCGCAATCCAGAAGAAGCGACCAAACAGCATGTGCAGGAGATAGAAGAAGAATCCGAGGAAGAGAGATAAAAACCAATAGGCAAGTAAAATGGCACCAATCAGCAGAAGAGCACGGGTCGGGTTGTTGGCAATTGCCGCTGGGCTGAAATAGTGAGTCAGGTTGGAGGCTGAAAAACAAAGGAAAATGTACAGGGTATTAACGAGCACAGGCCAAAGTGGTAAGGGTAAAAACGCAAGCACAGCTTCACAGGGTCATGCAGTGGGGTCACGGCGGTGTTTTCTGAAGTAAGGGGTAAAGCTAGTTCATCCATTTCTGGATGGACCTTCTTCAAATCACTGGCTCAGCACCAGTGATGCAACTGTAGGAATTCCTTTAAAGCAGAGATGCTAAAGGTTCTTTAAAGCCAAACTACTGTAGGGCCTAAGGTTGAAGTTCATACTGAGGCTAAAGCAAAGGAATGCTTCCTGCTTTGTAAAAGTTACATTCTAAAGGCTCTCAATTGCACCTTTCCTTCTTCTAGTCCTCCTTTACTTCCCTGCACTGTTCCTGGCCGCGTGCATCCGTTTAATGAAGACGCCAAGAAACCAGCCATGACTTGTAACGCGTTTTACACGGAACGGCTGGTTTCAGTCCTCTTGTCTGAAGGTACTAATGGCAAAATCAAAGCCATGTGAAGCAGATAGAGATACCACCGATTGATGTTTAATGCAGCAGGATAAAATGTAACTATTTTCCCACTCGGCCTATGCTGGCAAACATTGATACAGGCTGATATAGTTCAAGAGTTAACAGGCATAACACTTACCATCGATTCCAAGAACATCTAACAAATCAGTCCATATTCTCCAGAATGTATCCATTAATATATCCACCCCATTCACAAACCTCTCTGTCAACCTTGAGAAAAACTGAGAAATAAAATTGGAAATTAAAAAAAAAAAAAAAAATCCTCAATTCCTTAAACATACTTTGAGACTTAGTAGTCATGAGTAGAATTATAATTCATTAAACAAGAATTGCAGGCTATTTTGAAGTCCTCAAAGAAACAAAATGTAACTCTGCAAATGTTTTTTACCTCCTAAGTTTACTTACTACAATTGTCCTTATCCTAAGTATTTTGGCATGTAAACGTGTATGTTGACAGGGTTTAAAAATGCAATTAATTGGCTTTACCATTGTTCTGAAGTTTAAAGAAAGCACTGCTACCAGCAATGGACAGGTTGGACGGGGCTTTGAGCAGCCTGGGCTAGTGGAAGGTGTCCCTGCTCACGGCAGAGCACTGGAACTGGATGATTTTAAGGTCCCTTCCAACCCAAACCATTCTGTGATTCTGTGACATTGGTAAAGCAAACCAGAGAGCTAGTTTTACCAAGCAACTGAGAGATGTCCCCAGCATCACACCCAAACGTCTCCAATGCATGTAGAGGTCAATTTAACAGTATTATCTCTTCCTGCTCGCTGAGGAGAGAAGGAAGAGAGGGATGTACAGGTCCGTCTGCCTTGCATGCCTGGTTTCCTGCAAGTTCCTATGTGGCCCCGCAAACACAGGATGCTCCGCTGATGCAGACAGCCCGTATTTCAGTTGGAGGGCTCCTCGCCGACAACGGTCTGCCCAGACCGCCTCCCCCACCTCAAATAATCTCTATTTAAAAATGTCTTTTATTAATATTTTTCGCTGTTTGCGCCACGCCAAGCCTCGCCTCCCGTTTTTCTTCCCCAAAGCAACGCTCCAAGCCGTTCTGCCGCCTCACCCACAGCCGGGCTCGCACCGGAGACGAGGCCGCCGCGGGTCCAGCGCCGAGCACCGGGGAGAGGGGTGCCC
>NW_020799121.1:11794841-11798172 GCF_003259725.1 Athene cunicularia | reverse complement strand
CGGGTGTCCCTCTCCGAGGAGATCCCCAGGGCAATCTCCAAATGACAAAGGGAATCTAGAAGTCTAAGGTCAAAACCCATCTCTCTTTTCAGTGCACTATCAACTTCAGGTCGAGGGATTCTGACGGCCTCTCGTGTCCTTTACCCTTGAGAAGCCCTGACTCAGATGTACACGCTGAAATTTGCGCGTTTCATGGTGCTACTCCCTCTTCTGACAGGCTTTATGTTGGTTTTTCCTGATTAACCACGCTCACAAAAGACCAGCTGGGAAGTATAAATTAGACAATGTTATCAGCTCCTTGTGGGTAATGAAACCCAGCCAGGATGTTAGCAAAGAGAAGTAAGAATCCCCAGGAGACAGAGAAACACTTTATTGCCTCCAGAGCCCATGCTGATTCATCCCTAATGGACAGGAGCCTGAGTTAGACAAACCAGGAACACAACGATGGGAATACAAAAACAGATCCATAGGTTTGCAGCGTGGATTCTGCACCAACCGGTGACGTAAGATGGGATAGAAAATGCCTGCTAAATTGCCCAACGGTAACTTCAAGGCATGGGGGATCCCAACACCCTCCCCAGAGCTCCTCGTTGTGCCGGGGAAGGTACAGGCGGCCCGTGACCACGTCTGCCCACTGTTCAGGAACTCCGCTCCGAAAATCACAGCGCAGAGCTCTGCTTTTACCAGCTCCTGCCTGGGGAGTTCCTGCAGAGTCAGGGGTGCAGCTTGTAGCTCTCCCAGTCCCTGGAGTAACTTGAAATATCTCTTTCTGATTTTTTACCCTGTGTACTGGATGTTTAAACGCCATGGCTCGGTTGCTGAGTAGTTGAGAAGACATGCAGAATATAGACATCTTTGCTGTGGCCTTTTTCCCAGTTTTAGTCCGGCCAAAACACTTATTTTCACATTTAGCAGAATGGCCGAGACCTTTTAGCATTTATTTATATGTGGCCCTGAAAGTGTTGGGCCCAGATCCAAGAAGGTACTTAGGATCTTCCTTGATTTCAGTGGGATATAGATTCTTTATATATTTATAAACGGTGCTTTCATTCTCTTTTTAGGTGATCCTGAAATTGCTGATATGTTCACAGCTGCGTATGTCCTGAAGTCCATCTCATACTCTCCTCGAAGGGGTTGGTAACTGATGACAGGTATTTCTGAGGTTCTTAGGAGGTTTCTGGCCACCCGCCCTCAGTGTCACGCTGTGCCTAGACCCCCAGCACACAGTAAAGTGTCTGCTTCTGGGGCATTTCTTGCACGTAAAGAACCTTGTGGTACAAAACCCACAACAGTAATGTAACTGTCCTGAGTGTTGTTTTCTGTGCCAGCTATAATTCTTCAATTTGCTTCTAGCTGGCGCAGCCTTCTCTGGGTCCCCTTGTGCTGTTTCTGGTCTGATGGGTCTTGTTTCTGTGAATTTGGGGACGTTCTATTTCTCTTTATGAGTTTCCATCGTGGCATTCCCTCAAAATCACTTCTGCAAAGTGCTTGTTGTTTCTTTCCACCCGTTTTTTACAGGGGCTGAGAGGCCTATTTTAGTGGCTGCCTTTGGAAGCCTGTGCTCAGGGCTGTCCTTCATATGAGGTCAGGATAATTTGGGAGTCTTCCCTGGCATTTATTTGATTGCCTGACCGACCTCAATAAGCCTATTTCAGGTACGTTCATCTCTCCAAATCCACAGCTCTTATGAAACTGCACGGTATTTCACCCTTCTCATTTAAATAAATGAAATCCTGTCTGCTCAAAGAATACATTGCATCATGGCATGAAATATTGATTTCATCCATATTGAACGTTTTAATTAGGACACCTGGGAGGTTTCCAGAAAGATCCTCTGATGAGGGTCTTACTTACAGAAGAAGCATGACTTCTTCTGTATGTTCTTCATGAGTTCTTCTCTCTTTCCTGATCTGCACTAAAACCACATAAGGTGTCTTACTCTGATATAGGGATTTAACAACAATCTGAACAGTATTTAGAATAAATTGGGGTCTTCTAGACGTCAAAGTTTTAGCAGATCACAGAGTTCTCTTTTAAAATCATTTTTATGGTGAAAAAAAAAGGCATAGCCTTAAAGAAAGCCAACTGTGTTACTGTGGATCAGTCCTTAACCTCACTGACCTTTATTTTTCTGTCTTTACTTCATCTCACAGCTGATTGCTTTATGACTTGTCATTTTAGGCCATTTCTCTTCGTGCTTTGCTGCTAGCTCTGTGAGGTTTTTCTTGCAGTGTGTCACTGCTTCTTTTCTTCTTTTCATTTCTGTCTTCTCTTTTATTTCTTCTTCCATTTCTGCAAAAGCTTTTGATTTTGATTCTGGTTACTTGTACTCCTGCCACTGTGTAGAGGTTGCAGAGATCATGGATGTTGAGTGAGCCAGAAATTTCTTATTCTTGTACAGACTCATTAAACAGCTGGTGGCCACTATGAACACAGGATTTTTAAAAAATTTTCCAATATCTTTTGATTTCCTAATCCAGGTTTTGGATCAATGGATCATAGTCAGGCCTCAGCATGCTGCACAGATTGCTGTTATTATGAAACTTTTATCTCCCAGGTCCATGCATTTCATCACTTGTTTTAATTTCAGAGGCTGACTCCAGGTGAGTTACCTCAGAGACCACAATGAGGTAGTGCCATCATTATCATTACTGGTAGTGCCATCACCATCATTATTACTGTTAATCGGTTCCGAAGCATCTTTTGAAGGCCCCCTAATCTAATTTAAAGCAGCAAACATGAATTTTTAACCTATTACTACTAATAGTAGGTATAAAGCAAGTCTTTAAGGAAATGGTCAATTCCAGTTAACCTTATTCAGGCTATTTTCCTCCAGCTATCCTAATCTAGTCTCCAAACTGTTTTCAGTAGTCACTCCAGTCCTTTTACTGCCCATTTTCTCGTTAAAGGCTTATTTCCTTTTTGTTTTTTTTTTTTTCTTTCATCCCATTTTTCTAAAGTCACTTTTGAGGGAAGGAAAAACCAGTTTGGGTAAGGCCAAACCGGAACGAGGGCAGGGAACATGGAAGCATAACCCGCTCCAAGTAAGGGTGCAATAGTAAAACCGCTGTTAATAAATGAGCTCTGTCAAGCTTTCCTATCAAAAAATTCCCAGAACATCCCTTCCTCTTTGAACCGTAAGTGGGTCAGTCCGTTCTGAACTACGCCTGTTTCAGCTCAGTGAGAGGATTTTTGCGTCCCTTCTCAGGTGATTTGGCTGCGCATTTTAATTTTAGATGCACAGGTTGCTCTGAGGTGAGGGAAAGCTGCTGATTTTTTTATCTTAAAACGGGTAACACGGCACGGCCGGAGCGTCACGCCGGGGCCGCCT
>NW_020799121.1:11733393-11794791 GCF_003259725.1 Athene cunicularia | reverse complement strand
GGGGAGGGCAGCGAGGTGCCGGCGGGGCCCCCGCGGCAGGAGCGGGGGGTGAAGCGGTCGGGGGGCTGCGGGTAGGATGCTCCGGCCGTGCCTGGTGCGGAGGCCTCCGGCGCAGCATCGCGCTGAGCGGGGAGGGAGATGCTGATGGGAAACGCCAACAGCCTTATCTGTTCGTGGCGCTGCTGCTGGGTGGCGGCCGGGCAGCGCCGGCGCTGGTACCCGCTGTGAGCGCCCGCCCGCCGTGTGCCTGCCTCCGGCTGGCAGGGCTTGCCGCGGTGAGTAGCAGTGTTGAAGTGACTTCATGTTTGAGGAGGTGTGGGAAGGAGGGATCGCTGCTGTCATGGCTGAGGGGTTAAGACAAGCCTTAATATGGTGCTGTAACAATGAACGTCTGAGATTTGAGTTAGGGCCGTGCTCATCTTTGTTTACGAAGGGTATATTTTTGTAACATTTAAGTGTGCTGGGAGGTAAAAGGTGATGTGTATGTTGTTTCAGTGGTGGAAGCTAAGGGTTTTCTTGTGGTGCATCTGCTTAAGCTCTTGAACTTCAAGCTCTGTGTCATGCACGTTCAGAAATACCTGAGTAGGCGTGCAGTCCTTTGACTTGGAAACAACCTGTCAACTTTGAATTTAGCTCTGCTTTGAGGAGGGGGTTGAGAACCTCCAGAGGTGTCTTCCAGCCCAGGCTGGTCTGGTTTTTCAGTGCCTGCTGAGCTGTAGGTGGTGTCTCCGGGGTGTCAGGAGTCAGTGGTGCTGGGCTCACTCACATCGTGCACCAGGTGGGTGTCAGTGCATGGAGGGTCAAACCCTCCGGACCTGACTAACTTGTTTTGTTTTATGCTGTTTCTTCTCCCCAAGTATCTGAGGACCAGGTTGCTTATGGAGGGAGTAGTTTTGGCAAGTGGCCTGACAAGTTTGTCAGTCCAGTGTAAGTGTCTCTGCGTTATAAGCAGATATTCTGGGGTAGTAGCAATATACCTGTTGCTTCTAGCAGTTCATGGAAACAAAAAACTTTTGTTTTAAATGGCAAACACCTATACATCTTGATAGGGAATTTACTCTAATAGGCAAGGCAGGTCATTATTTTGATTCCTGGAGGATTTCTCATTTGAACACAAATGTCTTAAGTCTCCTGCTATGTAGGAAACAACTTACTACAGCATTTTAGCTAACTCCTGAGTAGAAATGTCATGTAACTGGTACTCATGATCAAGACTGAATGCAGTTTCAGATGGGCTGCCCACATTTATGTCTGTAACTAGAACTCTTTTCACCCCATTTTGAAGTGCCTACCTCTATTCAAAAGTGGATTCTTGTGCTTATATAGAAACCTTTGTCAACTTCCATTAGATTTGAACTGATGTTCATTGGTCTGTGTGTTATTCAACAGCTAAGAATGGATTCTTTATGTAACATTAAGATGTGGACTGACTGAGGAGAGCTAAGGGCAATATAACCCTTCAGATGGCGTGCCTCTGCCCGGCCCTGAAAATGCTGTAGCAGGATGCTGTGTTTAATTGCTGAATAACAGGCCTGTGCCCTGAAGGACTTGCATGCTAAAGCTCATTTGGGGACAAACTGTATAGACAAGTATAGACTGTATATACAAGATGGAACAAACTGTTCACATTGCAAGAAACGAGATTAGTGGTGACTTGTAGCTTTTTGCATTTATGAAATGATTCAGAGCATGTGGTACAATTGGTTCTTGAAGGAGGAGATGGAAGCTTGAACTTTCCGTTGGCAAAGTCTTATCCCCACACCAGCTGATGTGCAGCATGCAGAATAGCGAAGAGTAACTTGGGTGGAGTGTAAAAAAGGGTATGTAGGAGGCTGAGATTGAGGCAATATGTAGGCAAAAGCTGAGTTATGGAGAAGAGTCTTTGCCTTTGCTTCTACTATGTCAGTAATAGCTAGGGAGTAATCTCACATTGATGGTAAAGATTGAGTGGAATAAGATGTGGAAGGGACAGACTGGGTGGGGGAACAGCTGTAGTGATCGAGTGTGTGTAGCAGTGTAGAGATGGTTTTGAATGTTTTTTTCCTCTTATAAAACTGGAACATGTCCTCCTTGTAGGAAGAGGATGCAAAGATGACTTCTGAAGCAATCAGCTGGCTAACAGGATGACAAAACAAAAATAATTGGAGAAAATTATTTTGAGTGGTTGAGCTGAAAGCATCAAATAAGAAACAGTTGGCAGAGCAGGAAACTTACTTCTGTTGCTGATGGCAGATATTCATATTTAATTTGGCTGTTGGCACAGCTTCAGACAGCATGGACATGACTTGGGAATGTCCCTTTTAAGCTGGTGATGAGAAATTAGCTTCAATTACTCATACCTAAAAATCTTACACACTGAATTTCAGTAATTAGTTTGATTTGTGGGGTTTTTGGTATACATTCCTCAATCACTTCATCTGTCTCAGTCATGTAAGACTTAAACTGATTATTTCCATGTTTTTAATGTCAGGTCATGGTTTTGATATCTAGCTAGTAAACATTTTGTTTCACTTGATTCATGCTGTTTTAGCATGAAAAGGTAGGCAGCAGTATGTCAGACGTCTTATTTATCGAGGAACAACACATGCTTCCATTGTAACAGTGCTGTGTGTCTAGTCTCCTTGTTACCGTGCTCTCAGAGGTCTGTGGTTCTGGACTAGAAACATACAGCAAATGTCTCTTGTTGGGAAGACTTGTTTATCTTTTGCTGTACGAAAGAATCGTGTTGATGATGTGATAAGGACTGAAAGTGTCAGCAGGCAGGACTCTGTCCTGCTGTCTGATTTTCAACTTAGCTGATGCTGGGGTAGATGTTGCACGGTGTTACTAGGAAAAGGCCCCGTCTCTGTGGTGGCAAATGGCTTGTAACACAGTCGGGTGAAATGAAGCCATTTGTTCAAGTGTTCAAGTAAACTATTTCTGTTGATGCCATAGTCACTTGCCTTGAACAGAGAGGAGTGATCTACTCTGTTACCAGTTTTATCTTACTGGTTGTTTTGACTACATATTTTCTTTATCCAGGATATCCCTAATTGTAGTTTGGCTAAATTCCTGTAATTATCTGCATAACGCTAACAGATATTTATTACTTCTAGCCAACTACGATGACTTATACCAGTGGTCAGTGGAATCCTTCTCAGACTTCTGGGCAGAGTTCTGGAAGTACAGTAACATCGTATGTTCTCGCCTATATGATGAGGTAAGTGTTTATCTTAAACAGTCAGGTGCAACAGAGAGGGGAGCTAAACGAGTTTTACAACCAAATCTTTTAACCTGTTCCTGCAACCTTTGCAAGTGATACAAAGGATCAGTCAGGTGTACAGTGCTGAATTTCCTTGTGGTGGATGGTGGTGTTCTGATGCTTTAGGACAGTGGAATCTTCAAGTTCTATTATCCTGAACAATTCTGGTGTAGTGTCCTTGTGGTCATGTGCTCTCAAATGCCTTGGCAGTCCTGGCTGCTTGTGAGGAGTCTATACTGCCTTCTGTTTTAGGGTTGTGCTGGTAGAAGTTCATCTTGATTTTATAAATGCTGGCATGCAGTCAAGTTCATGTTTATGTTCCCTGAGTCAGCTTACCTGGTAAACACACCTGTTCCACTCCAGTTTTGTAGAACTGGTTGTGGAAATCTCTACAATCAGATGTAGTCTTGAAATATCTGAGGGAATGGTAGTGGTTGCACGCGATCACAAGTGGAGTACCAGACCATGCCACAGTGTTGCTTGAGATAAAGGTGACTTCCTCTTGCAAGTGGAGGATAAAACTGGAGTCCTTGTACAGTTCTGGCATAAGATATCAACATCAGCCTGCAGTTTTCCATCTGAGGAAGATGATGGGCTAAATTTCTTCAAAAGCGTGATGGAGAGGAACCTTCCTGGGACTTAGCAGAGAGAACTGGACTTGTATCTTAATCCCTGGAGACCATCTGTTCCAAGAACATTTGGAGTGCTGGCAGCTCTGCAGAGGGAACTGGTATGTTTCTTTTGCCTTATTCTGTCTTGCAGATTTTTGTACTGCATGATATGATGAGATGAAGTGGTTCCTCCTGCCATGCTACTGCATGCTCAGGTGTCGTAATGTGACCCACCCTTTAAAGAGTGAATTCAGCAAGAATGTAAGAAGTAGCCTGCTTTTTGAAGTATGTAGTCTGAAGACTGTAAACATGTAATCTTCTATTTTTTTCTATAGATGGTAGTTCAAAATCTGGCCAGGTTGTGTTCGGATGCTGTATTTTCTCTACAGATTCTGTGCTGCTAGGGAGGCTATTTTTCGAAGTTTCCACATGAATGCAAATTGTCCTGAGCAAGCAGTTCAGAGGAGCTATTTTGCAGCCTTGTATCTGTACTGAACAGGCTGGACGGTAACACTTCTTGTTCTCTTGCCTTGCAGGACTGGCACTTCTGGAAGTCTGCCCCTCCAGACATCACCAGTGGCTGGTGAACTGGAAGGGAGACCGAAGCAGGCGGTGGTGGCCTAAAAGTGGATGTTTCCTGAGGATGAAAAGAAGATGGGGATGTCTAGGAAGGCTTTAACTAGACTTCAAGGCCCCTGCCTGCATATTCTACAAGGGTCTTGTTGCGATGTGAGATCTTAAAACAGGAGAGGCAGTGCCAGCTGATAGACAAGTACTGCAGAAGAAGATATTTGATTTGCACTTTATGGATAATGCTGTTTGTCTCTAACTTTTCCTTGGTGTCAGCATAGTGTTGGTTTTAAAGCTTGACTCCAGCTTTGCTAAACATCAAAGCTGACTTGCTGTTGGTCTGTTTCTGTTGCATGTCAGGAGGAGAGGCAGGTAGTGGTACCTGAGCTGTTCTGTGGTAGCTAAAGAGCTGAAAAGTTTGAAGTGTTTTACAACTTGGTCTCTGCTCCTTGTTGGAAGTAAGCATTGTGCTTCGAGAAAAATAAAATTTTTCATGAACCAGAGTTGACTCCTTTGTTCTAGCCAGTGAAGCAGTTTCTACTTTCACAGGTCTTTCAAAGAAAAGCAATAAATTTGTGTGTGCATGTATAATAGTGTTTTATTTAAATTTAGTAAAGGTTTTAAGTATGTGTAGACATGTTCCTTTGCTCTATAGCAGTTGATATCCATGTCACTCCTGAAAAGAACGAGGGTACTTGCAGTGTATGAAGCTATCCTGGCATGGCAAGATTGGCATTATGTCAAGTTACAGGTAGCTGTTGATTTTTAAGTGTAGTTTAAACTTATTTCTCTTCTTGCTACAAGAAACATCTGACAGCAGTTGCTGTGGAGGGGCTGCTTTGAGCATTCTGATAATATCCGCTCTCTAGTGTTCCATGAGAGATGCTGTTTTGCTCTTCAGGTCATATAGAGCGTCACGTGTACCACAGTAAGGCAAGAATTATCTGTCTCAATTCTCAAAGGTACAGCTTCTGCTTAGGGTAAGAAGAATTTCTGGGGCGTGATAATGTGTGGTTATAGCACAATTAGCAAGCCACTGCAAGGAGGGGAGATGCAGTAGAGGTGTGGACAGAGGATATTGTTAATGTGGTGCTTATTTGTAGCTGCTGAGGCTTGGGAAGTAGTCACTGATCAGCTGCTCTGAAGAGCAATTGTAGAACAGGAGCTGGTGGCATGGAGTACAGCTGATAGTTGGTACGTTCACCAAACCATATAAATTGGCCTTGTGTGCCTTAGTGCTGCTGTGAGTAGGAGTAAAGCCTCACTCGTTTAATGAGGACTGCAGTCAGCAGTGCTGCAGACTGCACTTCTTTCCCTTTCCTGTAGACTTGCTGAGCATTTGTTGGGACTGTATGAAGTGAAAGGTTTGCGGAGCTCTGTGTTTTCATAGACTTGCTAGAACTGGGATCTTTCACTAAATAGCAGACCTTGAGCTTCTGTTGCTTGCTGAGAACTTGACTCTAAGGGAGAGATCAGGCTGCTCATATAACAGAGTCCCACTACCAAAGAGGTTGGGCTTAACTAGGAGTCATAGGTATTACCTGAGTAGAAAATAATGGAGCATCAGGTGTGTGAGTCCAGCACCTTATGCTAGTAGAGCTCTTTGAAGGGGTGTTACACTTCAGGAAAAAATAGAGTTATGTTAGATCATGTCCTGGAAAAGGCTGAAAATGTTCTGCTCACTTTTCTTCAAGTTAAGGAACTCATTACTGAGTCAGTTTTAAGAGTGGCTTCTAATTACTGCAGTAATATATTGGTATAAAAAAAAAATTCTGCAACCTGAGTTGATGAACTGAGTTATAACATTTACGGTTTTAGATAATTGTTATGAGCAAAGAAATCTACTTGAATTTCCATTTTTAGAAAATTAGTTTGTAATAAGGTAATACAGTAGAGCACTTCTACACGAGCTTTAACTTCTTGTATAAAAATGAATTTTAGGGTTGTCTCCAGTAGTACATACACTGCACATCTCAAAGCACACATACTAGGTTTTCTAGAACGGGAGGTATTTTGAGTTCTATCTGGCTTTCAGAAGACCCCTTAACTTGGTCTGGAAGAATGCTCTTTCTGTACTGCATGTGCAGTCCATGAGAGAGAAGCTGAGGGTATACACTGAAGCTTTCAAAAACACAGCTATAAAATAAAGTTTCAATTCACAGATTACAAAATGCGTGTGCTGCTGTGCAGCTGAATCTCTAAACAGTTTAACATTTTCGGAGGAATTTATATACATCCGTGGCTAATGCAAAGGAGCTTTTTTTGCCTATCACTTATTAAAGGTGTAGTCATGACTTATGAAGGGGTAACTTAATATTTTGAGGCTTAATTAGCTCAAGATGGGAAGAAGTTGTTTCAACTGAACATATTTTTGTGACTTGCATTGTATTTTTCAATATTTTGTGTCTTAGTCCTAAATGGGGAATTACTTAATATGGGCTGCTTCGGTTGTTGGACCCTCTTTTTAGAAAACAGCAAATCCAGGATGGTAGAAATGTGTATTCTGTTTGTAATACAATATTTGGGTTTGGTTGGAGAGGTTAATAGTACTTCTGCACTTTGGATGAAGCTGTGGAGTACTTAACTGTTTGCTGCAACTTAATCTGAAAAAACGGTGAATTGGAATAAGAAGCTTGAGTGTTTTCGTTGTGTTTGACTATACAGTTCCCTTATTTAGTCTAGGGTTTATTTGAATTACTATTGTCTCTGTACCTTGTGACTCATGCTGGCAAAGAATGGGTGCTCACACCTTCCTGTGCCTTGATTTTTGTAAGAGGCTGGAGCATAGGCCTTGGTAAAGAGCACAGTACTCTGTAGCTCAGTTCCCCTTTGCCGTGTTCCCAGAGGCAAAACCAACCCCAGCGTGCTCTGTGGTTTGTGTGTGTCTTGTGGTCAGGATGTAGTCAGAGTGGTTTGCTTCACTGGTGTGTTTAAGGCTGATCTGAAGGTAGAACTTTCAGCAAGGAACTTTTTCTATCTTTGTTGTAATGATGTCTTTGCAACAGTTGACAAATAATTAATCTATTCAGGCCTATAATTACAGGATCTAGTGCCTGTTTGCCATCTGTAAGCTGGGAGAAATGATACTTGCCTAATAGATTTTTATAAAGAGCTTAGAATTAATTAGTTGATTTCTGTGCAGCGCTCTGAAAAAATTACTACAGTTTTCCAGGAATATTTTTTTTTTTTTCAGGTGATTGATACATCCAAAAGTATTGCGGATGTCCCGGAATGGTTTAAAGGTAGCCGTCTGAACTATGCAGAAAATCTTCTGAAGCACAAGGACAATGACAAGATTGCACTGTATGCAGCAAGTAAGAAACAATTAATGGCTTGTATTTATTTATAGTTCACAGGACTATGCCGTATTAAACAGCTCTGCATTTTTTGAAACCTTGAAATAAACTTGCTTAGGTGAGGAGACGAGGAAAATAGTCAGTACCTCTGCAGAATCCATGATACATCTCTGCAAAAAAACCAGTAAAACATGCTCTGGGCGTACAGATAGTTCAGAAAAGTCCTTGAAAACTAAACAAAGTTTTCTTAGAATGTGCTTAACTGCATTAAGGTAGTAGAAATGATACTGTGTTTAGCATCACTCAGTATCTGAGCTGTTCTTCTAACTGTATCATCAACACTTACCTAAACCTTGCCTTAAGGAAATGTTTTGGCACTGTTACTTGGTATTGTCTTTCCCACCCTCTTCCTATGCCTTTTTATTTTAGGAATACTAAGGACTATATGGGGCGTAGGTAGGATTAACTCTGCTCTTGACAGTACATAAAGGAAGGACAGTTACATACATGGAAGACTTGGAACTTCACTCCTCTGGAACACTAAAGTTCAGTCTTAATTTTTTGTTATATTGGAGAAGATTTAAGTGGTAAAACCTGGGTATACTCATAATATGGATGGCAATGTTAAGATAGAAAAGTCCCTTCCATATATTTGCCGACTTTGGTAACTTTGTAAAATGATTCTAATCTCTGTTAGATGGGATTAGCTTCTGTGCGGGTGTGTGAACGTTTCCTTTTGGAGTTGTGTTCTGGGCTCCCCTTCTGCTGGACCTAATCCTTATCCTAAGACTGACCAAGTGGTGATGCTTCTTAATAGCTTAACAATAAACAAGGCAGTTTTACAGTTTATTAGCAGAGAAAATTATGCAGAACTATGGATTGATTGTGTAGGTGTTAAGTCCTAACTTCTGATTTCTGATGCATGGAGAACGGTTTTTGCATATGTATTATTCTGATAGTTGTTTAAAAACAATGTGGGACAACAGAATTGTCCTGTAAGCTTACTGCTGAAGAAATTCAGTTGCATTTTACTGCGTAGATGTATTGAAAGAAACCTCTCTGATCATATATATATATATTTATAGAAATATATAAAAAAATCAACTACCAGTTCAGAGAGACTGGGGAAAATCTGTGACCCAGTTTTGGTGTAATCAGAATTGATCTGGTGAAGTCTGATGGAGATGAGGCTTGTGACAGAAAGCTGGCTTCTAAGTGATGTAGTCATTGCTTTCAAATTTTGAGATCATTAGAAAAGCTTCTTATGTATTAATGGAGAAAAAAAAAAAAAATCAATGTAGTTATTGAATACATCTTGTGCAACAGCTGAAAGCCAAACAGTGATCAGTAAGTCAACTCTAAATGTATGTAGAATTGAAGTAATTGATTTTTTTTTTTAATGTTAAAAGCTAAACATGCAACTTGAGGAACAGGAGTTAAATATTTTTCAGTTCAAATTATTGAAGGAATTATTATTAACTTAGTGAATTATTTAATTTGACATGCACTTACATTGTCCCTGTAGATATTGTTTCTTGTTATGAAGTCATGGAGTGTACTGGAGACAGTCACTGGTGATGATACCAAAAGGAGCAAAATTATTTTCCAGTTGAATACTGTATCGGTGCTGGAGGGAACATTTACTTCTCTTTGAACAGACTTCCACCTGCATTTGTTTTCATGACCTTCTGTATTTAATCTTCTTAACATCTCTTAAGTCAGAGTATTTTTTTATTAGCCTGTCGCTGCTAGGTCAGAGTGGTGCTTTGGGAACCTGTGCCAGGTTTGTGTGTTCACTAGGGGATGGTTCTGAGAGCCGTGTGAGTGCAACAGAGCACAGGAATGTAAGTGTAACTCTTGTCAACAATGTCACTTGTCACTGGCTCCCACAGTGGATCACTTACTTGTGACTCCCTTCTCCTGGGGGCTTTAATCACGGAGCAAGATCAGAGTCCTGTTTCCTGTTCTATGGGAACACAGAATCTGTCAGCAGTCCCTGCTCAGCTTAGGAACTGCATATCGCACTGGCTTCTGTGTTTCCATCACATCATGCTCTGTTTAAGCCCAAATTTACTGGGATGGAAGTCTTAAGAAGGCAGAAGAGTAAAAAACTGTTCCCTGCTTAAGGGATGCTGCAAGGTCCTGCAGTACCAGGGCATGCAGTATATTTTTGTTGCAACATCCTTGGCATGTGTGTTTTCCTAAGGAGTGCTGGATACTGGAAACAGGACAGACCAAATGGTTAGAAGGAGTCACACTGAGGAAGTACAGGAAGGGACCTTTAAGATGACAAACTTTGCCTTTCATAACATTTAGATTTGTTAACTTTGTTTCATGAGTGATTTATTAATAGCTTATGTAACATTTGACATTCAGTATGAAAAATGAAAACTCCCTGCAGATCTTTTCAGAGATGAATGGAGTCCAGTTTAGTTTATTTGCTTTGTGGTGTGTTGGCAAACGCAGATGTTAAAAAAAGCATATTGAAACTCAGACCTTAGCAACTGTATGTGCACGATTTTCTAGTCAATGGCGACTTGCTGTAATAAAACACAAAGTTGGCACCTTGATGCTGCTTCCTAGATCTAATGAGAAAACGGAGCAAAAAAGGGGAAGTGAGGTGGTTCTTTCTGTGTTAGAAAGTAGCTTTGAGCGCACGCTTTCTCATGAATGCTCTCTGAGAACACACCTTTCTTCACTGGATAGTTTGCAATTTCACAGATGTATGTTCCTGCCTTTAAAAAATGTCCTTATGCCTACGGAATGAATAAAACTGATTAATACTCGATTCCCATTAAAAAGAAAAACCTGGTACAGTGTAAGAGGAACTTGAAAAGCAAAAGGTCTTATTATTAGTGGAAACTCTTATCCTAAAACTGATTTGTGTTTTTTCCTTTTTTTTCTTTTGGAATTTGTTGTTTGTACTAGATTCTACTTATGTTGCAGTGCATCATTTCTGACCGTTTGTTTTAATCTTCTTTCTTCAGAGGAAGGCAAAGAAGAAATCTTGAAAGTTACTTTTGAGGAACTGAGACAAGCTGTAGCTTTGTATGCTGCAGCTATGAGGAAGATGGGAGTAAAAGTAGGAGACAGAGTTGTGGGTGAGTAACTTGGTTTTTTTAAAGGACAGGAGGTGAAATTTTCTTGAAATACGCAAGTGAGTATCCGGGGTTGTAGAAACATGAATATGAAATACTATTTCACAGAAACATTCTAAAGAAAGGGCTTTTATGCTGCTATATTTACATTTGTATGAAATACATTTCTAGAGGAACGGAACCTGGATTAGCCTGCAAATTCTCTAGCACTGGAGGGGGAAGGAAAATACCTCATTCATAGCTTCACTAAGGTCTGCTTCATAAGCACTCTGTGGAAGCAGAGGTAATGGAGACTTCGCATCTAGCTGAGCCTTGACTCACAAGGTCTTGCATTTTCACACGGGGTGAATCTTGGAGATTATGGTCCCAGGTTGTCTGTTCCGGAGCCAGCTGGCAATTACTGACCCTGCAGCCCCAGGTGCTATGGTGCAGAGTGAATTGCAGTTCTTGAGGAATGGACTTATGCTACCTTCTGCCACCAGGCCTTTTGGAAGCAGTGTCTTCCAGAATGGTGGTAGCGAACAGCTGGTGAGCAGTAAATTTTCAAGTCATATCAATGCAGAGCTTAGTAGTTAGAACCCTGTGATCCTTTCAGTAACACAATTTTCTGGAGTAATATTTCCTGTCCTAAGACTGTCATGTGGATTTTTCTATATAAACAGTTCTTTGTCTTGTGAACAGTTTGTATCGTATACAGTCTAGGCATAGACAGGAGTTACTCAAGCTAGCCTCAGTCCATTTATTTCTAAATTGCTGGTTTTGATCTCCAGCTGAGCTGCTCCATCTCTGTACTTCATGTGCTCTGTAACATATGTTCTTTAGTTTCTTCAGTGTAGTGCAAGTCAAAACTGCAGTATCCTTGAAGCTCCTTTGCTTTTTTACTTGGTACTTCTGCTGAAGTGTTCATCCATTTTACTACTGGAATCACATGTTCTTTGAGCAATACTTGGCCATTATCCTAAGTATGTGTAAATTCTCATATGATGCAAATTCAAAGTGATGAAACCATTTGGTTTGTTTTCTGTATGTTACAAACCAGAACTCAAACCCATGCCTTCAAAACCAAAAGGGTATGCGTTATTAAATCCACGAATGACCTGCAAATGTAAAATATACCTGAGAGCTCATACTTCGTGCATATTGTATGAGTATTCTGCAGAATTGATAACTGAACATTTAATGATCACAGCTGGTGTCTTGTTTTTTACATAGAATTAGAGCTAAATCCTAAATTGGGTTTGAAGCATCCAGCAAAGACAGGAAGGTTTGTCCGAATGAAAACTAACTTAAGATGCTCTAATTTTGACTCCATTTTCAACCTTAACACTGTCACATTCATATCTGATGACTTGTTGAGGAACGACAGCCTCTGAAACCAAACTAATGAATAGGAAAGCTTACACTCTACAAAGTCTGAGTATTTAGAACATAAGTGTAGTGTTTCTTACTACCTGTCCTCTGCTCTGTGTGTTAAATGGTAGAAGTGGGTTGTGTCTATTTTAAAAAATTGCCCCAAAGACATTGGCAAAACAATACATAACTGCATGTAACTGGAAACTTGGACATCATGAAACCAGTCAATGTCCTAATCGGGTTTCTGTTGACCCTTTTAATGCTTTCTGTAAGTGTTTGTCGTCATGAAGCAGGCTGAATGCCTCTTTTTTGACTTTTGCAATGAAATTTCTCTTGATGTGTACGAAAGTCATGTGCACTGCTTTGTAGACTGCTTGTGAGGATTTAATACACTATTCAGTATTGTTTTATGAGTAAATAAAAAGTCATAAGAGGGCTCAAACCAGTTGTTCCTGAAGGATTAAGTCTCATGCTTTAGTGGCAAAAAGGGTGCTCTGTACCAGTTTCAAATCCCATAATATGATGAATTGTGCTGTGGTGAAGTGGACAATGCAGAAGAGTAATTACTGGGTATGTTTTCATATTTTGTGTGAATGAAAACTCTGTATGAACACACCACGCTGGCGGAGGACAGCAGCTGTGAACTTGTAACTCACAACAGCTGTAGCTTTGGTGTGTTCCTGTGTGTAGAAACCTGCTGTTCTTTGCTGCTGTCCTAGTTCTCAGGTTAAAGTCCATTTCTTAGACTTTACATGTTGATGCCTGATGCTAAATGAAAGGTTTTTAATCTCTGGGGAGAAAATACTGCTCACCAGGGTAACAGATGTAATACTAATGTTTAAGCATGACCAGGTGCAGTCACATTTAATAGGATGAGATGTTTTGTGTTCTAAGTGTGAGTTAGTCCTGTTTGCAGCCTGGTTATCACTGTTAGAACTCTTCTAATCAAAACCAGTTAGAAATGCTACGCTTGGGAAAAGAAGTCGTCATATTGACACTGTCATTTTGTGCTCATCTTGAGCAGCTTTTAGTTAAGGTACGCTATGCTGGGGAAATGTACTTGGTTGCTGGAGAAAGCGTGCTGTTGAAATATAGCTGTAGTCAGTGGTGCTAATAATTAAGCTAATAATGCTCTTATTATAATTTTAATAACAGTTCCTTTTAGTTAATGACTCAGTTTTGCTTAGCAAACTGGAGGCTGGCTGACTCTTGAATCTTGTTATTTTGGCAGCTCTTATTTAAATTAAAAAGTGTAGTTAATTTTTAAAAAAATGATTGTATGAATAAAACAGTATGCTTTAGTGCTTTTTTTATTTATACAGGTTTTTTACATGCTTGCAGAAGGTAGCAATTCCAAGTTTCTGTTGAAAATTCATCCTTAATGTCAGGGCTTCCTTCCACGGAAAGGGTAGGACTTTAACCATGCACTTGATCCTGTTCTTGGGAGAGAAAATATGTATGTTGACTCCATTGGGAAGCCTGGAAGGATTTTTAGTGATTTCAAGTGGAGGCATCAGGATATCTGGTAGTGTTAGTGTTACTTGACACACCACACCACCAACCCCAACCTAAACCCCAAAACAAATGAAAAAGGAAACAAATACATTGAAAATATAATGGAAACCACTATTTGGATCCCAGCTCCCTAAATCTCTGGAGCTAAGCTCCCATCGTTGGAGTAAGCTGCAGCTCTTTTTTTTTTTTTCCCTTGGCCTTGTTGTGTGTTTCCTGAGCAAAAGTTTCCTGTCTGGCACTTTCACAAGAGGGACCTTTCTGCCCAGCTGCTGTAGGTACCAAGTGTCTGTGCTGGGCCCCTTGAGCATTTCAGTAACTTAAGCCCATCTTATGAGCAGTTATAGCTTATTTCTGGAAGCAGGCTTGCAGTGCACTTGCAGTCCTTACAAATCTCTCTACTTTTGATAACAGAAAAGATTAATGAATCTAGGCAACCTGTGTCCTTAAAATCATGGTATGTTTTGGGGCTCAGGTAGAGCTTTTACAATTATCCAGTCTTCAACACGCTGCTTTTTTTTCTGGACAATTTCTCGCATTCTACTTGAATCCACTCCGCCCTCTTACTCTGGCTGGTGAGAGACTTTTCCTTGTAATCTTCAGTCAGTGAACCCGTATCACCTCCCCTAGTTGAGCTGTTGTGCAGATCCCCCTCCTTCCCTTCCCCTGGTGCCCCCAGTCCTAGACTCCTGACTGATTGCTTTGCCTTGGGCAGGAGCCCATATCTAGGGGGAGCTTCCCTGTGAAAGAAATCCAGTGGGATTTTTAACAGCAATCTAGCTATTGAGAGGGAGATAGATATTTTAAATTGGGTCTCAACTTTTCATATGTTTCTCTCCTATGCCAGAGGATATTGGCAGTCCTTGGAAAAGCTAAACCATAACATAGTTGGAGGTTGAGGCTGCAGGCTTTTCTCCAAATCCCAAATTGAAATGGGAGAGATATGTTAAGTGTTGGGTAGGAAATTGAGTCATACACCCACTTGTGATATCAAAGATTAGGCTCTCCAAAGCTTGCCGAAACCTGTTGGGACCTAATTTGTTCCAAAATTCATAGCAGGTGGCAGAAGGAAGGGTGATTCTTCATGTGGTTTATAGCAGTAATACAGGGCAGGCTCTTACTCCTTCTGAAAAAGCAGCTTTTAAATAGAAGGGAGATATTTTATTAATTTTATTATAGTTGCCCAACACTGAGTCAGCCTGCCAGGTTCTAATGTCCTTTGTTGCTGCTTTCTTTTTAAATCACTTTAAATCTTGAGCTGTTAGAATTAAACACAAGACCAATAACATTTTCTTGTGGATTTCATCTCCATGTTTTACTGCCTTTAAGACAAGACTGCTTTAACTTTTCATTATACTTAACATATCCCCTAGTTTGTTGAATACAACTTATTGTTGCATCATGACAGTAATAGTATGTTAAAGTTGGAGATGGGTGAATGTGGGTGGACAGGCAGCAATGTCAGCACTTCTTCAGCTTGATTTCATCCTAGTCTTCACTTTCCATCACTAAGGAGATAGCACTTAATAGTAAACATAATTGAAGCAGATGTGTGGTGAAATGTCTCTTCTAAAGATGTCTTGCAATACTGCGATGATGCTTGAACAGTTAGAAGAGACAGATATAATACCTAATGCAAGCTAGAGATCCACATGTGAAGCACTCCTGGTCTCCCACTGGCCATCAGTTTGGCAAATAACAATGACTGCAGCAGGAATAAAATAAAACTGGGAGTATCTGTGTTTTTCATCTCCGGGTAGGTTGCTTCTATTATATCCCTGTAGCCAGCTTTGTTCTATTACAAGTCAGCAGTTAAAAACAAACTAATCTTCCCCATGTGTGCACACAAAAAATCCTTAACAAAACATCAATGAATTACATTGTTTAAAGCTGGTATTTTATCTATAGTAACTGTATTAGCCCTAGTTGCTTACGTGGGTTTTAAAGCTAGCTTTGTAAGAAGATTAGCATGTTACTAATAGTCTCAGGCCACAGTAGTGTTAGGTAGGATGACCACTTTAAAGTCCTACAGGAGTATGAAATGTTATAATAACATCAAAAAGAGAAACTGGATGTCTAGTCTTTGAATTGTCTCTTCTGTTTGAGAGCTGGTGTGGAGCAACAGTGTAAGCCATTGAGAACATACTTCAGTTGCAGCTCCCTACTTTTCTTCCTCCTGATGCATTCTTGTAAGGCTCAAACTAAACTTTTGATGCAGGGTCCAAGTTTTTGGTGTGTTTTTCATTCAGATGACTATGAATGTGTGGATGCCTCTCTCTGAGTACACATTTATTCTACTTCATGAAGGCATTAGATGCTTGCAGGGAGTGTGTTCTGAGCACTCTGAGAGATGAAACTTTTGACATAGTTTCCAGTATGATTGTACCAGAAATTTTTGGACTATATTCTTCACCTGTTCTCTTGATAAAGTACTGTAGTGTAAATGACCAAACCTAACTTTAATCTCAGCATTTGCTAGATTATGTAAATAGCAACTGACAGAAAATGCTCTCTTGAGCAGCTCAGGCTATAAGTGCCCCTTAAAAAAAGACTCCATGCAGTGTTTTTAAGATATCCCTTGTCCTACTTAGAGATTTGTCATTGGTTTTATGTCAAAGTAAAGCTTTTATTTCTTTGTCCTTAGAGAGATTTTATACATACGAGTCAGGAGGAGTGCTGCCTCTGGTATTTCCTACTCTGAATTCCTAGTTGCTGGTTTCCCAACTCCTATGTTTTGAGTCCTCTTCAATCGCTTTCTAGTTCACTCAAAGAGGGTATGAAGATCTTCCTCTTTCTAGTAACAGAAGGTAGTTTCTGCTTTTACCAGCTTCAAAAAATTAAGTTAAGATACAGAGATAGAGCTGTAGACCTTGCCCACGTTGAAAAATGCTAAATTTGATCCTTAGCCAAAGTATTGTCTCAAAGAACACAGAGCCTCTAGTTATATATATGAGCAACCATATGATGAGTATTTAAATTAGCTGTACCATTATTGTTCTGTAGTACAGAGCTTCCATACACTGTTCTGTGACCCCTGATGTGGATCCAGCTAAAAAAGTTGGATTTTTTTCATCATCTTTGTCAGCAGCATTCCTATTTACCAAGTTTTAGACACTTAAGACCCACGTCAGCCTACTAAATGCTTTGAAGTCAATATCTCAAGGGGCACAGGCAAATGCAGGGAGTTTTATATACGTGACAGTTGCTGTAATTGGTTTGCAGAATCTCTGATGTGAGAAAGGGAGAAACCGTTTTTATTTCTGAGAATCCAGTTAATCTGAAAGACTGACAGGAGAAGTGGTTTGTGTCATTTAGATTTGGGAGCTGTTGAGAAAAAAAAGCAATGCGAGTTCTTACATTGCTGTTTGGAGGATCTTTCCTAAACAGAACCACATTTTTATTCATAATACCTGGTGATGGGGATAAGAACAGATACATGAAAATCCTGGTGAGCAGGTGGGCTGGCTGCCTGCAATGATCAGGTAAAGATAGAAAAAGTCAAAGTTGACTTTCCTGTTTCCTACCTTTTGGCAGTTTTGGCTGAAATCCTCAAGCTCAAACATTGCCTCAAAGCCAACTGACAAATGAAAGTAATGATTTAACTGTCTGGCTTACATTAATAAGCAGAGACTTGTGTTCTTGCCTTGAGGGCTTTTGTAGGAGTGGTGAAGAGAACTTGCTTACGATAGAACTGGTGCTTGTAAGCTATGGCAAGGTAATAACTGCTCCAAAGTATGAGAAGACACCCGTCAGTTTTCATTGCACTCTGCCCCCCTGATAATCCCATCCAAGAAATGCTCAGTGGAAATATTGGCATCAATTAAAAAAACTGCTTCTGTCACACGAAATGACATTTTAGTCTGTTATGGTTCATCTGTTTCAAACTTCAAATTATTGTTCAAGGAGGAGGATTTCTCTTAAAAGAAAAATCGCTAAAACTTTGGGGTTCTGTACCTTGCATCATAAACCTTGACTCTAAGAGAAAAGTAACAAATAATGCCTTTATGGGTGTGAGGTTTTGCTGTACTTTATGTACTTAACCACACTGAACAAACCACCACAAACTAGGCAGTTCTAGGGAGTAATTTATATCTTAACATGGTGTGAGGTTTTTATTCACAGTTGGGTTATTTCCAGAAATTTTCGGGTTTAAGTCATAATGGTGTTCTCAAAGTTCCTACTCCCAAAAGCACAGCGGTTTACAGATTAACTGGTCAAGTGGGTTTAGGATTTCACTGATTTTTGAATCGTGAAGAAAAATCTCCGTTTAAGACTTTTAAAGTCTACTCTTAACAAAGTCTGAAGGGGATACATTTTTTCAAGACAAACGGGTAAAAATCAAGCTCAATACTCGCCTACTTGATAAAGTTAATGTAACTGGAAATTGCTACTAAGATCTGTAATCTTAGATTTTGTTGGGAAAAGTACATCCATAAGTATCTTTCTTTGAATAGTGACTGTCACCTTTTCCAATCCATTTAAGTTTGCTTTCAAGAACTGTATTCTAAGTAGATGTCTGAGTGCTGCAGTTAGGCCTGTTGTGCCTTTAAGTACTTGGAGATCTTTTTGGTTGCTTAAGAAGGATGATGTGAAAGATTTGATCTACTTTTGTGGATTTCAGTTGCATGTTTTCCTTTGTGGGTTGGATTCTGCTCAGTTGAGAGTTGATCTCCTCTACCTGGCACCTTCTGGAGAGCTGCTCAAATGGAGCCCTCCTAAAATCTAACTTTCTTGACATGAGTTTCTTCTGTATGCCTTGACAAATTGAATTAAAATCTTGAAATCTTGCTGCAAGTTGATGAGATAAACCTGAAGAGCTGTATTTGTGTGGGAGAATGTTCCATGGCTTGTCTTGCTGTATTACTCCCTTATCAGCTGAGACGCTGGTTTTGCTTGTTTGTGTTAAAGATTCTGGCAATGTTTAGCTTTGTAAAACTGAATCTCTGCTTTTGAAATGAGTATTTGTATTTATAATCTTTCCTTCCAGATACTTGTTCCTTCTCTCATGGCTGTTGCTACAGACCTGTTTCACTCCCCAGCGTGGTGCTGTATTCTTAGTCTCTATGTTCCCTATTCAATCCACAAATTCACTCTCTCTCCCAGTTCTTCTTTCCAGCGTGCTGCTCTCCTATTCTGAAAGTCATATTAAGCAGAAACGTTTGTAAATTGGGAGTAACCTTGTAGATACAGAAATTGATACAACTATATTTATAAATGGAATTATTTCTAAATCTTTAACTGATTTGACTTCAAAGGAAGGCATTACAATTGGTGTGGAAAACTTTAAAGGATGCCTCAGTCTAGGATTTTACATTTTTTAAAAATCTGTTTAGACTGGGTCTTGTATACATTGTGTTTACTGTAAGATTTGATATTTTAAAATTTTCTTTCATCTCTAACCATCCAAATTCTGCCATAGGTTACTTACCAAACAGCATTCATGCGGTAGAAGCAATGCTGGCTGCTGCAAGTATTGGTGCTATCTGGAGTTCAACATCACCAGACTTTGGCATTAACGTGAGTAGCCTTATTATTGTGTGTTGCAGAAAAGCTATTATTGTGTTTCAGATAAATGTGAGGGTGATAAATGAAAGTGGCAGAGATTCTGTTCACTTTAGTCTTACTGCCACCTCCTGGCCCAGCCAAGTACACAGGATTTATGTTTTTCCTAGCTACCATGAACTAAAAGCCCTTGCTTTCAGTTGTCAATAATTTCCAACACAGTAATTTGAGTGTCTTTAGCTAACTCACTGTTGGGATATTTTCAGGTGAAATCCATAGTCCTGGTGAGCTTTTACTATATTAAACATGCAAGTGAGCAGCAGTGCAACAGAGTTGTCTGGAGCTTGGCCTTTCCTTCCCAATCATTCCCCAGGCTGCTTAGCCACGCTTCAGTTTCTTTGCCTACGTAGTCCCTTCCTCTGCCTCCTATGTGAGTCAAATGAGCAACACCTTGGTTGGTCTTTTCCAAAAGGCTTTATCTTTGTCAACAAGGTGAGGAATTTCAGGCTAACATCACTAACCTGTTTAATTTTTCTTAGTGTAGGAATACAATATTGCTGTGTGTAAAATGGGATTAAAAATTATCATGGTATCCAAACAGACATTATGATGTGCCCTAGAAGCTCTGGGAATATATTCTGCTTTCTTTGCAAGGTCTTTATCGCACATCATAAGCATCAACAGGTACAAAACTTCTAAAATGGGGTGTCGAGCATTTCTTCTGCATGAAAGCAGTTGGAGAATGTACTGTTTGTGCATTGCAAAACAGAAAATAAAGTTTTTAGGTTGTATATACGCTCAATCTGTGTTGACCCCAATAGCTGGCTGAATGTATGGAATTGTCATCTCTGGATTAGCACTAGAGGGCAGCAGCATTCTATTTTTTTTTTACACTTGAGATTGTATCACTGGGGAAAAAATGATTAAAAAAATCATTACAGCATGTAATGATCAATCTGTTCTACAAATATTTTCTGCTTGTTCAGAAAATGACAGTATGGAGTATTTTCTTTGCAATGTGATTTGATCTCTCATCTAGGGGAAGATTGTTCATTTTGCTTGCATTACAGAGCACTGGTATGTTTTCTGTCCATGTTGATGTGCTGTTATTTTCAGTGCCCAGCTTTATTTAGTTTTTGTGATAGTTTTTTAATGAAACTTAGCCTTGGAGCAGCAGTGCCATCGATATCATTTATTCTCCTTTGGCTTGGCAGCATGTGCTGGCATGAATTCAAACCCTAAAATCTTGAGGGAGATCAGCAGACATCCTCAGGGATATTGGCTTCCACCCTAAGGAAAAGATATTCCTCCTTCTGTGCAGTTGCATTAGTCCTGTTAACATAAACGAAGATTTTGTTTGTGTTTTGGGAAATAGTGTGGCATTTTCAACATTTCAAATCCAATTGTGTATATATGTTTTGGGAAGCTTAGAAATGTCACTTTTCAGAGCTGCCTACACATTGCAGGCTCTGAATGCCATACATCCAAAACCTTCAGAAGCGTTCAGGAAGTCTGCTGTCAGAGAACCACTGAGCTCCCTCCCACACAGAATGCCACTCTTGGCAGTTTTTGCATCATTTCTGTAGTCCCTGTTATCCATTTATGTATATTAATAGGAAAAGGTTTTTTTGCGGCCTGTGCATAAGAAATTGTTGGATACGTAAGTTTAAAAAGAGGTTCTGCTCATAGAACTATGTGAGAAACCTTTGGTGAGCCCTAACAAAGTCAGCACAGCTCCATTCATGGCACCCTGCACCATGTTTAGTACTGGATTTGAGGCTCATAGAGTAGAACGAGCCAGTCTGATATACCTGAATTTTTCACGAAAGCAATTCCTTGCTGAGCCATCTGGTTGGATTAAAGTTCCAGTGTAGCAATTACAAGTTCCATCTGTTTGTATTGCTTTTGTATCATACTAGGCTGCCCTGTGGGATTTGATCCTGCCAGTGCTAATGAATCCAACTGGGTGTGTTAGCAGGATTAGTAAAACCCTGAGAATTGTAGTCATCTCTGTTTCTGATTCACACTTCTCTTCATATTTGATTCTTCTCTTAGAGTACCCTTAGTCCTTTCATTGGTCTTCACTTTTAAACATCAGGCAGCAATGATACGGGGTGTATATGCATATGCTCAGCATGTGTGTGTATACACAGGCAAACACACGTGTGTATATACACACACATGCTGTTGTGTAGTTTGGCTGCTTGGTCCCTTCTTTGGAAGTGATACCAAGTAGTAGGTATGATAACATCCCTAAGAAAGCAGGAAATTTGATTGCATACTCCCTTAGAGAGTAACTTTAATGTATTAATTAAATCTACATTTCTGAGTTTGTTAGCTAATGCACCAGGGGCTTCTTGAAAACCTCTTCTGCCACCAAAACAGATTATGATAACACTTGGTTTAAACTAATTGATAAAGTTAGGTGTCGGTGCATTGTCACTGTATTTCATTACGATGCGAACAAGAAAAAGGAAATGCATCTTTGGGTGACAGGAAAGTTAAGTGACATATTCAGCAGACACAGTTGCATATTTATATTTAGTCATATCCCTGTACCTTACCTGTGGTGGTCCGTGAGCTGTCTGAAAAAGACTACATGGAGCAGTTGTCAGGACAGGTCTGTATTCTGTATAAGTAGGCGATCTTGAAACCCTGACAAGCACTGCTTGGAAAGGAGGAGTTTGGTAGAGATTAGTTGATTGTGATATTTTTGTATTGGTCCTTTGATTTGGTAACAATTTGTCTCATTTTGGCTGCAAAGTAGAGGGCAATGCAGGAGACATAAGAATAAAGAATGCAGGGAGGAATAAACACAAGACTGAAGTCTTTTTTTTTTTTTTTTAACATGATTTAGGAGAATGCTATTGAACAGTGAGCTGACAATTTTACAGTATTGAGGAATCTTGTAGTTCTTAATGTTTCAAGTAATGTAGCTAGAGAGGGATGAACATTGTTGTGTCCTGAGAGCTTTTACTAAAAGGATTTGCTGCTTGCTGTTGAATACAAAAAGATCCATTTCTGGTAGGCTGCTGCATGCAGTGTACCTGGAAAAAAAAAATGCCAGAAGGGTTTTTCTCTCAAATGTGATAATAGCTATGGTAAATTCCTGAAAACAGTGTAAGATGGAGGAGACATCTGAAAACTTAGCATTTGAATGTGTCCTGCCCCAGAGGTTCTAAAGGAGCTGTGGTAGTTTTTTTTGTTGGTATGTATGTGTGTGTGTTTTCGATATCTAGTTGTTCTGGTAAGAGTCAGTGGTACAGTTTCCTTTGTTAAACTGGCAGCTTTGTTCTGCTACGATTAAGTGAAGTGCATCTTCCAGAGGACCAGTGTTTTCCAGTTTTCTGCCCGTGCAGCCTTCCCAAACTACTGGGACCTTGTCAAAGCAGCTTTGGGGTGCTTTACAAGGGCATACAGGGCACTCCTGCAGATGCAGACAGGAGTCCTGTGGACTGTCAAGTAAATGAGGTGCCTAACTACTTTTCACATCACAGGGGCTTATCCTCTTTGAGTCTGTAAGTCTGATTCTCAGGATGAGTTTTTAACTGCTTAGATAGCTTTGTGGACTTGATCCTTCAGTCAGTGATGTTCTGTGATCTGTGGTGATTCTATCTTTGTTATTGGTTGGTATATTTGGGGGGTTGTGAAAGATTGTTACAAACCTGTTGTACTTTGGAGATTTTTGGGTGAGTGAGAGACAAGCAGGCGGTCTTTTAACAAATCTTCTCTTAGTTGCTGTCCATATTCTTTGCTTGAATTCAGATTTGCATTTAGAATCCAGTGGGGTTTCCTTCTGTAGCCATTAAATTAATTTTTAACTTGTTTTTGTCCCTAGGGTGTACTGGACAGATTTTCCCAAATTCAGCCGAAGCTCATCTTCTCTGTTGAAGCTGTTATATACAATGGCAAAGAACATAACCACTTGGAAAAGCTGCTTAGCGTGGTAAAAGGTATTTCACTGTATACCATCTAGTCTTAGTTATGCTGTACTTCTGTGAGCACTCAAAGCCTGCACTGCCACTAAAAGTGACACTTTTGACAGCTTGTCACCATCCTTCCTCCTTTACAGTATCTCTGTGGCCACTTAGAATTTCAGAACTGATTTGAGTATAAACTAACCAGTCTCTTGTGTAATTCTAACAGTCTTTTGCTAGCTTAGCTTAAATATACTGCTGACTAATTTGTGATGATACAAGTGAGGGAACAGAGACTGATACTCTTTTGTTTTAAGCCCAAGTGAAGTGCTGCTGAGGACAAACGAAGAGGTATTACAGCACTAAAGCTTGTAGGTTCACACATGTTTTCTTAAAAGGCTGGCAATATTGAATAAATTGTATCTTGGGTAACAAGTTAGTCTTTTGGGCTTTCTTAACATTTAAAACTACATCCAATACTCAGTCCATCAGAATTATTTCTGCTATTTACTGCATTACACTGAATGATCCAATCAGGCAGAAAAGATCTTCAGTTTATGTAACTGAATGTAGCAAATAACTTTTTTTTTTTTCTACCTTCTTCTAGGTCTTCCAGATCTAAAAAAAGTGGTGGTGATTCCATATGTCTCCTCAAGAGAAACCATAGATATTTCTAAGATTCCAAACAGGTAATGGGAACTTGTGAGCTTTGACTGTTACATGTAGGGATGAGATGGATGCTGATAACCTATTGAAACTGCCCGACCTCTTGAACTTGCAAGAGCTAGGATTTAGCCAGATGTCTTAATACGGGTGTAGCTTCATACTGAAAACAGAAGTCATATGTTGGTGCAGATGTTTTGCTTCTAGAAAACCAGTGTTGGTGTTAAAGGTTCCTCAAATGAAGGCAAAATTCAATAGGATATAGCAGGGAGAAGGTGGCTTCAGAAATGAATAGTTAATAATTTAAGTGACATTTTTAGACATAATTTGCTTATTTACAGGTCTGGATTATGTAGGTTAGATACCTTTTGGAAATAGTTGAGTTCAGACGTTCTGTTGAGGATCAGATTCTTCCAGTCTGCACTGAACTGTTAAGACTGGCAGCTGGTTGTAGGTGCAGATTTATAAGCTTGATTTTGTGTTACATCTTTAATATTATACTAATATTTTATTTTAAAACAGAAAAAGAAAACAAATTTAGCAATTGAAAGAGTAGAAATACTAGGAGTAAATATACATAGTTTGAGTATATAGCTTATTGTAAAAGAGCTATTAGATACAAAGGTAATCATATATATGGGCTGGAATAATGCTTTAAAAATTTTTTTGAATTTTTTTTTTTTCTTCTTATGCAGTGTCTTTTTAGAAGACTTCCTTGCTACTGGGAAAGGAGACCAGGCCCCCCAGCTGGAATTTGAACAGCTGCCTTTCAGTCATCCTCTCTTCATCATGTATTCATCAGGCACAACAGGGGCACCAAAATGCATGGTTCATTCAGCAGGGGTATGTCTCCCCCCCGGAGGAGCACTATCTATATTTAACTACCTGGGTTACATTCTTCCTTTAACAGTATCATACCATAACGTGCTTCAAGGATCAATTGGTTGCTGACAGTTTTTCAGTAACTTGCAATGAAACTTTCTCTTTGTAAGTGACTGTTTGAAAGCAATATGGATTAATAAGGATATAAAATAATTTTAGAGATTGGTGTGGAGACCTTTCAGATTTCAGCTATTTCTTGGGAGCAAATGTCAGTCACAAAAGCACTAGAACAACTGGCCTGACTGATACTTGTAGAAGGAATGCCGAAGAACTTGAATTGTGTGCTCGGAACTGATTTTTGGACGCTGACAAATCGAGGCACGTAGCTTGCAGTTTTTATTATCTAGAATTTTTGTGACCTTAAATTCATTCCCTATACTTATCAGTTCAGAGCATGTCATCCTCAATGATCTTTTTTTAAGGAAGGAAGCCAGAAGGTTAGCTACCTCTTTGGGTGTAGGTTTTGCTTTGTATGGAAGTTTTGCTTTAGGCAGTGTCTTGTTGTGACTAGAGGTATATAGAATGTTAGTGCCAAAATCACCCGTGCTCACATGCCTTCTACTTACTATTCAGCTTCTGAAAGTTGATCCAGGCAACTTACTAAAGTTCGGGAAGTGTCTCCAGAAGTCAGGCATAGTGTTGAAACTTTAACTCTGCCATAGTCCTTAATAAAAGGCAGGGCTTTTTCCCCTTAAGGCAGACAGAATGTGTTGTCTAGCACATTTGTACCAACTTCATAAATTAAACTGCACAACTATTATCCAGTGTCTATTGTTTCTGCTGTTTGCTCTGAAAGTCAAGATGAGTTTCTTGGGAGACTACCCCTAGGTAGCCTGAGGGCAGGATCCCGTTGATGTTATGCCCATAGTGTGTATCTTGCCTCTCTTTGATGGCAAGGACTTGGAGGATTTGCCCGCAGATAAATCCCATGCTGCCTGTAAATGCTCTGCTTTCCATGTTATCAATAGGAGATCATACCTGGCAGCATGTGACATATAAAATGGTCCATTTGGAACACAAATCCTACGTGAAGAAGAAAGGAGGTGCTATATTTTGAAGTTTGACAGCTGTTTTGAAGTTGTGCTGGCTTTAGACTGGTTAAGTACTTGCAGAAATGGATTAGTAAAGACAGGACAGGTGTTTTGTTCAGTGATGTGTGGTACACAGTAGGGAGATGAAAAGCACAGATGTAGATCAGACAACAGGACTTCTCTGTTGCAAAGTTCTTTCTCTTCCCATGTTATATCTGTATGGCTGCTTAGCTTGCCCTTAATCATGCCTCTGCTCTCCACCTGATTAATCTTTTTGGTTCATACAGAGCTACCTGAGGGTGTAGATACCCATCCTTGCTGGAGAGGAGAGAATGTGATGGTTTGTTGAATAGCATATGTTATTTATAAGGATTCTGTGTTCCTGCTGAGCAGCTCTCTGTAGTTCCTGTATTTCATTCAGGGTGACTGTTTTTTCCTTAAGTTCTAGTGCTAACGCTTCTGTCGATTGGCCTAAAACCAAATTGTTGTATCAGAGGCTTCCTTGGTTTGCATGCTTTGTATGTGTCAGTTTGAATAGGACCTACAAATAAAATCAATGCAAAGAAATTCTTAGATGTCTTCTGCATACTTGATTGGGTTCCTCTGTTTGTTCTTGGCTTAATCTTGTTTTCACTGTAATTAATAGGATGAGTCTAATTGATTTCAACAAAAGCAGAATTAACCCACAGTGTGTGTCTCATTTTCCAGCCTCAGATTAACCAAAGTTTGGTTTTGATAGTTAAAAATGCAAGAAGAGATGACATTTCAGTAAAGACATTTCAATTACTGCTTATTTGCAGTGTACTTCAGTGCTGTTCTGTTACTGTACTGATCGTATAGCTGCTAATAGGAAGCTTACTCTAAATTCACAACTCGGTTTCTCTAATTCTCCAGTGTGTTTCTGGTGTGTTTTTTCTGCACATACTGTTTTCTTGACACACAGTGAAATAACAAATATAAATAATGACAATGAACCCAGATCATAAGAGATTATTTAAATAGTAGTGCCTTAGAGTAAGATTATTTTTTTTAGTCTGTGAAGGAAAGATGAACAATTGGGTGTGCTGCAGAAGGACGTTTGGAGGGTTCTTTCTAATACTTGAAAAACATTAGTGAGTAATTGTTATTCTTGAGTCCTAAAATCATTGGTTCTGCTTATTCATACAGACTCCTTTTCAGTTATTCCATATTCCCAACTATCTGAGGAGAGAACTTCTTATAAAATCCTAATCAGTTGATTTTCTATGCATCTTAAGGACTCAAGACGTGGGCTTAAATAGCTGTGCTGCTACAGACTTCTTGTGTAACTGTAGGCAAATCACTCTGGGGATTTTTCATGCTCGGACTCTTTCTGAACACTGTACAGAGAACACTGCTGGTTTGAGACCAGGACCAGCAGCCATGAGTAGCTGCTCTCTCAGCTACGTAATCACTTAGTACTGGTCCCTTAGGTGCTGATAGTGTGGCTCAGGAGCAGCCGTGCCTACTGGTTTTTGTGGCACTCCAGATGCTCAGCACTTTATCAGCTGTATGTTAAACCCAATGAAGACAAGCAGACCACTAAGTCTTTATCAGCTGCCAGATCTGTCATGAAATGCTAAATGCTTAGGATTTATTTTGAGGGTCATACAAGTACTATAAATAAAAAGTCCTATAAATAAACCTGAGAGCATCTTGGGCTGTAAGCTCTTTAGAACAGCTGTGCCTTCTTCTACAATACCTTTGTTTCTGGACTGAGACTTCCCAGACTTTGCAGGGGAATAGTTTATATTCTCTACCTAAAGTCATTGTTAAAAAAATTTCCTTTTGGTTCCAAAGCTGTGAAATAACTAAAGGAAGAAGAAAGCTAACATTTATTTTAATTGAATTTGACTTTTAATTTCACTATTTTGGGTGGCTCTTTCAGATTCTCTTGCTTGCTTTTATAAATGAAATAATTATGTTAACACCTTCAATTCTTTTGGTAACCTTAACAATTAAGTTAGTGTTTCTAAATCCTGAATTTAAGAAAAAAAAAAAATGTTGATAATGGTAGCTATAGCTAGGTGGCAGCATTGTGACAGCTTAGTGTATTCAAACAGTAGGTGGTGAATTCAGACCTGGTTCCTTTGAGCTGCAAAGAGAAAATAACATTACCTCCTTTATTTTTATTTAATGTTTTCTGCCTTTTCTCCCGAAGTGTGTGCCAGTTTTATGACTCTCCTTTTTCATATCAAATGTTTATCTGTAATCTATTTTCTTTCAGAATAAATCCTGTTTCATGCTTATGAGGCTCTTAATAGTTCCACTATAACTCCTTGAAAAATGCAAAAAACCATTTTTATTGTAAAATCAACCACATTAATTTGTCACTGCAGTTAAGTGACTTAATGGAGTAGTTTGTAAATTTATTTATCCTAACAAGTTATGTTTTAATGATGACCAGAAAGGTGCTTTAGCAGCATTTCCAACAAAAGAAAAGGAAGTAATATATTTTACTACATTATTAATACTGATACTTTGACCAGTGGGATTTTTCACATTGCTAGTCACTTCAGTGTTTATAAGAGGTGTGTAGAGTTAGGTCTTTTGTTTTCTGGATGTTAATAGATAAGATAGTTTGGATAAATAGCATTAATGTATAGCAGCTTCTGCAGTTTATAGCAGCTCTAGGTCCTTCACTCCTCCCAGTTGCCTAGATATACTGAAAATGAAACTCTGTCAAAGGTCTTATCATCTAGGAAAATCTGACTGGTAAAAGCATGCTGCTAAAATTATAACCTGTATGGAGTACTCTGCAACTCTGATAGCTGAGTAGAGCCAGAAGTGAAGCAAGCTATTTATTCTGTGGATTAAGTGATGTGTAGTGGGAATTGCTGAGGTCTAATGAGAGAGGCTGAAAAGTTATGTGAGAAAACGGAGAATGCAATTGCTGCTGTAGATAGGCCCTGGGATTTACTTCAGTTGTGGTTAAAGGAAATACTTGCCTTTAATCCTGGAGTATATCCTGCAAAGTATTGATGACATGAGGTTTTTTGAAGTCTTAACGTGCTGTCAGAGTTTTGCTTTTCATTTATGTGAACTTATATTTTTCCAGGGTACGCTAATACAGCATCTGAAGGAACACATTCTTCATGGCAACATGACCAGCAATGACATTATTATGTACTATACAACGGCAAGTGTGGCTTATTAAGTCATTTTTAAAAACACTTTAGTATATTTTTCTTACAAATGGGGGAGCTTTTCATACAAATCTGCGAGGACACTTTTATGTATTTTTAATTCTTGTTCTGCAAGGGATTGTTCTACTTAACAGTTTAAAAAAAATCAGGTGGAATAATAAAATGCAACAGAGACCTTTCTGATGAAAGGTCAAACCCATGTTAAATGTTTTTGATCCAATTAGTGAGGAAAATGGATTGATTTTTACAGTCTCTTAGGTTTATTGATCTAACTGCCTCATCAATATCACCTGCAAAACAGGCTCCACCTTCCTGCATCATGCAAGGCTAGACCATACTGAAGATGAGAATTTGTTATGTCTTTGTTTTGGTGGGGAGGAAAGAAGCTGCACAACTCTAAGTTTAGTAAAGGATAGGGAATAAAACTGATCTATGTAGGAGTTCAGTTATGTGGTGTGTTTTCTTTTTCTAATGCTGTGGTAAAAAAAATTATTCCAAAGTCTTCTATTACTCTAACAGTTTGAGAAGGCTGATATCTTTCCTCATGAGTTCCTTTCTGAACTTTAACACCACTAGTCAGTTTGCAATACCTCCCTGGAGGAATCATTATAATTACGTTGTCCCAAAGTTGTTCTGTCTCTTGACTCGTGCTTTAGAGGTATGTGTATAGGGAGGTATGGAATCCCCATCTCATTAGGCAGTTGTAAGGATAAGTTAGATGAACATCCATCAGGAACATGTAGGTGATCCAGTCTTGGGACAGGTGAGAGGATAAACAGTGGTTCAGACTTATTTTCTAATTCCTAAATAATACAGTTACATGTAATCAGCAGAGATGAGGATAAACTCAGGTGTTTAACAGTTACTTAAAGGAGAACTTTGGGGAAGGAAGGTGGAGGAGAAGGTGGCACCTCTTGCCTAAGGGCAGGGAGTATGCTTTGGTACAGATGGTTCTGCCAAGATGTCCATCACTTTCTAGTTGCCTGTAGCTCCCCTACCAGTGCATGACAGCAAGCAACACTCCTGGTCCTGTGATAGAGCTGCCAGAAAAGCAGACAGCTAGCTGGCAGAGGTAGAAACTAATGTAGGTATTCTCTTTTCCAGACTGGATGGATGATGTGGAATTGGCTAGTGACTGCACTTGCTACAGGAGCTTCAGTGGTCCTGTATGATGGATCTCCTCTAATTCCATCACCAAATGTGCTCTGGGACTTGACTGACAGGCTAGGGTATGTAAACGAGATTAAATGGAAGGATAATGGTCTTTACTGCTGTTAGATGACCGCATACAAGCAACCTCATTAAAGGTGTCATTCCCTTGGTCTCAAACTATTCTGTAGTGTGACATAGTTTATCTTTTGGCATAGCCTTGAGTGGAACTACTTTCAAAAATTTTGTACTAAAACAATCTTTGAGAAGGAGCAGAAGAGACAAAGAGCTGATTGTTTCAAATTTAAGTCAAGTGTTTGGATTCCAGACAAACAAAGAATTTTGGTTCAACAGTCAGTTTTCAAGAGCAGCCTTTTCAAAAGGCAGTAATTGAGAGCAATCTGAGGAGTAATTTCTCAGCGCATTCAGAACTTCGAAAATAAGAATCCTTTATTTCAAGTAGCTCAACATAAGATTCAATACAGCACTTTGACTTAAAGACATCAATTGACTGGAAAGGCTCACCAGGGCTGCTTATATTTTCATATTTTGCTTTTTAATCTATAATGCCTAATTCTCCTTGTCAAGATCTTCGTTAATTGTTTTACACAGTTCTTTGTGTCTCAAAATGCTCAGAGTGCCTTCTCTCCACACCTAGAGGAATGGCAGTTATCAGATAAGCAGCTGTAAAATCCTGTGGTGGTGTTTAGCTTCGTACACTGTTTTTTTTTGCTAACTTTCTGATTTGGCCAGCTGGATGTAAGGAGTAGATACGAACGTTACTGCTGGTAAAATGAGTGTCTTTTTAATTGATAATTAAAATTAGTTCATTTGGTAGAAAGTAGATGCCAAAAGATTAACTTTCTGACTCTTGATAATTAATAATTTAAACTTCACTCTGTCTTTTGTGACATGTAATATTTAGACTGACATTTTGCCTCTGGCTATTGTAATTGAAGGTTAATGCCTAGTCAGAATGCTTCCAGTAAGAAAACCCAACACAAAACAAACCCACAAACTTAAAGACACCCCCCCCAAAAAAAACCCCAAACCCCAAGTAGAACAACAGGCAAAAATTTAGAATCGAGAAATAACACAGCTTATTTTTAAGCATTGTTTCTACATGCCAGAAGTAAGTGAAGATAACTGAAATGTGTCTGCATGTCTCACTTTTGTAATCTGGTGCTAAAAGCGGTGGCCATCTGTGTGGTAGTTCATAATGCAGTCTGTTCCCAACTCAATCATATGTTACATATTTAAAAAAAGGCTTCAACATGTTAAGATTACCTTACTTCTCTGAAGATGTAACATACTTCCCTTCAGATAGCATATTCTTATGGTATCATCAAGATCTCATACTGCAGGAGAGGAATTTAAGTGGACATCAATTAAAGATGTGTTCAGGTGAGCTGTATTTAGTCACCATCCACCAGTTACATAGCATTTGGGAGGAAATAATAGGAGACTAGGCTCTACATGTGCTGTAGAGGAAGTGTCAAAGAGCCTAAAAATAGAGAAGCATTACGTATTCTAACTGTAAAATAAGCAATAATTTGAAGCACAGAAGAAAAGTAAGATCTTACACAAGAGTCAGGATAGTTCACATGATGGTGGTACATAACCAGAGGAGCAGGATACTTCTGTGGGCGCTCAGGTACATGGGAACAGCACCATAGTAGACTGCTCTATGCACTGGTGTGTTGGTGCAAATAGCCTGTACCTGTCCCTACCCCTACCCAAGAGGTGGCAGCCCCTCAGTAACTGTCACCCACCTAAATGGCAAAAGAAAACACCCTCTTCCAATAGTGTTGAAATACCCCTCTCCGTGTTGGAAACTGTTGTCTCAAGAGCTGCTCTACTTTCCATCTTGCCTTTGGAGTGAAAGCAAAGGTAGCAAGATTTTTTTTTTTTTAAGTTCTGCTGATGTATGTATTGCCCATACTCTGTGCACTTAGACTGCATCCTTGATCTGTTGTCACGTTTTCTGGAGTGAGTTTATTGTTGTAGTAGAAAACAGAAGGCAGGGAAGAGGGCTTCCTGAAAGTCAGTAGAAACATTAAACTAGCTCTTCCATTGGTAGTGTAGGGAAGGGGTACGGCCTTCATTTCATGTTGCGGTTATGTTGTATTGGAGAGCTCTAAATAGACTTTCTGCAAGGGCAGGATTCAATCATTCAGTTAGCTAGGGCCAAACTTCATGTTCAGTTAGGTACCTGCAACTCAAGACTTTGATCAGTGGAAAACGAACAGCTATCTAAGAGAAAATCACTGACTGCTATCTTCAGAGTGAAGTATTCCTTATAAAACTGCCCTGAAATGGCAAAGTTTTTCTCTGTAAGTGTTAGAAAGAAGCAGGTTTGTGTTAAACGGCTTAGTGGCAATTATAGCCCGTTAATGAAGTAAATGTTATAACGTTTTGGGATGTCTTTGGAGTGTTCTGCAGTTATGAATTCCTGTAAATGAAAGTGAACACTTTCCATGAGGTGGGAAAGCTTTACTTAATATTTAAGGCTAGAATTAAAAGTTTCAAATCTGCATAAATGACATGTGATCTGACTAATTTTGATTGCTCAAAAGGATGTGCCTTGCACTTAAAAAGCTCTGAGAGAGTGCATTGCTTGCCTAATCAGTGTACAGAGTGCCTAACAGCCTCTGCTTGCTGCAGTGGGAATTGCAGGTCGTTAGAATCTTAGCATATTTAAATATGCAAAACATTTAAACTTTTTTCCCCTCTAGGATCACCATCCTTGGAACGGGTGCAAAGTGGCTGGCTGTGCTAGAAGAGAAAAATTTAAAACCATGTAAGCTTCCAAAAGCTATCCAATCCCTTCCATCCTCTCTCCTACCTTTCCTCGCCAGGTTCTGGCTCCTTATCTTGTCAAAAAGTCCTTTATGTCATTATTCTGGATTGTAGTGACAAATAGTTAGAAGTTCTTGTAAAAAAAAAAAAAAAATCTACCTTAACCTATTTTGTTGATTCCTCCTTTTTAAGGTGAAACACACAATCTGCAGACGCTCCACACTATACTGTCTACGGGATCACCGCTCAAATCTCAAAGCTATGAGTATGTCTACAAACACATAAAAAGCAGTGTTCTCCTGGGATCCATTTCAGGTGATGCTTTTTATGCTGCAGGCATCTTACTAATTCTGTTCGTTGCCTGTGCAGTTCCTTCTTGCTTTTTTGCTCCTGTATATTTGGGAAGCTTAAGCCTGGGATCATTTGGGCTTGGTTATAGTTAAACTGGAATTAATTGTCATTTTAGTGGAGAGGTCTTCTGCATAATTCATAATGCAGTCCCATAATGAAGCTTGTACACTCCAAGGCTTTTAGGTGGAACGTTTCTGACATGGTGGATGTTTTGGTTTTTAGCTTTTTTTTTTAAGCAGGATCATTTATTTTGACTGGCTGTCCTTAGGGGTAGCAGGGTGAGATCAAGAAAAGAGTCTATTAACTTATAGAACATACTGCTCTGCAAATAGCTGACTTTAGCAGAAAATACCTCTTGGAGAGGTTGTTCCATGTTCCCATTTCAATTCTTTTGTGCCAAGTAATTGGCACTGCAGACAGATTTTTTTTTTTGTAAATTATATAATTAGAGAAATATCAAGCCCACATACTGTGCAGTTTGTTGTGAGGACTGCCAGCTGAGGCAACTTCTATTCACATAAGGTCCACCCCAGAACTTCTTATTTTGCTTTGTAACGAGGACTGACTTTTTCATAGGGCTTTTTAGCTCGCTTTAGTTTGATTTTTTTAAAGTCTGACTATTCTGCTACTGGTCTTAGAGTAATGCTGAATCTTGAACTTGCTACTGTAGACATTAATAGTCTCAAATGCAGAAGACTACTGTTGAGTAAAGCTAACGTGACTTATTTGTGTCTTAATTCTCCTTCCTTGAAGTCCTAGAAAGACTAGAAATACTCCAGTTAAGTAAGCACTTTGACAGTATTTATTTTTATTAAGATAACTGTTTATTCTATAGGCACGGCTCCCCTTCACCCCTGCCCCCTGCATGTTAATGAGACCAAGATATAAAAGCTAAGCAAATATTGAGTGGAATAGCTTGACTGGTTGCTTTCAACTGATGAAAACAAACAAGACGACATTTCTAAATGATCTTAAATATCTTAAGTCTGTAAGCTAGTGCCTGTTTATTTTCTCACTCTCACATAAATGGAAATTTCCTTAAATGAGATTAAAGAAACTGTTGGAAGAAGAAAAGTGATGCCTTGAGGAGTATTTTTGCATGAAGGGCATACACCTATAAAAAGACATATAAAGTAAAGAAACAAACCTTTTATTAAAAGTTTCATAACATCCTAGGTAATGCTGTCTATTCTAAGCTGCTTAATGTGGATCAGAAGCATTTGGCAAAGGTGGCAGTTTGCAGTTCTAGAGTTCTCATGTAGCTTTCAGTTTTGCTTTTTCAAAAATGTAGCATATTCTAAATGGACTTCTCTTATTATAGGTGGGACAGATATCATTTCGTGTTTCATGGGTCAGAATGTTACAATTCCAGTTTACAAAGGAGAAATTCAGGCCAGAAATCTTGGAATGGCTGTAGAAGCATGGAATGATGAAGGTAACTATTATCCAAAATATTAGGCACACTTACGGAATACAGTAGTTATATGACCTTAAGTTTCATCAGATGGGTGAACGGTCAGCTGTTAAATGGGAGATTTCACTTTGGAAACACGTTCCACAAAACCTGCATCTGGATCCGTCTGATCTGGATCCTGCAGGACTCCAGTGAAGATGATGGATGTGTAAAAACGCCCTTTTCTTCCATTATTCTGCTAAAGCACATCGAGGCCAAATTCTAGCCTCCAGTGTGTGTGCTAATTAGCTGTGTTGCTATGGATGCCAGGCTGGCTTCCACCCTCTGGTGTAACTCTCCTGAAGTTCCTAAGGTTAAGATAGGGATGAGTTTAGGAATTGAACACAAGCTGTTAATACCACCACTCACAGCTCATATCTATATCAGGATCTGGCATGTAAGTAAAAACTGTAGATGCTCTTTGCTTTGGTACTCTATTGTTTACAGAAGGGAAATGCAGAAAATACCTCTTTCTTTGTAAACAGGAAAACCAGTTTGGGGTGAGAGTGGAGAGTTGGTTTGTACCAAGCCTATTCCCTGCCAACCTACACACTTCTGGAATGATGAAAATGGAAGCAAGTACAGAAAAGCTTATTTTTCAAAATTCCCAGGTATGTGATGCAGGGCTTTGGATATTGCTCTAACTGACCAAGAATATAGATTGTATTGCTGCTCATAAGATGGTACAGGTTTATTTTTGCCCGGTGATAGGCAGATGTAGTTTTAGGTCCAGATTTTCCGGATGAGAACTCCACAGCATGTTTCGTAATATCCCACTCTCTTGTTTTCTAGTGCTTTGTTTTGAATAAATAAATAACCTCTGGAAAGCTCCAATCCCATTTTGCTCCTGCTCTCATTAGGCAGATATGACTGTAACAGCCTGATAATCTGTAGTGCAGACATAGACTGCTTGGCACGAGTGTGAAATGGAAGTGCTGATCAGGTCAGGGAGCAATTCTCCATTAATGAGTGCTGCTTGTGCCTCTGCCATACGGCTCCTACCTAGCTGGAAGAGTGAATCCTAAGGGATAAGTGCTGACCTGCTACCTCATTAGCATGAGGTTTAAGTATGTGCTGCCTCAGACATGCATATTCTGCACTCATACAGTCTTCCAGTGGTGGTAAGAGTAAAGGAACAGGTACTGTGGGCCAGAGGCTTTCTTCCTCATAATTGTGGAAGACTCTGCTCATCCAGAGCTTTTGCTTATGTGGCACAGTGATGGTGAACTCCCTGCTGCCTACTGAGCAGGGGCTTTTGTAGGAGCAGCATGTCAAGCAGCTGCTTTTTGGAGATGGATGGTTTTTGGGTTTTTTTTTATAAACAGCAATACAGAGGGGATTCAAAGAGGAGTCAGGATGTGCAGCAGGAGATAATCATATAGGAAAATTGAGGGAATGTGGAAGTTGAAGTCTGCATGTAAGCCTGACAACAATAAATGGGGAAAAAAAAAAATCTGTGGTAGCTGTTAGACTGAAATCACTGTGGTCTCTAGATTGTCTGAAACCTCTTTTCTGTAATTTTCTTGTAAACAAACTTTAAGGTTATAACAAGTTAAAAAATGATCTTATGTGCACATGCATGAGCAAATAATAGAAGTTTGTTTTTTCTTTAGAAAACTGAGTGGAATTGGTTTGTATTTCTGTTTGTGGCAGGCTGCTGTAGTGGTATCAATCTTAAAAATAATACAAAACTTAGTCCAGCTCTGAAAACTCGAATCTGATTTTTACATTAACACAAATCAAGAACATTAAGCCCATAAGCTCCCTAGGGAATTGCTGAGACTTACTGTGCAAGCCTTGAAAGCTTCTTACACAGAATTGTGTATCGTAAAAGTGGATCAAGGAGGACTGTTGGAAATAGTTACCTTTGTGGAAGATTCTTCCAGTTTCCTCAAAAATGTGTTCAGAGTAGCTATTCATCTTTTCTAAAGGATGCTTTAAAGTCATGCAAACAAGGAGTCAGAAGATAACCTAGGGTTTGATCCTAATATGTGAGCTAGTCTTGTGTGCTAGTTCTTTGTAGTAAATGTGGTGTGGATTGTTTGCTTAGCTAAGTATTGCTACATTTCCTGGGGGCAGTTCTTAAAGTATATCTCGTGTTATATTTTTTTATGTATTTTATGAAGTTAATGTGAATTGAGTTACACAAATGACTGCCATGACTGGATGAAGAAGAAAATCAGCTGCTTAACTGCTGTCATTCTCTAACAGGTGTTTGGGCACATGGCGATTACTGCAAAATTAATCCCAAGACAGGAGGAATTGTCATGTTGGGACGCAGGTATAGTATTTTGGTGAAAGTGTTCTGAGAAAACAAGTGGTAAAATTTGCAGACTTTGCCTTAGAGCATAATGTATGTGATGCTTTGTCATGCCTGTTAACTTTATATTCCTTTTAAATCCAATATTCTGGATTTCAACCCATGAATCGGAACAGCTGGATTAGAGGGAAAGGAGCCCATTTCAAAGTTCTACTCCACTTTTGTATGTGTGAACACAAGACAGTATTGGACTTGCTTTTGTTTTCTGTGGTTTGTAATGATCATCTATAAGAGCATTGGAATTGAGGGTGCAGCACATTCAAGGTGGTGAATCAGGAAATTTATCTTCTGGTCTTGGCTTTGCTGTTGACTTGCTTTACAGCAAAACTTAATTAAATAAGGCCAGGTATGAAGTTGTGTTCCTGTTAGCAGTCATAGACATTCAAGATCACCATTGTGGCTAAATTTTCTGCTTGTATTTAAAAGTTGCTGTTCGAAACAAAGTTGAGTGAGTGCCTTGAAGCTGTGTCTGGCACAGTCACAAACAGACCTACTCAACAGACATACGGTGTGAGGTTGCTATATATGAAACAAGTTCCAGCTATAAGAGACTGGAAAGTAATGACATGCAACTGCAGTATGATGGAGTACTACAAAGATTCTTGATCTGTTTTGTCATCAGTGGTGTGTGTGTGTGTATATTTGTAGGCTACTAGGAAGGGTGAATGAAAAACGAGGTTCTCTGTACAACTTCATTCTAATGAGCAAAGTCCCTTTTTTGACTCAAATTCTGTTTCTAATGTGGCTGCATATTCACTGCATGAAATGTAGAGAGACTTGGTTAATTGCATCAATTTTTCTCTTTTTCATCAGACTCCAAACACATTTTAATGCTTCTTTGTTTTCTGTCTGATTTTCAGTGATGGCACATTAAATCCAAATGGAGTAAGATTTGGAAGTTCTGAAATCTATAACATAGGTATGAAATGAACTTTCCACTTTCAGCTATGACATTGTTGCCTCAAATCTGAAATGTAAGCGTTATACAGGTGTTTGGAAGGATGAAGTAATAAGATGCCATTTTTCAAATGAGAGACAGCACCGAGCATGTTAACATTAACAGTAAAATTCAGTTCTGTAGACTTGGAATTGGTTGCTTTCCTGAAGTATCTGTAGGGCTGGAGATGACTAGTTGTGTTCTCCACAAGATGTTGCTTTCATATAATAAGGCCTTACAGACTAATTATATCATGCAGATTTATAAGAGAATAGCTAACTTAAGAGGCTTTTCTCTTTTTTTCCTCCAAGACAAGCTCTTGGCACTGGTTTTATTGTATCTTTCCTAATAATTAGAACTTCTTGAGCTTGTTCTTTGAAAAGGATTCAAAGAAGGTCTGTCTTGTGGAAGGTGGTGGTGAAACTGCCTGCAGATGTGCTAATCTGAGACTTAAGGACCTGTTGCCTCTCCTTGTTCTTGTGTGATCAGGCATGTTTTCTGCCTGTGCTGCAATGGGGATTGTGAGGAAAGCCAATGACTTATTTTAAAAGCTTGTTACCTGTCCCAAATGTTATAGCAAATTTTTTTTTTTTGTCCTGGACATAAATGGATGTTAAACTTGGATTTTCACCTGAGCAGGATTTAAAATTTCAGAGGGGAAGCTTGTTGTGGAATAACCTAGCCAGGATGTCTGTCTTGCCTTTACGGCTCTAGGGGATGCAATAGCTCTTTTGGTGCAACCGTAAGAAAATAATACACAAATGCAAGTACTAATAAACACTCTTCCTTTATTTTCAGTTGAAGCCTTTGAAGAGGTTTCCGATAGCCTCTGTGTCCCTCAGTACAACAAAGATGGGGAGGAGAGGGTGATACTCTTTCTGAAGATGGCATTAAACCATACGTTCAGCGAGGATCTGGTGAAAAGAATTCGAGATGCAATACGTATAGCGCTTTCTGCCAGGCATGTTCCAAGCCTCATTCTAGAAACCAAAGGCATTCCGGTATGTCATGAAAAATGCTGCCTACTTTTTTTGATTTGTCACCTTGAATAGTAATTAAGGAGCAGTTGTCATTGCTCTTCAAACCCACATGCATGGAAATTTTAGCATCTCAAAAGTGTATTCGAGCTTTATAAATAGTTTGTCTATGTTGCCTAGCAACATCATTTCATCTCCTTTTCAGCTAAGCATGTTTTTGTTTTTTAACAATACCTAAAAATGCCCATTCTCAGTTTATAAATGTGTTGCATTTTCTCAGTAATATATATTTAAGCCTTTTAAAGAAAATATTAAAAAGGTAATTTAGTTTTTCTGGCTGCCCGTAAGCTTATTTTGGTTTTGTTTTTCTGTTTCAGGTGACATTGTTATGAAAGCTGAGAGTACTGGGCAAATTTATAAAATCATTTCATACCCTTTCCACTTTTACATCTGTTTAGCCACTTAAATGTAGCTCTATCACTGTCTTAACTGTAGCAGTAACTGAAATAAAATCTTTGTGCTTATGTTGGGTGAGGGGAGAAAAATTTGTATAGCTAAAGGTTCTGCATGCTCAGTCTGCTGGAGCTGCATTACTCTACAGTGCTCTTCCTCACTGTAGGAACTCTTCAGCTGAAATAATTGGTTTTAATAGTCCCCTTAGATGCTGGAGTCTCCTCAACAGCTCTATGGGCAGCAGAACGGGGGTGCAGAGCCTAGTTCTCAAGTCCATTTGCACATAGACTTGAGTGGGCCTTGAGAAAAGATTTGAGACTTCAGACCAGTTGTTTGATGTTCTGACACCCTTCTACTGCCAACATGCATTTCCACGTGAAAGTGGTCTAGGGTTCAGGACTGCCAGCCTCCACAGTGCACACAGCCATCTGGTCCTGGTCTGTTGAGTTACTTCTGTTTCAGACCACTGGTGGCAAATAACACTTGGCTCAAAATGTTGTCTTTGCATGAGTGTCAAATCCCCTGCACCTGTTAAATGGTGAAGTCTAGATTTTTCTGGGCTGCAGCTTAGCTTCTGCATGAAGTGTTAGACTTGTAAACTGTGTAAATCACCTGAACGTACAGCACGAAGTTGATGTCTGTGGTGGGCTGCCCCTCAGGAAAGCCTGCTTAGATCATTAATTAGCTCACACTTCAACTGAATTTACAATTGAGTGAACTTTAATTACCTTTCAGGTAAATATGCCAGTAGTAATGTGATCAAAGCTGTCTCCCATCTTTCTTTGAAATTTCTCCTTGGAAGAGAAACCGCTTTCTATTTTCCCCTACTTCTAGAAATGTGTTTGAATCTTTATCTGAAAATACAATCTAATTCTGACTCTATACTGACACTCTGTACTGGTAGAAGTAGTGTAGCTGTGCCGAAGTGATTAGGACTTCAGTAATACAAACTGTTTTTAATGAGATACTGCAGGCTTTTAGTGTAAATATTACTAGTCCTGGCCTGGCCAAATAAGCATTTTGGTCATCATCCACGAGATGTTTACTGATTAAAGTAAACAAGTTTGCTTTGCAGAATAGTCTGATGGTTTTTTGAAGGGGGCAGTTCCCTTGCAGGCCACTGAGGTGTTCTGGTTTCTGAGCACTTGTGAAAATCAGGTGGCTAATTGTTGAGGAGGAAGAGTGGTTGATTAAGGCGGTTCAGGAGAGTAGGATTATGTGTGACTTCAGTTGTTTTAATAAGGAAAAATTTGATGTAGTATGAAGATCAGTATTGCAAGATATTGCGTTGAGGATTATTTAGCCTGGCTGTGAAAGATCTCTCATGAAAAATGGTGGTGCCTGGAGTTCAGGAGTTTCAGTGGCTTTGGATGCCAGGAACAACCTGGGTTTCTCCATCAGCAGATTCAGTAGTAAAGCAAGTGCAGTTTCTGTTCCCAGAGCTGACAGAAAAGACTGAGGAGAGATCTGGAGGTCAACTTTTCAAAGCTGCCACCCTCAAACTTCTCAGTGGCACCAGCCAAAGGAAGGGTCCTCATCTAAAATGGGCCTTGACAGTTCCTGTCAATGTTGGAGTAGTTCTTCCTTAGTCAGAAATTAGTGGTCTGATTCCAAGAAGAGAAGAATTAGGATTTTACTCCTGCAATGTTCTTACTTTCAGTTACGCAATGTAATAGAATTTGTGTGACTCATAAGTGGAGGTGAAGCCTCTGTTATGGTTTGTTTTGAAACATTTAAATGTAGAGGACTATTTAAGCTTTGCTGTATTAGAAAAAGACTGTTCATTTATGATATGAATCATGGTTTTCTCCCAAAACCCAGTGGAGTTAAGCTTTTGTTTTTTGAGCCCACCCTTAGAAAATCAAAAATTGTTTGGAAATTGGATGTGTCAGAAGATAGAACACGAAAGATTTCTAGTGTTTATAGCATGATTCTGATCTGGTTTCATTGTGGTTTAAGTTGGAGCTTGATCAGTTCTCAAAGTATTACCAAATAGGAATAATAAACTGAAATCACATATAAATTCTTTGAATTTCACTTACACTTCAAGTGATTTCAGTGCCTTGTGTGACAGAAGACATTGTGCTAAATTTTGATAGAGTTTCTGGGATTGGTGGGGGGGTTTCTTGAATATTTCCATAAAACTACCACATGAAAAGTGTAATTTTGTCATTGCTTGTTTTGTTTTTCAGTATACAATAAATGGGAAAAAAGTGGAAGTAGCTGTGAAGCAAATAATTGCAGGGAAAGAAGTTGAGCAGCGGGGAGCTTTTTCAAACCCAGAGACTTTGGACCTGTACCAAAATATTCCTGAGCTTCAAAACTTCTGAAGTCACTTGTTTGGATTTTTTTGCATCTGTCTTTGTTCTGTGTTTGTTTTGTATATACCAATACTGTATGTAAAGAAAAAGCTCTATTTAATACCAGTGGTTCTTTTAAAAGAAAAAATATTTCATTAAGTGCATTATGTGAAAGGCTTGGGTAAAGCTTAGCTCCCTTTTATTGGTTAAATATGCCATATCTCTTGGAGTTTTTTCCAGCCTGGAAGGAGGAACCTGCCTGTTTTGATTTTTATATAGATGAGTGCATCTTTTCTGGTTAGATTTACGTCAGCAGCCCATCAAACAGGAGCACATACCATAAGTTACAGTTGCAAGTAGAATATTTTTTTCATAAAATGTTCTTTTTTTTTTTTTAAACTGGATTTTTAGCAACATTTTTTTTCAATCTATATATTTCAGTCACCTGTAAGGAATATATAGTGATTTTAACTACTCGACGGCAAAACATGAAAGTGTTCTATATGTAGTGTGCATTTAAATGTTTTTATAAAGCCAAATCTTAATGCACTAAACCCATTTGACTTGAGTATTTTCAGTCTTGAAATATCTCACGGTACCCTTGAAGGTAACTGCTGCTTTGTTTTGTGATGTCATGTTCCTATTGTTTTAAGCTATTAGTTGATAGAATTCTGGGGGTTCAGAAGGTGAGGGAGCAATCACCTCCTCCTTATTCCTGGTGTAACTCCGGGTTATTTCCATGGAATTTACTGTCATTACTCTGCATTAACATCATTGCAGTTGAAGACAGCATTTTGCTTCCTTGTTTTGAAGGTCTTTATTGACTACAAGGCAACAATCCCTTGTTGTGTTAGCTGAAGAATTCCGGTGTGTTCATTTAATAAAAGCTGATGGGTTTTGTAACTTTTTTTACTAAATGTCAAGTTGAAAGTGAAAGACTAAAATGTTTTCTAGCACTGTATCCTTCCAGTTTATAAAGGGAAAAATACTGTAATGAGCATACTAAAACAGTAAAATGGAAGCACTAAAGCATTGTTTTGTTTTTCATAAAATATAGTTGCAGTAGTTGTACCGAACCTCTGGCATTCAGTATCTCCTGCACTATTTGAATTTTGTGGGTTAAGTATTTAATGCATTAAAATCATGGATGTACTTAGAATTGTGTTGAATGCATTCAGCATTGATAAAGAGTTAATGAAAAGAAATTGATTATATATATTACATCTGTTTCAACTTTCACTCAGTTACCGTCTTATTTTTGTTTTCCTTTTGGGTGTTGTGAAATCATTTTTAGCTTAATTTGTTACTGGTTTTAAACCCAAGTCCGCCCCACTACAAAATTTTGTGCGCTGAAAGTTTTATCCTGTTTTCTTCTGCAGAGCCCAGGACAAGTTAAACCGTTGCCGCTAGTTACGTATGCGTGGTTGGCTCATTGAGAAGGTCACAGGTGAACAGGAGGGAAGAAAGTATGTTGAAAATGTGCCTTGTGTCGGTACAGTAAGGTGTAGGTTGTTACTCTTGCTAAAGGGATAAATCTGTGCATTCTAAGGTGTGTACTCTGTCACTTAGGTCAAAATCTCAATGCTCATACTGATGTTTAGCTGCAGCTAGTAAAAACTTACTGTATCTTTCCTCCACCCTGTGATAGATCTCAGCTCGCTAGTTCCAGTGAGCTGAAGGCTGTTGCAGAATATGTCAAATATTGCTGCTAATAATTCAGTAAGAGTGAAACTGCCTGTAAATGCAGCTGAGGAATCGCCCCTCTCGGGTGGTCTGCGGCTGAATCCAAAGAACACAAGTCACTGGATGCCAGCGCCACACTCACTGCGGGATGCAGCAATGCCTCATTAGCAAATGAGGCTTTAAGTGACCTGGTCTCCATTTGACTTTCTGAACTGTACCAAGTCAGACAATATACCGTGCTGTCATGATAAATGTGATAATATAAATACCAAGCACCCATTAGAAAAGTGTAAAAATGAGCTATCCAGCTGCCAATAACCTATGATGAAAAGTACTCTTAAATTCCTTTCCCCTCTGGCATGCTATATATAAATTTTGCATTAACTGTGACTTTGTATTCATTAAAACTTCATTATATTGTTCTTTAATTCATGCAAAATGTCTGGAGTTTACAAAGCCCACAGATCCTTATTAATAAGTAATTTGAGGATATTTCATTAATTAAAGATAGTTTAGAAGCACAGATACATTAAGAACATATACAATGCCTAGAGGCTGCTTTTTTAATCCTTTATCCTGCTGGAAACACTGTCAAAAGTTTTGTTAATGGATATAATTTCATTTTTTGTAAATGTCAGATGTTGCAGAGCTTTCCCCGGACTATAGTTACAAACAAAAAAGATATATTTATATATTGATCTATGTACTGAAAATGACTTTGTAGCCATAAAGCCTTGATGGGTGGTGCAGACTGTGTACTGTGCAGACAAATGACCTCTCTGTGCCTCACCTGGTTTCAAGGGTCTGAGTTTCAGAAGTGCTGGATGCTGACAGCTCCTGGAAGTCCAGGGAGGAGGAGAGGTAAGTGGGTACTTGTGTTAGGCCGTGAAGTGCCTTGTGTTTGAAAGGAGGCTGTGGCAGAGCTGGGAACGCTGCCCAGACTTCCTGAGTGCAGCTCCTCCCATTCCAAATCCTGTTCTCCAAACATCCAACTCCCATTTATCTTTGCCTACCTGCAGTGTAAGTGACCCATATCTCTGGATACTGCTGTGGAGCTCTGAATACAACTGTACTCTGTCCAGTTGGGGATAGCTCAGAATATCACTGGTATGAAAGCAGGGAGCTGAAGTCATCACCGTTTGCAAAGAAAAAGCAGAAAACATAATTTTCTCTCTGCTTCCCATCCCAGGTTATAAACTAGCTGTGTTCTTTTCCAGGGCTTGGGCATAGGGTAATTGTGGTTGAATGTGATTTCAAGGGGGGCTCCTTGCAAACTGGTGGCACCCAAATGCTTGGCTACAAGGATAAGGTCTGGTATGGTGGTGCAGCTCCTGATTCCACAGCATTAGCAACAAAAAGCTCTGTGGTGCTCCTAAGGCGTAAGCTGGTTGACCCTTGTAGAATGTGGCTGAGCCTACCTCGGGTGTTTTTATCCAGGAAGACTTGTCAGTGTGTAACCGGTTATACCTTGAATGTGTAGTGCCCTTCGTGGGTTTTTTTTGTTGTTGCTTATTTTTAATTTGGGTTTCAGTGGTTTTTGTCTGGAAAGTTACATGTGCAGATTTTAGTGGCATGGGTGGCAGGCAAATGGAGCTCGTTCTAGAAATTGCTTTAAGCTCTGACATAAATGTTAACAGCAAGGAAATTCAGAGCAGAGATACTTCAGGCTAGGTGCTTTTCTCAGTCTTCTGCGAATCTGAGTGACTGAATTATGTGATGGAATCAGCCCATTTGCCCTTGACTCATCGAGAGAGGTAGTTTTATCACTCCCCTTTTAGAAATCTGCTTTTGTCAGCTCCTGTTAGAGCAGGTACTTCCCCCTCCCACTACCTTATGATTTCAATTAATTTCCCTGGTTAGTGGTGGTTCTCAAGAAATAAAATGAGCTGGTACACAACAGCCCAAGCAGGGCATAGCTGATAAAATTGTTTATTGTTATGTGCAAGAGAAATTGGTTGTGTGAATTACTTATTCAGTGATTTTAAAAAACATAGGTAATTGCCTGATGGAATGCAACTTCCCTGGGGCCATTATTGTCTTTCAGTTTAATGCATACATATTTAAAAGGATATTCTTTACAAGGCATAGCAGTCAGTCTCACAGGTAAATGGGTGTTAAAATAATATTTTAAATGCATTAGTAAGGAGTACCAGTTTGCTTGAGACAAAACTGTAGGGTTTTGGTTTTGGGAAACCAGTGTCTATAGAGAATGCTCTGGCAGGGAGATGACATCCAGGTGATGGATGGTGTCTGAGTGGATCTTCCCGGAAGGTGTTTGGGAACGATCTTTGCTGTGTCCCGTCCCTGGATGCAAGTGCTGCTCCAGCTGACCCCAGGGCTTTGGTGTGGCTGAATGCCAAGACCGAGTCATTACTGTCTTCCTAGATAGTGTGTGAACCTTGGGTGCTCAACAGGCTGTTGAGGGAGGAGAAGGTTTGTGGATAGTGAGCACTTCTGCAAATGTGAGACACCTTTGCTGGAGAAGGCTGGTGTGGAGCACGGTGCAGGAGTAGCACAGGATCAGGCCCTTAAATTCTGGTGTTCAGAGGACCAAAAGCTTGGGTGAGGTGGGAAAGACACGTTTGTTGACTAAGGCATTTGAAATTGCCTGATGTTCTTGTGCTTGGGTCAGAGCATGGAACAGACATTGATTTGGAAGAAGTGTTGTTTTGAAAAATGCTTCATTTGTCTGGTTCTGCACTTCCCTTTCTTCCAGTGGGTCACTTTGAGTGCTTAATCTCTGCCCACCTTTGAGACTGATCAGATTTCAGTACACGTGAAGGCGTTGGTCTTCCTACAGGTGATGTTTTGGAGCCCTGTATTGAGCAATTTCTCCACTTAAATCTTTTAGCCTGTTTTTGGTTTATTGAGATGTCTGTCTACTGGCTGGATCTTGTGTCCTATTGAGCTGAGATAAATCCAGAAATGCTTGGTTCACCTTTCTCCCTTTGCGAGGAGGATTTTTTTTTTTAGCTCTTAAATAATTGGGTCTTAAACAGCAACAAGATGGAACTTAATTTTCTTCTACATCTTTTGTGGAAAGAGGAAGCTACATGTCATACCCTATATTCTTCCAGAACTAAAATCAGGGTACAAATTGCTGTGAAGCATGGCCACAGTCCAGTATGGCAGCCTTAGAGCTGATGAGAGCACACATATTTTCCTTGCTGGGAATTAGGGGCCTTTTTAGATTCAAATAATGAGATAATCAACATCAGTTTGAGCATCTTGCTCTACATGATCTGTGTGCAAAGAGGGAGTGAATCTGTTATGCAAAGGAGGGGGAAGCAGTCTCTGAAATGCTATTAGTGAGTCAAAGAGTGTCTCAGAACAATTTCAGTTGCAGAACAATAAGACATCCCAAAGTATTAATGTAGCAGGCTGCAGCTGTCCACACGATTTCTCATCGTTGCTTCTGATGGCCAGAGAAATTCTTCCAAACCACCAGTTGGAGATGAACTTAAGTGATAAAACAGCGTTGGTGGGGGTGGGAAAATCCTTGGCATGCCATTGTTTAACTGGGTTATGTAGCACATTAGTGAAAGCTTAATTGGACCCTGTACTTCTTAATTAGAAGACCTTAACGAATTCTCATCTTAATACTTTTGACAAGTGGTTTTGCAAAGTTCAAGAGGCTTATCAGCATTCAGCCGGAGATTCCATCTGAAAGGATAATGTCCCTTGGAAAAAACATCATCTCCAGGATGGTTAATTAGTTTACAATAGCATATTAAAATATACATGTAGAGGTTCACATCACTAATGAGGAGTCTGCTCAGAAAAAAAAAACCCACCACGTTTTCAGTTTTGTTCCCTCTTCTGTAGTGATTTAAAGGAAGTTAAGAATCGGTTGTTGCAGGGTGGCCATCCCACTGATGTTTCTGTGTGTTTTCTGGTTTAGTCTCACAAAGAGATTGCTGCTTACATTTCTAGCCTATTGATTTACAGCCTGTGTTCTGCAAGGAAGATCAGAGTATTTCTTCTCACTGTATGGTTTGCATGCTGTTAGAAACACAGCTTCGTTATATTGCCACATCCCAGGCTTTGGAGAACAATGTGTTAAGGAAAACGGCTCGAACACCACCCTCTGAAGGAGGGGTCTGGCTTATAAGATCAAGCTCTAGACTGGGCAGCAGGAGCTGATCAAGAGGAGAGCTGGAATGGGTAACGCTGTGAAGGTTTGAGAGTGGGGGGATGGGGATGTGTCTGGGGCAGGAGAAAGTGAGGCTGGAGGAGGAGGTCACGGTGGTGCTCCTCGCTCTGCAGTCCTTGGCTGCTGTGCTGTTTGAGGCCCTCCTCAGTTTGGTATTTTGAAAAATAAACTTTGGAAGCTATATGCAAAACCTCATCTCACTTAACTGACCAATTTTTCTTCAATGGGGACAGGAACTCTAGGGTCAGGTTCAACCAGCCTAATTTTAATTAAGCTCCATTTTAGGATGGGATTTTTCTCTTTCTAATAATCAGAGTTGATCTCAGGCTCTTCTCCCTAGAGCAGCCACAGGAGGAGAGGCCCAAACTGTTTATAACACTGTTACCTCTCATGCGCTCTGTCTGCATCTGTGGCATCTTTCATTGCCCAGGAAAAGATGGTTTTTAGGAGCTCACTGACACGTGGAGTTGTGTCTTGTTGCTTTGCAGTGGATTTTACACTGATGGGATTTACCTGGTGCAGCTGGTCCTGTAGGCACCTGGATGATGGGACTGGGACAGGCACAGACTGTGGCAGTTCAAGTGGGTGGCAACACCCTAAGAACTCAGTTGTAATCAGCTTCTCTGGCAGCACGTTTATTTCCCTTTAAACCAGATGTATTTCTCTTCAGCTTATATTAGCTACAAAGAGGTTAAAGCTAAATTGAAATAAATTGCGTGAAGAAAACTATGAGAATTTGTGCTAGCTTAACTAACTTGGTTTAAAAGGTGAGCTGAGTTTAAACAGGTGTGACTTCTAAGCCTTGACAGGGCCTAAGGAGGTGGCCTTGAGTGTGTAAATGTGATACTCAACCGAGAATTTTAATTTGCCTAGTTCTCATGTATAATAAAATATGCTAGATACATGACACTTCATGAATTAATGCAAGAGTAGAAAGCATGAAGAGAGATTCTTGTACAGGATTTGTTCGTAAAAATGCAAATGCCAGGCAAGGCTTTAAATGGACCTGGCTATCTGGAATTGTGGAGCCTATTTCACGCTTCACTTCAGGGTTTGTTCCTGTTTCCTGAACCATTTTATTATTAGAGGGTGTGTGGACGCACGTGGGGAGGGAATTAGGAAGGAAATGCCTAGACCAGCACAAACCCATATAAACCTCTGCACGTGTATGTGAGTTTTTAGCACATCGGGTGCCCTCGTGGATGTTACGGAGTGATGAAATAGTTGGGTGGAATCAGCAGGAGATCAGCCTGTCAGCCCCCTGTCCTCTGTGCATGTGTGTTGGTGAAAGGCGTTATTAAACTCGGCTGGTGTGAATTGGATTACTGGGGCTGTTGGGGCAGGAGAGAGGAAAAAAAGCCGGATTGCTTTTGTCCAGGTGCTTTGCCTAACAGGGAAAGTACGCGGAGGGATTTCTGGTTTTAATTTCATGCGATGGGCAAAATACAGGTATTGCTGGGGTTGGTGTAATGAGAATAATCCACGTCTGTGACCTGTGGGGGTGACGTGTGCTGCTGGTGGCTGCTCAGATTCAGAGGCAAAGCATCGCTGTCCTGCCCAGGGTGAGGGAGGAGGCGTTGGGTGTCACAGGGAGAGCTCGGCTTGTCCCCTCTCCGGTCTCCTGTACACAGGGGTGAGGATAGGTACATCCTCCACCCGATCTGCTTGGGCAATGCTGTCTGAGGCACCTGCTGTCTCTCACTGTGTCTCCGTGCAGTGCTGGGCCCTGCCGGGCATCCACATGCCAGCGGAAGCTTCCTTCAGATGGCAAGTTCACAGGTGATGCAGCAGCAAGAAACTGCATCTCTGAAGAGGGGGATGCAGGGGAGGGTGGGGGGTGGCCATGGCACTCTGCGTCCTCCTTGCCAAAACTCCCTCCTGCCCACGCTGAGGTGGGACCAGACCCTGCTCCGAGCGGTGCAAGCAGAAGGGAGGGCAGCCCTAGCCCCAGCGTGTTTGTGCCAGCAGGATGACAGATGAAAAGACACCTGCAGGAAAAAAACCCAAAACAAGGCTGATGGTAAGGTGATGAAACATGGAGAGTGCCAAAGACAGCTACAAACCCACACTGATACCAGGATGTTATCACTCCCCTGGTGAAACCTGTAATTAGATTGAAAAGATGACAGCTGGTTCTGATGGCATAAAAATATTGAGACATGGCTGCAAAAACAGACTTTTTTTTTTTTTAAATGCAGGTGGAATTAAAACTGGGGAGGTGGGAATAGGGACTTTAATTTATAAAAAATAAAACTTATTTTTTCCTCAATTAGTTTCTCATTTTAATCTTTGGGAAAGTAAAGCAGCTATGTAAATGGGATGAAGGATACCATCCCTGGGGCTCTGGGCTGGCCTTACAGTGGTTACAGAGAGCGGGTGTGATCAGTGCCACACTGTTTAATTTCTCTGGTGATGATTCTCCCTGTCTCCCACCCTTTGGTCCATCTGGACCGTGTGTGCTTTATCCCTGCCCTGTGCATTTATGGCACTTGGCACCGTGAGCTCCTGCTGAAAACTGGTTTTTGATTTTTTTTTTTTGGAGTGTGAGAAGTACTGGAAACCTCTAGACATCCAAGAGAAAAGGTTGAACACATTTCCACCTTAGTTTAAGAGTTTCTGCCTTTATTCCCTGATGCGAAACCTCAGTTCCTGTTGAGTTCTATATGAAATAATTACTTTCATGTACAAACTGGAGGAAAAGAAGTTTTTAAGCTGTGCGGAGTCTGATGTGACAATTCTATTCAGTTTCAGTGGGTACCTGCTTGACCCTGTAAATTGAAACTCCAGAAGGTCACTCTCTGTGTCTGATCATGGTATTTAATTTTCTGTGCTTCAGCAGCAGGGGGTGAAAGGAAGCCAGAATGGGTTTATTCAAATCTGTGTAGGAATTGAATGCAACGAAAATAACTCTATTTTTTTTTTAAATGGCTCTAATCACGCAGAGAGCATTGCTCTTTCTCATCTTCCCCATTTCTGCCTCCCTGGCTCCTGAACTGGAAAGGCAGGTTTGTGTATTGACATGGCAGATCAGATGTTGGGGGTTTGTGAACTCTTTTGTCTGCACCACACACTTGGGTTTTTTTCACTTTTACCATTATAAACCCGTCCTTAATAGAGACTTTGATTCATACCATAAAGCTGGAGTTGAGAAGAGCTATAACCTAATGTCCAACTCAGCTGCCTCACTAACAGGCTAATTTCTGAATTTAGGATCGCTATAAATGCCATGTATGTACATTAAAGGCATTAATGTAATTAATAATTAAGGAAATGCCAGGTTGACATAATTTGGGAATAGGTAATATGCCAAGAACTTCAGCTCCTCGGAAGAAGCATTTTGGTGGGAGAGCAGGGTATGATTTACTGACACCTCCCGTTCCCCCCGCCCCAATCCTCCCGAACATTCATCATGCCTTAAATATTCTCACACTGAGGTTTTTTTTTTTCCAGTGGTCTAATTATAAACTTCATTATAATTGTTCATTAGTTTTATTTTGTTCAATTAGCTTAACAAGTTGCCAAATGAAATACAAGACTGGCAATTAGCTTGATCTAATTGTAATGAGCCACTCAAATTGGGTCACCAAATATGTTCGTTTATAGCACTTCTTTTTTTTTTTTTTCCAATTGGTGAACAATAACATAAATATTCAGAGCATCTTCTGATTTAAGTAGGGGAATTTTTGCACTTATTTATTAAAGTAGAAACAAAAATCAATCGTTTTTCTCTTGGTAGTTCACAAAGGCACAGTCCAGGCACCTGGGTTGTCTTGGCTTAACCAGACACCGTCCGCAGCTGAGCGGGGCCACCGGCCCATGTCCAAGTCCTTGTCCTGCAGAATAAAATGTGCCGCTCGAGCTGCCAGGAGGGAGGTCGGCTCTTGTGTAATGTCTGTATCTCTTCTGTATTCCAGAGAAATCTGGTTTTAAGATACTTTATAAAAATACTTGATCAGCAAATCCCGTTGCCCTGCCTCTGCCAGGGGAAGAGCTGCTGGGCAGGTGCAGAAGGTCTGCTGAAACCAGGAGGGGCAGTCCTTGCTGCCATGGGCTGTTCTTAAATTTTATCGAGTGCAGAGGGAAATGCCTCATCAACTGAGCTCTTCTGGTCTTGGAATGACCTGTGGAGGCTCTGCCCGCAGCCCCCCAGAGCTGCTAGCTCAGGAACGTTGGACCTGTAGACAAGGCCAGTGTGGTGTTTGTCCCTGAGAGGTTCCCGGGGAAGACTCTGCGGAAAAAAAATCAAATTCCACATTGCATGGTGTTTGCAGCAGTGACTCACATTGTACAATCATAAAGTGGTTTGAGGTGGAAGTGACCCTGAAAGATAATCTAGATCCAACCCGGCCACTGCTCCGAGGGATAACCACAACGGGGCCATGCCCTGATGAAAGCTAAAAGGAAAAACTGCTCCTGAAAGAGGAAAGCCCAGTGAGGGCTGAGCTGTCCCCTGTCCCTGAAGGGTGGTGGGAGGCTTTGGGTAGCCAAAGGCTTCAGTTTGGGCTATTCCAGTAGAAGGAAGGCTTTGGGGCCTGCACAGCAGCTGCTTTTGCTGTGATTGGTGTGTTTTGTTTTTTTTTTTTTTTTGATATCCCTCAGTTGTTTTTTTGACTGATTTCCCTTTTGCCATGGATTTCTTCCCGTTAAATAGCTGCTTAGCAAAAGCTCTTGGCTTGTATGGTCCAGTGGATTCGCTGCAACCTCTCCTAGAAGCTAATATGGGCAGGTGAAATTATTTGGTATGAATAATTTCTCCTGTGTGTCATGCACATCACATCTGAATCGCAGGGATGGGCAGCACAGTCGTGGCTCCTTCGCAGACTGAAGTAGTGGCCTTAACAGGACTCGGCCCCAGACTTTGATTTCTCTGGGATCCAGGCCTGCGTCTGACCAATGAAAACACAATAAAATATTAAACCAGCCCATAAAACACTGCTGTGGGGGCAAGTGCAATGGGTCGATGAAGCTGTGTGCCAGCCCAACTCTGCAAAATATCTGCTAAGCCCATCCCTGACAGACAGATGCGTTGGGTGATCTATTTATGCAATCTCTTAAAATTTGAGCCAAGGACCTTGTTCCATTTATGAAGGGGGAGATGAGTGACTTGTCCCGTCGGAAAGACGCCGCAGACAGCGCACCCACAGTTGCTTTTTGCTCACAAACCCCCTTTGATGTGGTGCTGTCTCTCGGCACCATCTCTAATTAGTTGTGTTTGCCAGCTGGGACAGGAACGGTGTCAGCGCTCCGCTCGCTGAGCGGCTTGAGATTAAAGATGCCGACTGCGCAGAACGGAAGAAAATTCACACCTTTGTCTTTCACGCCACAGGCAGCTACATCAGCTCTTCAAATATCATCCAAAGGCATTGTTCAGCTTAATGAACGCACCGGAGTTAACGTCTGCATCTGGGGCTGCTGCAGAAATGTGCTTTTTATTTCAGGAGTGACTCCCGATGGCGTTTTTCACTCCACTCTCTGTGCCCTGACCTGACCTGGGGGAGCCTGAGGGGCTTTGCTGGCTGGAGGGGTGCAGGGGCACCTCTGCTGTGCCATGGGCTGGCCCCGGCCTGCGGGGTACAGGTGCCACCGGTCACAAAAGAACAAGTCCTGGGGCTGGGATGTGTCTGGGTCGGTGCCTTCAGGCCTCCCCCCCTACCTGCTGGAGTTTTACCCATCAAACCGCAGCAAAAGCCCTGTGCCTGGTGCCAGGAGAGGGCTGTATTTGCACAAGTCGTGTTAAGAGCATCTCCGCTCCTAATTCACTTTGTTCACTTTATATTAGTTTTATTCCTGCTGAGTTTAAATCAGGCAGGGACAGATGTAAACAGACTTGTAATAAGGTGCTAAAATTGAAAAAAGGCTGTGTGACACATGGCTTTGCATCTGATTCAAGTAGTTAATGGATATTATGACTGTAATTTTTGTAGTGCCCCTGGGGGCAGAAGTATCTTCTTTTCGTTAGAGACCTGAATTTCTAAAGATCCCAGTGTTAGATACAGCCTGCTTGGCACTTGGGCTGTGAAAAAGTCCCCTTGTTTGTACAGATGATGGCCTGGGGTGGGGATGGTCCTGGCACTGGGGCCACCTCCCCTACGTTTTATTTAAGGCTCTGAACTGCTCCTGCTCAGAGATCCCAGAGCTGTGCTGGGAGGCGAAGGGTGGGCGGACTGGTTTAAAAAAAAAATTAAAAAAAAATATATATTCTGGGCAAAAAATTTCTCAGTATAGATGCTGAAGCGAAGCAGCGTCACAGATGACAGGTCTTCAAAGCCAAAGCACGAGTCGCGCTTGGGGAGGGAGGAAGCCAGGCGGATCCCCCCTCCCTTGATTAGTGAGGCTTTCCAGGCGCCGGCTTGCTCCCTTTCTGTCTCCAGGCTGCCTTTGAAACAGCCCCTTTGACGGCTTCAGGCATTTCTTAGTGTAGCTGAGAATGAGCGAACATAAGAGAAGAAATCTGTAAGAATGACAGCTCCTGTGTGTGTCTTTTATATGCATTTCTGGAGCATAAAGACTATTTTAATGAGTTGGCAGACACGTAGCTTTGTGCGACTCCTGTTTTTAGCAACTCTGTGGTGACGGAGCTACCTGAGAACTTTCCCAGCTGTGACCTCCATGGAAACTGCTCAATTTTTTGGGTTGGTTTTGTTTTCCGCGGAACACCGCGCCTTGACTGCGGGAGCTGCCACTGGTCCCAACTGCACGTGGTGTGGGGGTCTGAGCTCTCCTCCTCTTCCCAGGGCGGCTTGTCCAGGCACGGCTGCGTCCCTCCTGTCCCCGTGCCCCCACTGTATTTGCCCTGTGCCCTGCGGAACTCAAAGCAGGGGTCAGTCTGGAGGAAGCCTGAATGGCACCAGCCTGAGCATCTCTGCTCAGGTCCACGCTGCCTTTGTGGGTGTGGATGGACCCAAAATATTAACGAAGATCTCCTCTCCGTAATGTTTTCCAGCAGCAGAACTCTGAGCAGGAGAGCTGAGACATCCCTGTGATCTGGAGTTGGGTGGCTGCTGGGAGGAGAGTAGAAGGTGTCTCAGAGCAGAATCGTGACTTGTCTTTACAACCCGGCCACGGTCGCAAGTGGTAAATGAAAGTCAGCTGCTGGAGCAGCCACAGGCCCGGGGTTCACCAGAGGTATGGGGCTGGGTGTTTTGATCGGTTCAAAGGCATCAGAAAATGATGCAACAAAACATGCTACGAGATCATTTCTCTTTATTTTGACAAAGCGAAGAGATAAAATCAGGTTCCTCATAATTATGCAAATAACAGCACCTATGTGGCATACTACTGATTTTCTTCCTACACAATTATTTCCTTATAGAATGTTTTTTATAACTGGCTATTAGGAAAAATAAAGAATAATCAAAGCACGCTTTATGCTATGAATTTCCAAGAGGCCTTGGGCTCCTGTTGTTTTCCGAAGGATGTTAAACAACTTGTGAGAAGTAGATCCCGTGCTTAGAGAAGCGTGTACTGCCTGAAGCAGCGCGTTGCAAAGGGCTGCCAGCACGCGCTGCGCCGCCGCCTGCGCGTCCCGCGGAGGGACCCCCGTCCCGTGCCTGGGTGCTGAGCCAGCACACGCAGCTGGAACGGGGCATGTCTGCCCCCAGGCACCTGCCTGTCCCCCCCAGGCTCTGCAGTGCTGAGGTGGGTCCCAGTCCTGCTTCTCCTGAGGTCACTGGTGAAACTTCTGCTGATGGAAATGGGAACCGGATCAGGCCTTTCCCCTAACCTGACCCTTCCTCTGATCCAAAACCCAGGGCTGGGCGTTCAGGGAATTGTATCAGCGTCTTGAAAAGCACCTTCCTAGTGAGCAGAGATCAGGGATGGAGCATCTGGTGTCACCTGCGATTAACTCATTCCACTTCATTTTTCCTCCTTCCCCACCTGGTGTGTCACAGCTTGCTGAGACTCTTGCTCCTGTGCTCACAGCATCCAGATGTGAACCTGGTCCTTTTGTTGCGCGAGGGCTGCGGGCTGGCTGCTCCCTGCCGAGCTGGTCCCAGTCTAGTGACAGCAACGGAGCAAAACCCTTCAGCAGCAGTAGGTACAAGGTACAAGCCTGTCCTTGCCCAGCAGTGTCTCTGGGCATCAGGGTCCAGCGTTAGAGGACAGGTTCTGGCATTTTGGGGAGGATGGGGTGTGAGCTGGGCTGGTGCAGCACTGAAACCCTCTGCAGTTGTGTGAGCTTGTGAGAGCCCCAGGCTGCTGGGAGCAGCACAACGCGTGCACACAGCGCTCGCTCTCCCTCTGTTTATTCTGGGAGGGGGGTTGTCTGCTGGTTTTCCCCAAGGCTGAGCAGCTCCCAGGCTCTTGTGAGCTCCCTGTGACTCTGTGAGCTTGACTTGGTGGAGGGGGGAGGTTTCGTGCACCATCCTTTGAGCCTCTGGTTGGAGCCCGAGGGAGGATGACGACGTGTTCCTTGGCCCTTTTGTGCTCCCCAGTACCAGGGTGTGTGATCATCCACAGTCCCGCTCCCCCGGCACCCTCCTGGCCCCTGGCACAGACTCAGCTGTGCTGCAAACCCTCCTGTGCTCCCTCCCCAGCCCTCTGAGCTCCCAGAGCCGCAGGAGAAAGTCCCTTCCTTGCCATAAATAAATAAGCCATTTATCTGCATCTGTTCCTGCCTTCACCCCCTCGAGTGCTTCCTTAACCAGAGGAAGAGAGGAGACATGCTGCTGGGGCTGGGGACTGAGTGCCCAAGCCCTATCTCCTTTGTGGGTGACCCCGTGCTGGTGGCACAGGGCTGGAGTCACTGGTGTTACTGGCTGGGATGGGGCGTCTCAGCTGGTCGCTGGCAGCTGCCTGCAGCTGCCAGACATAGGCCATTGCAACCCAGCATATGTGTGTGGGTTTTGCCAAGCATCTCCTACCCCACCATGTACAGGTGTTTTAAATTACACGGAGAGAAATCAGTCAGTCTCCTGCTCAGACCTGTCTTAAACCAATTTAATTAAACGCAGGTAAAGGAGTGAGCTGAAATTAGGGCAATTCATCACCTTTTAGTCTCCGCAGGTGCTTGACTGCAGGGGGGCACCGCAATTCCCACCGCTCTGTGCTTTTCCTCCTGGGAGCGATCAACTCACTCCCTTCAGGCGAGCAAAGCCCCCTCCACCTCATGGAAGAGGCTTTAAGGATAATGAGGCAGAGAAGATGATTAAAAGCAAAAAAAAAAAAACACCACCAAACCCTGATTCAGTTCCTGCCTTGCTCACAGGTTCCCTGCGTGACGCTGGGTGAATCACTTACCTCCGTGACTCACGCCGGCCCCACGCTGCCAGGGAAACGGTGGCTCCTTCTCCCCAACTTGGCCCATTGGTTTCTCCCTCTGTGGGTGATGCTGAGGAACAGAAAGGGCAGATCCTCAGAGGACCCCATTTCAGGTATCAGGGTGCAAGATGTGGTGCAGGTGACAGAGTTCCTACAGAGGGGGAAGGACAGCTCACAGGGCTGGGATTTCTTCAAAGTAGCCCTAAGCAGCGGTGCTGATGTGCTTTCCCATCTGTAAAATGGGGACTGTGATGATCTCTCTGCTCCTCTGGTCTAGGTAGAGTGTAACAACGTGTGGAGCAGCTACAGAGCATAACGTCCCAGGGCCGGGCTGCTGGCAGTAACCTCCATAGCAGCACCCACCAGCGATGCACCAGCCTCAGTCCTACAGACCGAGGATTCATTACCCCAGTGTTTTCCAACATTGCAAAAATGCATGCAATTATATTTTTGCAAAATCTGGGCTTTCTCTGACCTGGAGCTAACACTCTTCCCTGCAACTTGCAAGCAGGCAGTCGGCAGACACGCTCTGATGGGACAGCATGCCTTAATGATGCTCTAAATGAACCAGGCTTTCTAAGGAGGCCAGATGGCACCACTGTCAGAGTTTCTGGCTATCTGCTCTCTGCACGCAGCACTCGGGCGGCTTCTTGCAAGGAAACTGGCTGACTGATTTGCAGCTTCCAGTTGGTGCCGATTAATAGCCGAACCTGAGCAAGCTGGCGGCTCGTGCCGCAGCATTCCGCGTTTCTTTCCAGCCGGGATGCCTGCGCTGAGGAACGTGGCGCTGGGCTCTCGCCGGGTGCTGGAGCCCCAGCGTGCTGCACTGCGTGCTGCGATGTCCGCAGGGAGACGGGGACATCTGTGGGGACTGAGTTGTGCTTCTCTTCGTTGCTGAGGTTTCTCTCCCAGAGCTGAATCTCTAGGAGAAGGTGGCCTCGTTTGTTCACAAGCTCTCACCACTTAAAAGAGAAAATGCTAAAATAGGAGCAACTTTCACCTCGGTCCTGTCAAAGCCTCTTCCCAGCCCTTGGGCAGCGATTGGCAGCTTTCAGTAGTGGCAAATCCACCAGCTAGAAGAGCAGTTTCTTCCCAATCCTGCCCTGTCTGTCAGGGCAGACCCTTGGGGACAGCCACCAAGTTGGCCTCACCTGGGACCTTACCACGGGTTGTGGTGCCGACACTCTCCACGCAGCAGACAGGACCTGGTTTTCTCGCCTTTTTCCAGACCTGCTCACAGATTTTCTTATTTTAGAGGCCCCTGATGCCTTAATGGATGCAGCCCGTCTGATTTCACAGTGCACTGTGGATCACGGCTTGTCCAGCTGGGAAGAAAGGGTTTTGCTTTCCTATAATCTCTTCCTATAATCTCTTCCTTTGTGCTTAAATAAATCAACAAGGTAAATTTCCAAAGGCTGCTCAACATACAAAATCAAAATATTTCCATTCAAAAGCACCAAAAATATTTAGATGTTACCACTTTCTTCCACCAGCCAGAACTGCAGGGTTTGACCTGGATTCACAAGTTGCTCTAGTGGTCCCCAGACCAGCGTTCTAGAACAAATCAGCTTTGGGTTTTTTTGGAATAGCCTAACCGGTTTTAGGGCTGATAGGCTTTTATTAGAAATGCCGATCTAACAAGCTTGGCCACAAGGGTACAAAGTGATAAAAGCTATGGGAAGATTTCAAATATGGTAACACACCTCAAAGTGTAATTAAATGTTAATTCTTTCCCATTATTAAACACTGGCGGAGAAAAAGCCAGGATAAGAAAATATTCAACTCCTGCCACCCTTATCAGATATTGCTCCCACTCCGATGGTAATTTTGCAGATCCTTTGCTGCAGACCCTTCCCTTCCTGGCCCTCAATTCCAGACGTGACAGGGGCAGGGGTGAATGCCCGCCGTCACCCCGGGGCTTCACCCCAGCAGGGTGGCAGTGCTGGGCGCTCCGGAGGCACGGGGCAGGATGGGGAGGTCCCACAGAGGGAGAGACCTCCCAGCCTTCTTTTTCATCCCGTTTTGAGTATGTGGGGACCGTGGTAGTCAAATTGAGCCCAAGCGATGGCCTTTCTGCAATCCCCTGTGTGCCACAGAGAGGCTGGGGGTGTTCAGGCTCCTTATTCCCTCCATGAAATAAGTGTCTAAACACAGCTCAGGACGCAGCCTCCATCCTTACCTCCCTGTAACTCTCAGCTGGGTTTTTGCCTCCTAATACACTAAGATATCGTTAAAATTCTCATCCTTACTGTTTACCTAGGGGCGATCCCAAAACCTTCAGTCTTTTGACATTTGAGTGATGTAAAAACCCAACAGCTTTCTATAATGCTGCGAAGTCTTTCAAGTCTTTCATAACACAGGTTGCCTCTGTGTGCAAAAATCACGCCGCCACAAAGAAAGTATAGCAACATCCTACCGGAATAACTTGAAAGAAAATCTCCTTTGGGAGAAGAATTATTTTGAGGATCGCATATGGGAGACCCAGCTTATGGCACCAACAGGCTCTGGGCGGCTCGGCTGTCTCAGTGGCATCTCCTCACTCAGCTTTTGCTGCTCTCACACCAGAAGAAGATAGGAAAAGACAAGCCACGCTGTAAGCCAGCTAAGGAGCTTGGAAACGGCTCAGTGACTGATACAGAAACTAGAAGCTCTGATGAATTGTGCAAACTCAGTCAATGAGCATTTATTGTCCTGTTGCTTTGACGAGGAAGCTGCGCTTCATCAGCTGTAGCTGTTTATTTGGTGGATTCATCTGCAACCGTTCCTTAAGATTTTTTTTTTTTTATTCCCCAATAATCCCCTTCTGCCTTGTCACACCTCCTCTTTTAAAGTCGGTGAGGGAAATAAACACCCTTACAGTTAGTGATCAGCGGGATTATCCAAGGGGTTTGCTCCCCACTGAAACACCTGCAGCAGTCCCCCGTAGCCCCTGTTACAGGAGCAACTCCTCTGCCTCAGGCTCACCCCACAAGGAGCTTTTTGTGCCGGAAAACCTCTAATTCTGATGCCCTTTCTCTGTGACAGCTTCTGGTTTCACCTCTTTATTTGTACACAGTCCCTAGTGTTCAGTGTCAAAGCCTTCAAAAAAGTTTGTTATTGCTTGTATTTGATTTTGTTAGGGTTTGTTTCTTGCAACAGGAACAAGCTAACCTACCGGAGGAGGAGAGAGGGCAGTGCCAGAGCCACCATTTTACAATTTGCAGGCATCACCTGTTTCAACTTCACCGGAATGATATTAGCCTTCATTAAGAGACAATAAAAGCAGCTTGTAGAGGAGAGAACAGATCCTACTGCTTTATTTAGCTGAGAGAGGCACATGATGAATCAGTACAGCTTTATTATTTGTCTTAATCACAAGTTTGGGAAAGTATTAACCAACTAGTCCTGTATGCAGCTAACCGGATCGGGGCCCAGCACCTCTCAGTCGATGCACCTGGATCTATGTAAGTAGGATGGGTTCTTTGTCAGCACTTTTTCTGCCTGTGAAATTTCTCACTTTGGATTTTCTTTCAAATGTTAGTTATAAAGTCACTCTTAAAAACGTGAAGCAACGCTGGAATAAAGCCTAAATGCTTTCCAATGTTGCATGCCGGGCTCGCAGGTGAGATGAGGGGCACAGCAGAAGGCGCCAGCCTTGTGTTCTCCGGCTGGGGGGTGTCTCTGTTTTGAGCTGTAAAAGAGAGTTGTCTTGTACTGACCCGTGCCCTGTGCTCAGGCCTGGGCACCTGTAACACCCCCCCGCCCTGAACTGCAGGGAAAGCTCACGGATGGCTTTTGGATGCTCTTCGCAATCTCCTGTGCACACCCCAATGGAGGCCAGGGGCCGCTCTGCTGGGCTGCCCACTGCAAACTCAGTGTTCCCCCATACTCCCCAAGAAAGAAACTCGGATGTCTAAAGTAGCTAATTCACTTATTTTGGATCACCAAGTTTCCAGTAGCAGCTAAATGTTCCTGTTGTATTAAGTACCAAGAGCAGACAGCAAGATGATCTTCATTACTGCAGATCTTTTTTTTTTTAAACTTACCTTCTCTGAGAAGACTAGATCTTTGTTTTTGTTGGTGGATTTTTTTTTTTTTTCCCCCCATCTGTGTGGGCCCCATTCTTCCAGCCCGAGTTTGATTTCTGTCTGTGAGACTCTCATGCTACCATCCATTTCCTTACATGCAAGATAAGCGTTTATTCACGTTTCTGTTTGTGTGGAGTGGTAAAATATTAGGCTTAAATTTTTTATGACATTCATAGGAGTGGTTATGGAGGCAAACAAGATTACAGCAAGTACTACATAAAAGGTTGTTTATGCAGGGAGGGAAAAAAAAAGAAAATCAAACTCGGAGACATGTTTGCAAAGCTGCGGAAGAACCCAGGGGGATGGTATTTTTAGTTTTCCCTTCTCCTTTCCTTTCCCTACCTCGCTGTTTTTATTGCTAACACAGTAACAGCTCCCATCTCGTAAAGGGCTGAGTTTATTTTCAGTGAAACACTGGTTCCAGCAGCGGGTTATTTTTGGATTCAAGGGCAGAGGTCCGCGCAAGCCGGGCGGCCCTGGGCTTCCCGGCTAAAGCGCCCCTTGCCGCTGCGATGGGCTGCGCGCACCCCCGCGCTCCCCCCTCTGCGCCCCTTTGCACAATTCCTGGGGTCCCCCCCCGCTCCCTGCGCACCCCTCGGGCTGCCCTGGGCCGCCCCCCGCGCCCCCCTTCGCACACCCCCGCGCCCAGCTCTCC
>NW_020799121.1:11719812-11733343 GCF_003259725.1 Athene cunicularia | reverse complement strand
GGTTCACACAGGGCTCCTGATCCCCCCCCCCGCTTCTCCCTGCCCCTGGCTGTCCTCGGGTGGGTGAGGGGGAAGGAAAAGATGTACGAGTTAAATTTCCTCGGTAAAATAATACTTGCGCTGCTTTTCCTGCGCTTAATTTTAAGGAGAGGGGGTTTCCATGGGCTGGCGGGGGGGGTCAGGATCGGGCCCTTAGGTGAGCTAAGGTGGGATTTTCTTATTGTGGCCAGCTGCGAGGCAGCACGCCGGTAGCTTGGAGAGCGCGGCTTGGAGCGGCTCTCTTTTTAAAATTTATTTATTTATTTTTTTTTCCTTTTAATTTTCGTTTCCCTCTCTGCCCCAGCTGAGCTCGGATGCAGCCTTTTGGGTCCCAATTGCGGGTGTTTGCCGGGAAAAAGCTCATCCCAGGGGCTGGCAAGCCGAAGCGCAGCCCCTGGGAAAGTCTTTTACAGGACTTCTCCCCTGGCATGTTTTCCTCCCCTTGCTCGTGTGAGCTCCCTGGCAGATGTTGTTCTTAATAAATAGAGGTTGTTAAAAGCAAATTAATTAAGGTGCATCGGTGCTGAAGTTGTTCAGTGATTCCTTTGGCTTTACTGCTGCTCGGGACGGTGCTCGCGTTTGGCCGTAGCGTGGAGCCTGGGCTGCTGGGGAAACTTCGGTGGGGCTTTAGGAATATGCCTAAAAGCAAGGATTTTAAGTGAAAAAGGAGTGATCCGTGGGGAGGGGTCATAGCAGCAGCTCTCCTTCCTGGGGAGGGCACAGGCAATGCGTTGTGGTAGGGAATTGTTTCAGGAAAGGTCCCTGCGGGGACAGTAAGAACAATTTGCAAGGAAGGAGGGATCAGCCCTGGGGGGACACACGGGAGGGACCGAAGGGGGTCCTTGCTCTGCTCACCCCAAAAAGCACTGCTTGCCCTTGCCCTCCCGCTCCCTCCTCTGCCTGGCGTGTGTGCAGCCATAGGAGCACTGGGAAATCCTGTTGAGCAGGAGACGGGGACTGGGGTGAGAGGTTTGGGGTGCAGGGCACAGAAAGTGGGGGGCAGGTCATGGGGCACCCAGCATGAGATGGCTTCGTGTTGCCAGGTGATGTCCTGTAGGTACTCCTCTGCTTTTATTGGAGGAGTTAAGAGCAGCAAAGGAGCAGGTTTTCTGTGCTTTCTCTTTTTTTATTGCTTTGACACATTAATGATAATCTTTTCGCTGATATTCCTCCCCTCTCGTCTCCTCCTGTGTGGGTAGCTACCATGGTGAGATTGGGCTGTGGGTGTAATTCTTCCAGCGCTCTGAGTCCTTAAACATATGGAAACCCACTTTGAAACAGTTTGTAGCTGCAAACCTACCGTCGTACCCATCCTCTCCCCTGCTCCCTGAATGCCTCCCTGCACGATGTGCGTGTTAGAAACTCGCAGTGCGCTTTCAGCTCAAGCTGTGAATAATGACTCGGTCCCCAGCCTGCGCCTCTCTCCTCTCCAGCATCCCTTCGCTTCCGTAGCGGAGCGCTGCCCAGTCCTGCCCGTGGCGTGGACCATGGCACTGTCTGCGTGTGGAGAGGGGGTTTGGGGTCTGGGAAAACCTCTTCTGGAAGAGGCGAGTGGCGGCAGTGCCGGGGAACCCCTCCCTCCGGGGCTGTGCCGACCCTCCTGCGGCTCGCCGCGCTCCAAGTTGCCTTTCTCCTCTGGATGACAGGGGTTAACGAACCACATCTTGGTTTGGGTTGTTGCAGATGGGAGAGACACCTGCATGAGTCATGCCGTGGTGCTGCCATCTCTGCAAAGCTCCCAGCTCACGCAGACGGTGGTGTTGGGCGCTTGCCATTTTTCTCTATTTATTTGCCTTTGCTCCCTCACCGGGGCTGGCTCTGGGCAGGCTGCGTTTCGGGGGCTAGAGGTGCGCTGGGCTGGGTTCCTCTGGCATCTTCAGAGCGGGTGGCATTTGTTCGCCTGTCAGGCAGGTCCCCTAAATAGCTTTGTGAAGGCCCAATTAAGAGATCACTCTCCTGTCCCCGGGTCTCTGGTGGCCCGGCTGCTGGCGCGCACGACTCCGAGCAGAGGGTGTGTGCGTGTGTTTGGCAGCCGAAGGCCGCTCACGCCGAGCTCGAGGATGTCTCTTGCTGGCATCAGGCCCCCGTTTGTTGCTGGCATCTAGGCAGGGTTTTTGGCCGCCTTCCTTGCTGGCGGCGGCGGAGCTGTCTCTGAGGTTGTATGAATAGGTATCCTGTGAATGACCTGGATGAGTTACCTGAATATTTTTTGTTTCCCTGCCTGATGCTATCTCTCCGGCTGGGTCCCCTGCCCCGTGCGCGGGCAGCGCCGTGCGCCCCAGAACGGATGGCCGGCTGGTGACGGCGGTGGGTATGGCAGCGTGGGGCCGGGGCGTGCGAAGCTTTTGTCCAACAAACCGACTGCTTCAGCCCCTGCCAGATGCGCTCGGGCTGTCGTGATCCGTGCGTGAGGAAGGACCTGTGAATTGCTTTTAGACTCTGGCTCCAGGGAGGTGTGGGTGGAGAGACATTATGCTTATTTTATTATGTGTCCCTGTATCACTCTACATAATATGGAGGCACTTTTTATGCAGAGGCTCTTCAGGAACAAAAATGAAAGACCTGTATTATCTGCCGTACAATAGATTTGCAGAATGTGATCGTACAAACTGTTGAAATGTCAGTTATTTCCCCCACGTTAGTGCAGATCTCAACATTTTATGCAATGACTGTCCAAACTGATGTGATTTGGGGGATAGTGTGGTAGGGGGAGAAGTCTGAAATTATTATACTGCCTCTTGCTCCAGCATCCATTAGAGCAATATATTTCAGATATTCTGATTTTACTTCCCATCAGTATAAATCTCAAGCAGCTCCTCTGAAGTCAGTGAAGCTGCTCTGGATTTATGCATCGCTGCTGTGACCGGTGTTGGGCTCCCTGGGAATGCAGGAGGCAACTGTGTGACTTGCCCTGCGCAGCATTTTTCACTTCAGAAATATCCTGTCACTGATGCTGCAGCATCCTTTGTATACTTGAAATGGGGAAGTCCACATCACTCACTGGTTTTGGGTTTTGATTATTTTTTTTTCCCCGTTTGTCAGGCTTGGTCATAAAGCTCCATTCACTGACACCTGACTCTTTGGCTGATCAATAGTCTCTTGAGGTTTGAATGCCAAAATAGTTACATTCAAAAAACCGAAAAATCAATAAAGTGCAATTAATTTGCTGTATTTTATTACCGGGAATGATAGGTGCTCCAAGACTCTCACTTCAAGCCCTATTATCTCTGTGTTTAAAGCAGCTTAGCGTGGAGAGGAAGGTACGAGTGCAGGAGCAGCTGTAGGAGGTTGGAGCAGCGGGTCGCAGCGACCAGGACACGCTCTGTGTCTCAGGCAGGATTTTTGAATCAGAGATGCGTTCCTGAGCCAGAGATGGCATCTCTTTGTTTAATTGCTGTGATGGGTTTGCCGTCATGGGTTTGGTCGCTCTCTGAGCCCAGGCAGATGTCTGGTGCACGCAGCATCTCTGGGCAAGGGCTCCCGTGTTGGAGAGAGGAGTCCGCACCACGGGGCGCAGCAGGGATTTGGGCTCTGTGGTGTTTTAGGCTCTGTGAAGTTTTGCCATTTGTGCCTATGGGATGATTTCTACCCTGGTGACCCCACGATGAGTCGGGATCCTCCTGCCCTTCTCCGTAGCTCCTCAGAAATGTGCTTTGAAGCCGGGCTGCTCCAGGGACCCACGCTGGCTGCTGTCCCCGGAGAGTCCCTTAGCTGGAAGGTGGAGGAAGCGAAGGTGTTGGGATTTGTAGCACTGGGTTATGTGGTGCTGCTCTTCCCCACCTCAGCGGCCGAGGCTGATACGGCGCATGAGTTTTGCCGTGATGGAGAGGTGGCTTCACTGGGCAATGTGTCTCGCTCGTGCAGGTGGCTGCAAACCTGTCCTGCCTTGGAGGTGCAGCTGGGGAGCAAAGGGGAGGTGACAGTCTCCTACATCTTGCAGGAAGCAAGCGAAACTAAAATATACTGGCCTTAATAAACATCCCACTGAAATAAATACTGTCAGCTCAACAAATTAAAATCCCTGAACTTGATTCCCCCCTTCTCCCCCTCGCCTAGGTATAACTAATGTTTATTAATGACAAGCCATGACTTGATTTGTTGGCGTAGCATTAGCACTTACCCCTGTCAGTGGCTCGGCTGATGCGCTGGCACATGGTGGTAAGGGAGATGCTTTCCCGACTACGGCTGTCAAATCCTCTCGCAGTAAGTGCCACGGAGGCTGGGGAGTGTGAGTTACCATGTGGTGCTCTAGATGTCGTGGAAGATGCTTCGATTTCATGCTGTTGGGAGTTTCCCAGCTGGCATTTCAGAGGAAGCTGTTCCCACGTGAGGACGGGCAGGCAGAAATTACAAGCACAGAGGTGCTCTGAGAGAACTTACAGGGGTGCACAGGGATTGCTCGGTGGGTATTTCCATTCCTCTCTGTGACAGAGTGCTGCAGTGGGGAGTAACGCAAGTGCTTGAAGTGTCTGCGGTGGGTAGATTTGGGGTGCAAGGACTTCACTGTTTGCACAGCACCTTGCACGACGGACGTTGAGTCTCAGGTGCAATGTAAATATTCAGCTTTCTTCCACGCTATCCAAAAATTCTCTTGCAGCACACTTCCAGCTTTTCTTTGTTTACATAAATGTGTTTGTTTCTGACTGCATTCAGAAAGCTTCATGAATTTATGATGTGCTCCAGATTCAAGCACACTTTCTTTTTTCCTTTTTTCTTTTTTTCTTTTTTTTTGGAAATGCTTTTTCTCCCCAAATTTTGGTGATGAAATGGCAAGAGGTATGCATATTTCAGCAGGCTATTGAGAGGCAATGTAAACACCATCTTTCATGGAAAATCAGTTTGTTCAAGTTCAAAAGCAGCCCAGCCTCCTCGCTTGATCAATTTGCCTGTCATAGGAGATGATTTTAAAAGTGGCGATTACGTCCTATCTTGTCTCTTGCAACTTCAGGCAAGGAAAGAAAAATGAAGTGTAGCATTTGATTTTTAACTCTGGTTTTTCTTTTTTTTTTTTTTTTTGGTGATGGTCGTAGTCAGGGATGAAGCAAAGGGGTGCCCTGAGGGGAGAGGGATAGCCAGGAGCAGAGATGCTTCCATGAGGCTGCCGTCTGCTGAGTAGACTGATTGGAAACTGTGTGTAAACCAGCTCTGCTCATCTCACCATGCCTGCACCAACTGGCCCTCCAGAGCCACTCTGCCCCATCGCTTCCCCCGCAGTGGAGGAGGAGACCTGCAGTGGCAGAAGGGTGGGCTGCTAGTGACAAAGATGATAAATCTTGGGGAGAGGGTACTTGGGGCTCTGCTGTGGTGTGACCATGTCCTCCTGCCCTGGGGCGTTGTGCTGCCCTCGGCTTAAAGACTCTGCAGGGACCAGAGGTGTGGCTATGGGGGGAGGATGGTGTAAAACCACCTGTGTTAGGCGGCTCTACCTCGACATCAGTGATAGTGCCACAGAGCTGCCCTGGATGGAAAGAAATGCTGGGGCTAAATGGAGAAGCAGGGACCAAAATCCTTCTTCTGGCCAAGCCAAGGGGCTCGGGAGGCTCCAGAGTGGGTGTTCCCACCAGGATCAGCCCACTGGATGCTGTGGGAGATGGTGCCTCTGGGCAAGCAGCTGTCCTGAGCCCATTTATCTGCACAGGGGTAACGCGTGCCCTAAATTCACAACACTGGGAGAGTTTGGTCACAGCCTGAGGGAGCTCTGGGGGGTGTTGACCTGGAGAGGAAAATAGTTCTGCTAGAGAGGGGGGAAATGTCATCCTCACTAACCAAGCAATAAAATCCTTCAGAAGATTAAATTAGAGGTGCAGATATCTTTGGGGTTTTTTTTGTTTGTTTTGCTTGTATGGGAGCATTTCAAAAACAGATGGCAAAGAAGAGATTTATTTCCCGTTAAGTGCAGAGGGCTGGTGCACAGGACCTTATCTGCTTGTGGGCCCTGTAATAAACCTGCCAGCAGGTGATTTAAATCCAGTTTTTCTGATTGGGAGAGTAGTGAAAGAAACAGGGTTTATGTTACTTATGAATTTTATGGGCAATGTTAGATTTTTAAGATGCAGGAATGATCGGGGCATGGCTCTGTAGCACCAGGGACTTTCATTCTTTTCATAAAGGATCTTCCCTGAGTCAGAAAAATGAACCATTTTTACATTATTTAGCAGTTGGGCTGCTGAATCCAGCTGTTTGCATGAGTGACAGACGCAACTATTTCATATCTCAGTTTAGGAGTGGTTGTCAATTAGCAGCAGCTTTTGCTTAGCAGCAAGACCTTTGCCGTGATGGTGAAGGAGGGCTGCTTAATGGATGCTGCAGCTCTTGAAACAAACATTTATGCTGCAGCTCAAAATAAAGATGAAACTCGCACCAAAAAAAGAGTCCATGCACCCTAAAAGGGAACCCTTGAGCAGATGGAGCAGGTTTCTATGCAACGAGCAGTAATTAGAAACCCAGCAAATAGTCGGTAGCTGTTGACTGTCTTTGATGCCCAGATTTTTGATTGAAAAAGGACCAAGTCCGGGATGAGTTTTGGAAGGGACTGGTCTGGATGTGTGCGTGAGGCAAGTCCCAGCGTGGTGAGAGACAACAGCCTTGTTGCCTCTGTCCCTGATTCCGCAGGGCTACGGCAGTCTGAAATGTCACTGCTGGTTTTGAAAGGCACTTAGAGAGCTGGGGGTAGGGGACTGATAAACACAGAAAGTCTGATTATCCTTCATCGAGCGCAAAAAGGACACAAGGCAGACCTGCACAATGAAATGGGCTTTTAAAATGTTGGAATGGAGGCATCTAGAGAGGATGGTAAAAGCTTTCTGGAAGCAGCAGAGCTCTGTCAGGGCAAGTGTGAAGGCCAGCGTGCCTCAGCCATCCCCAAGTCATGGGAATCGGAGCTGGAGAAGTTGGTGATTAAGCCGCCTTTCCCGTCTCCGATGGTTGTTCGGTACAGGCTGTTCCTGAGCGGGGCTGGTTTTCAGTGCTGCAGGCAGCAGGACTTCTGCCGCTTCCTTTGGCAGAGCGTTTCACAGCCTATTAGACCTCTCCCGTATTCCGCCTACGTTTTTCCTTCTCTGCTGCTTTCCATCATTTATTGGATGACCCGAATCCACAACTTTCCATCCTTATCACCCATCCAAAACCGAACCTGGGCAAAGCTACAAAACGGGGACAAATGGTTAAGCGGCAAGTGGGAAATGCTCGAAAGAAGCAGCTGAGCCTGGCATGTAAATACATTTACAGTTGGAGGTTATTTGGAGAGTAAAGGGCAAGGACTTGAAGTGCACGTGGTGATGAGCCATAGATTATGCTCTGTAAATACTCGGAAGGCAGTTACAGTTGCACTATCTAATTCATCTCCCACTAAGACATTCTCCTCCAAGGTGTTTGGAAGTAATGGAGTAGCTTAGTTACTAACATTATTAAATCCTCATCTCTGACAGCTACGAGAATTAATATACAAATTTTTTTTTTTTTTTTTTTTTTTAAATGCAGCTCAGTTACTCATTTCCTGTCTCTTGCTTAGGAGTAGCCCACTGAAAGTTATTAGCATGAGTGTTGGTGCAAAAAAGGCTCAACTCCATTAAACAAGAGAAACAAGCAAGAGAAAAACAGGAGATAGCATGAATTTTATTGCAGTCAAGGCTTTTTTTTTTTTCTTTTCAAATATTAATCGTTCATTGTTCTTCCATCTGTAGATCTCAAAGGGCTTTAGAGAAGAGAGTGGGCATCATCAAAGACATGGTCTGTGCTCTCCCATAGTCCCCACGAGTGGCCCCAGGGCAGCAGTCCCATGTGTAAAGCCCTGCTGGCAGGGAGAGCAGAGATGTTGGGTGAAGCTGGGCTTTGGGGTTATTTTTTTTAAGACAGCTGATGTTGTTTTTTTAGTGTTTTGTTTTTTTGCTGCTGCTTTTTGAGGAATGAGGCTCACCTTGGATGGGAGGCTGCCAAGGTGCCATGACCACTCCGATGGCCCTGGCGTGCTGAGCACCATCTCCTCCATTGTCTCAGCCCTGGCTTGTTTTTGTGGCTGAGCTGCTTGGCATCTCCAGGCTCCCTCCTCGGCACTGCCAAGGCGTGTGGGTGGGTGTCAGGGTGTGCTCAGGCTTCCCTAGGGTTGACATCACCAGGCTGAGTGCTGTGAGTTCTGTTAGGGAAGGGCTGAATTAACACTTGAGTCTATTGCTGAGTTTGATTTGCACCAGCCCGTTTAAAGCTGTTATGGGAAGCCTTAAGCAGAAAGGAAGAGATGAAGTTAATGTTCTTTACTGCTGAAATCAAAGACTGTCCTACAGAGCAAAGCCCCGCCTGTGGTGCCCACCCCATCACCCCCCCTGGTGTGATGGAGCCAGGCAGCCCGTGGGCACTGGGGACGTCTTTTCAGGGACAGCACTGAGGAGCTGTTCTTCAGATGTGACCTTTTAAACCCCACATGTCCACGCTGCACACCTTATTTCACCACAAAGGCCTCCCTATTTGCAACACCTTTAAGTGTCATTACTGCTGTTTGCTGTAAGCCCCGGGGGATGCAGGCTTTAACAAGTATCAGCTCCTGGGTGCAGCTTCAGCTGTGTCTTATCAAAGCATCCTGCTCATCCAGAGTTAAAATATCTTCCTTCCTTTCTCTGAGCATATTGCAGCCCAACACATTAAATGCATTAGAAAGCTTTATTGCATTTAGCCAATTAACAAAAAGGGAAAGTCAAAGAGAAGTCATTGCTTTGGTTCTTACACCAACCAGCAAACTTTTAGATGTTTTTTTCAAACTCCCTTAGGCTCTCTGTCCCCACCACACCTCCCACAGCCGGCGGTGCTGATAAAGCCAAGTCCAGTGTGATTCAGCAGCCGGGCTCCCCGTGTCCCCTGGCCAAATGCCCCTGCAAGATGTGGAGTCCCCATGGGGCTCCACATGCCCCAGCAGCAAGCCTCATCTGACACGAGCAGTTTACTTTCGTCATGGCTGAAGAGCCCTCAGCCCTCCTGTGCGCCTGTGGTCTAATGCGTTTAAAAAGCTGCAGATAAATCGCAGCTCTCCCGGCTGCTCCCGATACGTGGCCGGTGCTCAGCCCCAGCTGAAGGTTAGGTCCTGAGGGGGTCTGCAGCTGGCCGGGCTGAACTGACCCTGTATCCTTGATGTTTCAGCTGGCTCCATGGACTCATGTTCAGGACAATGACCACGGTGGGTCTGTGGCCATTGTGAGCAAAGGGCCGAGAGCAGGAGCAGCCCAGCTCTAGTCTGTATCTGTCAAAATGCTCAGCCCAGTTAGGTGTGCGGGGTCTGGGAACGGCCGTATCAGACTCCAGTCTGTGGGACTTCATCATCTGAGTTATCTCCCTGAATGGCAGTCTCCTATTGAAAATGATCTCTTTCAGCAGGGCACTTGCATTTATTTACTGCACAGCTTCTCCCATTAGTATAATCATTACTCCTTGGACTGGGTTTGAATTCAGAGCATCCCACTGTGGTACTTAGAGAATTAATTACAGCGATGAAGGAATTCCTCTAAAGACTTCTGTGAATTGGTCTGGTTGAAGTGTTTTAGCTTTGCTTCAATTGGTGCAGCTCTTGTCAAAGGATTGTGAGAAAATGCATGGGTCAGTGATTTAGATTAGGCAAATTACGTTAGAAAAATTGATTTGATTTAGAAAGTGAGCTTTCAGATCACAGGGAATTGCCTGGTTCTTTCTCTGCTGTGCTCCTTCTCCCTGAGGATGAGCAGAGGCAGATAATTCAGGGTTAAAGTAAGTGGCTATTGTAAAAGGTTCGTCTGAGAGTGGACGAGAGATGGGTTGACACAATATCTTTAGATAAACGATTATTGACCCATATATTGCTATCTGTGCGTCAGCTGGAGATACGGACGGATGGGATCGCTTATAAACAGGACTCGCAGGCAGTTTGTGTGGCTTGTTAAAGAATTGGGTCCTTATTTTTAGATTTGGGTTTATGATTTTTTTTTTTTTTCCCCCCAGAAATGGCATTTCTGTACCGCATACCTTCAGAGTCGGTGCGGATCTGGCAACGTGTGCTGTGTGGTTGCCTTTGCCAGCCCAGCGCCTCCTTGCCTGGCTCTGTGCTTAGTCATTCCTGGGGCTGGGAGTCTGCTTTTCATGGGGTGTTTTTACTTCCTCAGATCAAACCGAGTGTTTCCTTCTGTCCCTTGTCCTCGTCTTAAAGGGACTGCAGCCCCTGGGCTGCAGCAGGATGATGCCAACAGCGGGCACGTTGGGCAGTGTCTCCTTGGAGGATCGGTTCCTAAAAAGCATCTTCTGAATGAGCAGTTCCCTTCCCTGGAGGCTGAGGAGTTTCTTCCAAGTTGTTCTTCTGATGAGCTGTGTTTTGCCTGTGAGAATGATGGGTTGTGAATGCAACGGCTGCTGGCCGGAGACCCAAAATGTTCGCGACTGTTTGTGAGTTGGTTACTGCTGCGAATGGGCTCGATGAGTTTGTCAGGGTAGAGGGATGCAAGTTTGGCAGCAAGTGTTTCAGCTTTCACTTTGTAAAATTTATCTTTTAAAAAAACAGTTAAGGAGACGGGCTATGTCTAGCAGTGCGTTTTGTTTCCTTGTCACCTTGCAAACCCCTTTAAATTCCAGCTTATTTACTGGAGAGATCTCACTTGTGGTCTGGCTGGTGCTGGTGGCATTTCTCTCCAGGGCACAACCACCATCTCCCTTGGCACAAAAATCCAGGTGTGGGGGTCTGGTGTGCCTGTGCCGTTCCCTCACCCCCAGCGTGGGCATGAGAGGTGCAGGGCACCGGTGGAGCCGATGTGGCTGGGTGTCCCCTTCGGCTCCGGGGGTGCGTGTGCACCCCAGCTCTGTGCAGACAGTCTCTTCCATTCCCCAGCCTCGGGCTGGGCAGTGAGATGGAAAGTGTGAGGAGAGAAGGATGCTGGGGAGCGCTGGACCGGAGGCTCCCACCAGCAGCTGAATTCAACGCTGCAAAAAAGAAGTTGCAAAAGTAGAAATCCATCTGTCCACTTAGTGGGAGAAACCTAAGATCATTTCACAGTAATCAGCCCCCTGGTGTTTAAAAAAAACAAAAATACTACAGGTTTTTGCTTTAACGGGGATAACTGGCAAAATCTACAGTACATTAATGTGCTCAGAGTCTGTGTTTGTTTTTTTTTTCTACTTTTGACAAATAGAAGGTGTATCATATTAAAAAAAATAATATAAGAAAAAAAATTTGTCTTTGCTTTTTAGATACCTTGTATCTGCCGTAGCATTTTGGAGGTATTCCTTCCTCCCTGAAACTCTCTAGTTAATTACCAGCAGAGTTATTGGAAAGTGGATGTTTTTCTTGGCCGCGGGTACAGTTGGATGGTGAACGCTGTCATCGCCACATATCTCACAGTAATACATTCTCAAGGTGATGCATTATGCAGGTGCGTTGCCATGCTATAGCTGCTTGGCTATATCAGTCTCCATTAAAATCCACAGTATTCGGGGATTTTAATTTGGTTGTAAAAACTTGCTCTAGGCACTACCTCAGATGACAAAGTCTGGGAGTGTTTTGGGTTTTTTTTTTTGTAATCTTATTTTATTTTTTCATGCGTTTCCTATTTTTTCGTTTCCCCTTAACTGTAAAGACACGGAGGAAACGGGCTACAAAGGCACTGCTTGATTCTTGCTTATATGAATTGACAGACATTGAGTTGGAGTAAGATCATAAAGATTTCTACCACCATGTCTTGAAACAGTCATTCAGACTAAAAGAGGGGTTACAAACAGTGGGGTTTGAACGTGGCAAGCTCGAAGGTGTCTGTAAGGAGCCCTTGTTGCAAGAAGTTGCCGGGGAGGGGTGTTCAGGGTGGGCATTTCCCCCAGCCAGGTGTGGGTGGCATGTCTCCACTGCCCCTGGAGGGATGCACCCCCTGTCCCCAGCCAAGGCTGCGCCCACCTGGGTCCGTGCTGCTGCCTCAGCCCAGCGTTTCGCAAGGGCTGGGGCGAAGAGCTGGACACTGAGCACAGGAGTGAGACACAGCAGGGCTTTGCTTTGGGACTGGAGTTGTTGAATTGCAGCAGATGCTTTGCTGCTACACAACAATTTGTAATTAAAACACAACTTGCCATCCTGATTAAATTAAGCAGATAAATTCATTTGCAATATTTTTTTTCCCCCCTGCATTGTGTAATTAGCAACATATGATGCTTACATTAGCTCAATTAAAAGTTATAATGATTAATTTGCACATCAAAGCCTCCCCATGAATCAACGGGTACAACACACCGGAGCGAGCTCAGTTACAGTGTGGTTGTGTGAAGTGCCCGCACGGACGGACGTGTCCCCCTCCCGCTCCTGTGGCGTGAGGGCAGCGGCGTGATGGATGCTCCGGAGCAGTGGTTCCTGGTGTTTCCGTCCTTCTGGAAGCCAGCCGTGTTGGTGTGCCTCGAGTCCCTCCGTAGGCACTTGCCCACTGAGGCTTGCCAGGATGTGGCAGCTCCTTCCTTCCATCTGAGTTGGGGTGATGTATCCCAGAGCACCTGACTGACTGTGCTGCTCTGAGCACTTAAAGTGATAGTATTAAGGTTACTGGTGGTTCTTGTCGTTGCCTTGTGAATATAAGCATCGTCCTAAAGTGTTTTGGCCAAATTCTGAATGTTTTACTGAGGTTAATCTTTGATTTAACATGAGCTTTGCCTGAAGGCTTTGTATGTCAGACCGTGGCTCTAACTAGTAAAGAACATTTAAGCAACCCAAAACCAACAGGAGAACTACTATGAGCTAATTATAATGAATTATTTTTTTCTTTCTTATGTAGTCATAATATTGTCTTTCTTTCCACCTTCTGCTGAGCTGTGAAAATATTCTGCAAAATGATATTTTTGAGTTGATGGAAAAGTACACCCCTGTCAACAATATTTTTCTATTGCTCATCAGAGACAGGCTTCATAACAAAAGAGATCCATGTTGGAAAAGTACATCGGCTGCAAACAGTTTATTCAGCCTTCCCAAATAGCAGGGACGGTTTATGAGTTCCTGCTCCGGCTGAAGATGAAATGCAGAATGTGGCTTCTGATCTTTCAGGGAAGTGGACAGGGCAGCTCGTAATAATGTATTGCCGTTTTCACAAAAGATGGATTTTATATTAAAGGTTCCAGTGGAAAAAGGTCTGGAGGTGTTAAAATATTTATATATTGTTTAAGTTACTGTATGAGGGTGCTGTTTCCTTCCCTAGAGCACTGTAGGGGTTGTGGACACATAAGCGAGTGGGAAATGAGCTCCCACCTTTTTTGGTCCGCGTATGTGTCTGTGTACATACATGCACGTGTGTGCACTGATGTTAAATTGGTAGGGTGTTAAATGTTTCACTTCTCCAACCATCAATTTCAATTGAATTTCATAAGCCATTAAAGTTCTCCGCTGCTTCCTTTGCTGTTCCAGTTACGTGAGCTCCAGCCATTTAGCTGCAGGTCCTGGGGCGTGATTGCTCTGTGGAGCAGCAAAAGTAAATTGGTTCCTGATGTAGAATCTTTTTTTTTAATATATATATATATATAT
>NW_020799121.1:11676361-11719762 GCF_003259725.1 Athene cunicularia | reverse complement strand
TATATATATTTATTTTATTTTTTTTTTTTTTTTAATGTCTCTAACTCACTGTGAGTGATGATGTTGGGCTGATGATGTGAATTTTCAAACTTGGCTTTTTCTGGATCCCCCCCGACAGCATCTTTTTGAAAAAGCTTTTGTATCTACCTTGAATAACAAAGTCTTATTTGTAGAGGAAGAGGATTTCTTTTTGTTGTTTATGTATTTATCTTTAGAATCAGGGTGGAAAGATTTGTCTGGGGTTTTGGGTTTTCTCCCTGTAGATTTGAACTGTTTATGAGAATGATACTTACTTGGATCAAAGATCTCTGGCAATCCTGACTTTGTGTCAGTACTGGCAGCGTGACAAATAATGTATCATTTCCCTTTCTCCCACCTTTATTCTCAGGATAAATAAATGGTTATGATCTCTGTGCTAAAAAATAATTGGTTGTGGCCCTTAGAAAAAAAACTTAAAATCCATAACACCCTTTGAATAGATGATTTAATCTTTTCTGTTGGTTTGTGTTTTGCACTGGTGAGTGAGTGTCTTTGCTGCCAGTCTGAAGCTAAACTTGACAAAGTTTATGTGGAGGCTGAGCAGGTTGAGTCTGTGGGAAGGAAAACTTGATAAATAATTTTACTGCTTTAGAAAGCAGTTCCCACGGTGGGAGCTGAGCAGCGGGGATGCAGCAGGGCCGTGCCGCTGTGGTCTGCTGGTAGAAATGTTTTGCACAGCATAAAAGCTAAAGAATTTGCCAAAATACAGAACGAGTGGAGAAAAAAAAAAAAGAGTAATTTTTATTTGCCATGTGATTTTTAAAATAGCTGAAGCATCTTCTGAAATGGGCGTGAGTGGCTGCTGAGACCCGCTGGGCAGGAGCTGACTGCTGCGTGTTCCTTCTCCAGCTGCCCCTGGGGGTTGATGAACAGAGGGAGGTGTCCACCGGGGCTTTCCTGGGATTTCTCTTGCTTTTCTTGCTTTTATGGCAGTGGATATGAGGATGAACTACCGTATTTTACATCTCCTGTCCCCTAACAGCCAAATGGTGCTGTGCAGCCGGCCGGCTTGGGTCTGCCTGGGGGGACCAAGCTGGCAGCCCAGTCCTGAGCACTCCACCTTCCCGGGGCATTAGCCTGCTGTAGTTTCCAGCAAGGCCAGATATAAAAGATTAGGCTGGACCTGTACTCCTTGTCTGGGGATAACTGCAGTGGTTTCATTTTTTTTTTTTTAATGCTGCTAATTGGTGCTCTCAGCCTCAGCTCCAAAGCTGCTGCCTGGGAATCAGTGTGAACAGTTATGGAAGTGGGTTTAAATGCTTAAACCCATTGTACTTTCATGTGCTTATTCCTTCCAGAAGGATGAATATGCCCCGAGTCCCCACGTGCCCAGGACAAATGCTTGCCCTGAACCCTGCACCAAGGCTCCAGGCACCTCCCCAGCAGAGCCGGTACAGGGGGGCTAACACCAACGCCACGAGGAAGCCCGTCCCCGCTGCACCCCCTGTGCTGAGGGAGCCCCACGTTCAGTCTGTTCGCTCCATATTCCAGATGGGGCCTTCGGATGCCAGGATGGGCGTTGGTAGAGCATCCAACTTCCCTCCTGCCCAGAGGAGGAGAGCATCCCTTCTCCTCTGACCTGCCCATCACAAGCATCAATTACTCAAGCCAGTGGCCCTGTTCAATCAGCAGGGTTGCTAATTGGTGCCTGCTGTGGTCCTTGTAACGCCATGGCTGCACCACTCATGTTGGTCTGTCCAGGAGGACAGTTGGTGCCTGTCCCTCTGTACTCTGTGGTGGGGACACCGCACTTGCGCAGAGGCAGAGAAGGTTTAAGCTGTGTCTGTGCTAAAAGCAAAGAAAAAGCCTTACTCGATGGGTTCTCCCATCATGGCAGTTGGCTGCAGCCATGCATTCCCCAGGTTTGGAGCTCCGTTCCCGGTGGTTCTGGAGGGCTTTTGGGTGAGGGCTCATGATTTCTTCCGAGACGGAGAAGCACCATCCAGTTGGATGTACACTCTTGCGAGCCAGGCCAATTAATTCTGCTCCGGGCATTGAGCCAGCGATGGTAGGAAGCGGTGATGAATAGCCAGGCTGTCGCTTCCTCCTCCGAGAGAGCATTTTGGGAGCTCAGGAGCCGCTGCGGTGGGTGTGTTTCCAGAACGCTTTGCAGCTCGTTTCTGTTGGTGAGACACAGAGCTGGCGAAGGTGCTGCTTCCATGAAGTATCCTCTGCGGATAATGAGTGAAGTTGGTTTTAAATGCCTCTTTAAAAGCTGGCTCTCCACCAAATTTATTCTGTGGTTACTGAGTTGTGAGACCCCGGGGTGGTGACTCAGTGCCCTTGGGATTTTTTTTTTTTTTTTTTTTTGAAAGCCTCATCTGGTGCTTGCTCAGGGGTCACTGAAGGGAACCTTGTGCCAGCCAGTGGTGTCCAGAGGTTGTCACCTCATGGTGGCCTTGCTTGGGCTCATCCAAAATGAGCTGCAGGTCCTCGGGCAGGTGTGCAGATCTCCGTTAGCTGTTGGCAGCTTTAATCAGAAAAACTGGATCGAGCATCACCTTATCGTCTTATCTCAGGAGGTGGCCAGTTCAGACTGATGATGAGGGGCAGGATCTCTGTTGTCTCTCGCCTTTTATCTACAGTTTTTCACTGGCAGGAAATGCAAAATCCTTCCCATGGTGTTGGGGGGATCTTTGGGGCTCATGCATTTCCACCCCCCACCCCCCTTGTTTTAAGGCAGGCTACGTGCTTCTTTGTGAGCCTGTTCACTCAGAAGCCTTTCAGGTAGGGATTTCCAAGGTGCTGCGTGGATGATTCTCTACTTTTTTTTTTTTTGTCTGCAGGCAAAAAAAAGTGATTCTGAATGCTGCTGGTGAGATAAGGCATCCAGGCGGAAATGCAACTCCCTCCCCCAAAAAAGAATTAAAAAAATGATTGTGTTTATGCGGAGGGATAATTGTCCAGGCTGTTTCATTGGTTGCAAATGACTCCAAGTGTGGTGCTTCAAGACCAAGAGAGTGCCCAGGGCCTTCTGAGTATGGCTGTGAAAGTAAAGCAAGTGCTTGTGTTTAAAGAACAACATGGGGTATTGTTTATTTTTGCTCCTAATTAGAGGGAGATGCGAGTGGTCTAATTCCAGTATTTTAAGAGCAACATTCAGCCAAAATGATGGACAGGGAAGATGAGAAGAGACTGCTACAAGCCAAAAGCAGCAAACCCATGAAGCAGAGCTAGAGACAGCTTTAAAGCTATGAACATAATTGCCCGAGGAGTCTGCCAAGGAACCAGATGCTGTAAATGAAAGAATAACTTCCATGGCTTGGCATCTGCCTGCGATCCAGGGAGAGGAGGAGGAGGAGCAGGGGAACTGCATGGAGGGCTGGGAAACAGTTCCTCCAGCTGTGAAATGGGTACCTTCAAAAATATTTGGTCTGTACTGGTATCTTTGTATGGAGGAGAGTGAACCTGTTGGAAAGAGGAGAGGTGACGGTCAGTCTGGGCTGTTTGACCCTATTCTGCATGTTTGGTGTCAGCGTTACGTGGTTGTCCAGCTGCTGGGAAGATCTGGGTGCTGCAGCAGGTGGTAGTAAATGAGGAAGCTGTGGCTGGGTTGAATTCGGGACCTTTTTGGGACCCGTTTCTGACCAGAACCCTATGGAGCGGTCTGTTGGCTATGCATGGTCAAGCTTGGCTGATTTTTAAAATAAGTGGCTACACGTGACTTGTCTGAGGTCAAATCACACTTGGCAGCACTCTAGTTTCGAAAACCGGACTGGAAAGTTCCTGTTATTTTTCTCCCCAATTTATTTTTACAATTATTGTTAAAATAATTGCAGTCCTAGCAAAGGTAAACAGCTGGGTTTGACATAATCAGTATGTAAACAATATCCATCACTTACGTGGTATAAAACCTCTGCAACACATTACCGAGGCTGCATCTTAAGGAAAAAAATCAAGAGCCTTTATGGGAAGGGGAGCAGAAAATCAGCTGGGGTTCTCCTTCTGCATTGAGTACATGTGGATAATGGCCTCAGTGTTCGCTGCAGCGACGCAGTCTCCTTTCTGCTTGCTCTTGAACCAAACACCCCAGAAAAAAAGTGATAATAACAGTGCTGAGCATGGGGCATCTTCAGAAAGCTGTGCTGGCAGTGCTGCCCGGTGTGCATAAACATAATGTGCCTTTCGCAGCTGGGGAAATCAAGGCAGGGAGCAGTAATTAGAGGTAATAGGGGAAGTTCATGCAATTTCAGGCAAGGACAAGGAGGATAGTGCTGTTTTTCAAGTCAGGGAAAGGAGGGAGAGCTTTGTTCAGAGGTTAGGCATATTTTTACTATTTTCCTAGCCTTCTGTTTTCTGCTCTTCTTTCTAATCAGTGGAGAGGTTCAACGTGCTCCTTAGGTGCATGGGGATCAGACAGAGGTGTGAGTGGGCTGGAGGGCTTGGGGCTGGGGAGCATCCCTGGCATGCTGAGGAGCCTGGCGGGGAGTGGGGGGAAAGTGGATGCGGCTGGGGGTGAATTCAGCCCCTGCCTCCCCGTGCTTGTGGCAACCTGCTGCACGCGCATCTGTGCCTGTAGTAGTTGCAGATGTTTTGCCTTGAAATAACAAAGTGTTTTTGCAAGGAGGGGCAGGGGGAGGTCTCTGTGCATTGCTGCAGCTTGGGGACACAGTTGTGTGCAAGTCAAATAGCCACATCATGTCGAGTGCTGAATGACTCTGCTTATTAATATAATAAACCAGAGGAACATGCTGTGATGACAGTCTCTGCAGTGAGAATCCAGGGGGTTATTTTAACCAAGGCAGCATTAAATCTTTCCGTCTCCTGAAAATTGCACCCTGGAGATCTGGGCTGTAGGGTAAGAGGGTAGGAACATTTAACAAGGGCTTGCAGGAGTTTTTATGCATATGGTGGTCTCCAGCACAGTGCTTTGCTGTCTGAGGTTTTTATATCATGCTCATCACTGTAGTTAAGTTCCTCAGACGTGATAAGGAGCAAGGCACTATCTCTTGCTCTCTTTTATTTTTTTTTAAATGTTCCTTCTCTCCTTAGCTTCAAGATGAAAATTTCTCTGCTGTAGCACTGGTACAAGACCTTTTCAGATGTACTATGTGAAAACATTCTGTCATCCCCTGCTTCTGAAGCTGGGAAGTGTGTGTGTATGTATGTTCTATATATACACATACACACTACAGAGATACATGTGTGTATAGAGAGATTTTTTTTCCCCCTACTTCCTCTCAGATAAAATAGGCCTTTTTTCATCTCTTTAACAAAAACTGAGTGTTTGTTAGGTGATGGAAGATCAAATCTGCCCTGGGTTCCTCTGATGGGCTCACAGTCCTGATCTGCTGCGATCAGTTCAAGGGCAATAGCACTTCTCTCCAGCACCCCTGACACCAGGATTTTGGTCACTGAGCACATGGGTAGGTTCACCAAACCCTTGGGGAATGGGGTTAGTTAATGCTGATAGCCTGACTGCCTCCCTCAGAGCCTGGGAAGTCTCTGAGCCCACAGAGGGACCTGCACAGGGCTTTCCAGGAGGCTCTGGTCCCTAGCAGGAGGTAAGAGATAAAAATGCAAAAGGCAAATCTCTCGGAGAGAACAAGTTGAGGGGAGTCCCTGCAGGTTCCTCTGAAGTATTTTGCATAGTCCGCATGCCTATCGCCAAGCACATTGGGCTGGTCTGTGTTGCTTTATCCCGAAGTGGAGCTGGAGTACCTCGGAACCGAGGGCTTACCTTTGCCAGCCCCTGGTGAAAAGTGCACCTGAATCTTTCTGTGTTTCCTGGAGGTTGGCTCGACGAGGCAGCCGCTTTCTCTTTTCTTTTTCTCATCGTGGAGAGATGTTCAGTACATTGTCTGAAATAACTTTTTTGCCTTATCAGGGAGGTTCCTTGAAGCTGTGATTGACTCTTTCTCTCTTTCAAGCAATGGCATTTTACCTGGGAAAGCAGCCAGTCAGTATTTTCAGCGCAGTAGAATTCTGCCTTGCATTAAAAGGAGGTGGTTCCAGATTCTCCTTGGGTTTTTTTTATCCCCTTACGATGATCTCATTTTACTTTATACCCTCTCTACCATCCTGTCCACAGTCTCTCTAGCTCCTTCTTAGGAACACTCCCATCAGGTGGGCACTTCTTTAGTTTCACTGAAACAGCACCTGCAGGACCAACAGGTGGATAATCCGGAGTCCTCAGCTACATCATGATGGGCAGCTGAAATCTCCTTTAAGTGACCCTGAAATGAGGGCTGAATTATTACTGATTTATTTTTTTTTTTCTTTTCAGTGGGGATGTGTGATAGTACTGAAAGTAAATTGAAAGTGAAGATGATGCTGGATACTGGCAAAAATCTGAAGAAGCCAGGAGAGAATTTCCAAAGCAGAAACAAACTGTTCTTAGTTTTTCATGCTAGTTTAACATATTCATGAAAATTGCCTCAATTTAACTTCAGGGGAGAAGAGAAGCTACAGGGTTGGTGTAGCTGGAAGGCTGCATCCTGTTTTAGTAAGTTTGCTATACTTTGGATTTTCACCAAGAGGTGTTTTGGGGTTTTTTTATGATACTTTCTACCAGCACTTTTCCACACCTGGTTCTTTTTAAAAAGCGCTCTGCAGTCTGCAGGAAAAAGATGCTAAGTACAGTTATCCCTGTTTCGCAGGTAGGGGGAACTGGCGGAGATGGGCAGTAACTTTGGTCCCTGTCAGAGCCGGGAACAGAGATGAGCCCTTAGGTCCCACGTCCCCTGTGGTGCAACACTGCATGCCCCTGCCTGGGAGATGTCCTGGCAGCGTGCAGCTGGAGCAGGGGGAGTAGAGCTGAGCCGGCCGTCCTGCGCGACTCGGCCTCGTTTTATGTGCCTGCCCTTGGGTACAGTGAATTACCCTCTGTGTGATGAGCAATGAAAGCAGTGGTGAATATTTTGCGTTATATATACCTTATATAGCTGGAGGCATGAAGCCTTGATAGACTTGGCTACTAGTCTGGCCTTTCTTGCCAGTTAACTAATCTGGGGTTGAATATCTCCACCCCTCCGGGCATTGGTTTTCCTGTCTAGCGCTTTCCCTCCTCATCATTTCTCCATCATTAATCTGCCCATATTCAGGTGGGATTTAAGACATACTCACTTGGCTTTACATGATGGAGCTAATCAGTTCTGCTCAGGTCGTTGAGGTACATAAAAATGCACTCAGAGTCTGGAGATGCTGCTGGTTTTACTGCTTCCTTTGCAAGGTCCTGCAGCCACCCAGCAAGTCAGTGTTGGTCACGGATCTCTCTCCGGGACTGAGACTGCTTGGACTCAGAGGGATGGGAGATCGGTTGGCATCTGGAGTTACTAGGAATGTACTCTGAGATATCTTGTTAATGTAGCACCACCACCTCTGCATATCCACCTCCAGCAGCTGCACAGAGTGAAGGTCCGGGACCACGTGGGCACAAGCCAGATTTGTTCTGATGCTTGAAATGCAGAGTTTCCTGCCTAGTACCTGGTAGAACATGATCCTCTGCAATAAATGAGCAATGCTGCCTTGTGCTCTGCTTAGGAAAGGGCTTCAAGGAGTTTTATTGTGTAACTTCTGCTGTGCCTCTTGTGTACAAGCTGGAGACTTCAGTTTCTGGGTCTACTATATCCTCCTCTAAATTTAAAAAAAAGAAAAGTCCTTAAGGAAAAGAGTAATATACTGTCAAATTTTCATAGTTTCCTTCACATAAGTGTGGCCTTGTTGGGGTGATCGTGATACTGATAGGCACAGATCCTGCAGCGTGCTTAAGTAGAGGCATAAAAGTTTGCAGGATATGGGTTGTAGATGTTAAGGTCTTGCAGCCCAAAGGCATTCCTTTCCTGTCTTTGCAAATGTTTCTGATGCTGTATAAATACTGTCTTTGAGGTTTACCAGCAGCTAACATTATTGCATGCTTTCATTTAAAGCAAAATCAGAGCGCCTGTTTCATATCTCTAAGAGAATTATAAAAGCCCTCTTTGCAGCACTGCAAACAAATGGAGATTGACAGTTATTAGTTTATGATCTAACTGCTCTGACAGGGTTGGACGCAGAGGGATTTTTCAGTCGCTGGCTGTGAGGCGTCCCTTGTACGTGCCTGAGAGGGATGCTGAGTCCAGCACACCTTTGCTGACCATCTACTTGGCCCCTGCTGGGGATCTTCAGGCCCTGGGAGGGTGAAGGTACTGGTGCTGAGTAAACTGGGCAGGTCGCGGAGCAGAAACCTGCTCTTTGCAGCAGATGCTGAAAAGGGGCTGTAGAAGCTGTTTTTCCTTCCGTGCCCTTGTTTGTGGGTATTCGGTCGCCGTATAGAAACTGAAGATTATTATGCACGTTGCAGGTCGCTTTTAGTAACAATCGGCATGAATTTAGCACCTAATAAATGTCTAATAAATCTGAGTTAAATCTTTAATTGAAGAGCTTAATGTGAAGAGTAGCAACGCAAAAAAACCCAACCTACCTGTTTGGTTGCTATTGCTCTGCTGTTCGCTGTCTCTGCTGTGTGAGGCAATTACTGCAGTTCATAATAGCTCGTTTTATCTAAGTATAAGCAGCATCACTGCTGGAGTAAGGGTTCGGGCAGCACGGGTCCCTCTCTGCCCTGTTCGCAGGTACAGCGTGGGCCACTACTTGCCTCCCAGAGCATCACTCCAACCCCCTGCCTGTCACGTCTGGCATATGGCATTGCAGCCCTTAAATATGATGGTTTTCATTTGTCAGAGCTGTCAGTGATTTGAATGAACCTCTGGCATGTTCATCCATCCCGAGTGGAGGTCCCAGCAAAGCTTTCTGGTAGTGGGGAGAAGTTTGCTCTTTGCTGATAGTTTGCAGCAGCAAAGAGACAAGTATGTTATTGATCACAAATGACTGTGGGTGAGCCCAAGCACTCGGATTGCTGGTGCAGGCTGGTTTTTGGGACGACAGGAAGCTTTGCAGTGGTCACTGGCGGGGAAAGCAAGGCATCACCTTGGTTAATTAACCAGGACCATCCGCTTCCTGTGATGCTGCGGCGAATTGGGAGTTAAATTTTTGTAAATCACATGTAGTAAGCACCCTGTTTTTTTTAATATTTTGCATGCAGATAGTCCTCCTGCTTCTTGTCGTCAGTATTTTGATTGCTGTTGAAATCTCCCTCCTCCCTGGGTGTAGGCAGCAGCGTAAGGATGGGCATACATGGGCTATATTGCTAAGCAACACTGCCAGAGCGCTGCGTACCCCAGGTGCTGTCATTACTGCACATCCATTTTGCATCGTCCACTGCCTCGGTGCTGCGCTTCCTTCATTTCGATCTTGCAGCCCAGTCGATATCATTGATTAGGGGAGATTACAGTGATCGTAAAGTTAAGCAGAAAATGGCATTGCCTGTTGCTGGTGGGAGGCTGATGGCACAGGAATGCTGTTCGCAGGGAATTGATGCTCATGGCTATTGATTGGCAAACACTTTGCATTGCATTGAATGTCAGTCTAGTTAGTTCATAAATTTATGGATGTCATTCTGCATTTGGCACAAACTTACCTGCTTTCTGTGTCATTTTGTCTGGAAAGTTTGTCTAAAATGGCAATGTGATCCGATACGAACAAAATGGAGATAAGGGAATAAAATACTAGCTTTATTATTTGCATTTACATCTCAGAGCAGTGTTTAGCATACCTCTGTTTTTCTAATTTTACTTTTTAACATGATTTGAAGCCCAGGGAGAGTCATTACACGTCGATATAATGATATTGGTACAATATTGGTATTTGGAGATGGTTGTCACATAACTTTAGTTTTCCATGCACAAGTGCGTAGTAAATACACAGCATTTATTTAATACTTTGGGGACAATTTTAAGTCTTTCAAATATATGCTGGGTAATTGAAAACAAATGTTAGCTTCTCTTTAATAGCGCTTCACAGTAGTCACACTGCAGTGTGACTGAGTTTTCATTTTAGTATTCTTTGGAGACATTTGAAGTATGTGGCTTCTTAAATCTGAGCTGACTTTAGAGCATGGGGATCGCTCGGTAAAATGCACTGTTGCAGCCTTTGGAGGAGAGTCTGCAGGGAGTGGTGTTTGCCCCTCTGGCTCACACTTGGCCCATTCAAAGTGGATGCACTCCTTGCAGCTGACCAAATTTGTTAAAAACTTTGAGGCTATTGTGTGAAAGCAGAGGCTCTTGTGTGGCACCTTGCAGCTGGGAGGCAGTTGTTCCACGCAGCCTTGGGAGCCTTGTGAGCTGTGGTAGCACAGGGACTCATCATGCTCCCTCAGGGCTCTTTGTGGGCCAGATCCAGCCCATGGGGTGCTGCATTTGTGTTTCAGTTTTGCAAGCAGTGAGGCTTGCTCAGAGGAGCTGACCTGCATTCGGAGCGTGGCTTGAGCTGCTGAGCCAGCAGTGATCCTGTATGCCACGTCCCCAAGGGGCCCGCGGGCTCCAGGTGGATGCTCAGTGGTTTTGCTGTGGGGATGGGACTCTGGAGGCAGCTTGGCTTGGCCCTGCAGTGAAGACCCATCCCTCGATTGCCAAAGGTGAGCCAGAAGAGAGCGATGCCTTTTACTCCCCGCAGCCTGTTGAATTTGGACTGGTGATGCTGAGGAGGTGTGCCACGTGTGGGATGTATCTTGTCTAACAATTAGTCATCAAAAAAGGGTGCTTTGGTTCTCTGTTTAATTGCTGCAGAGGAGTTGGCCGCTTCGGAGGTAATTTGTCCTGCTTTGACCCACATACTCGCACGGGGAGCGGGCTCTTGGCCCTGCTGGGTGGCCACGGGGTTGGGCTCTGACTGGATGGGGTTTTCCACCCTGTGTGTGCCGTCTGCCATCCCTTGAGTGAGAATATCCTCTGCTCCTGCCATGTCTTCATGGGAATGCTTCTGAGGTGGGGAAGGGGCTGTCAAGCTCCCTATGCCCTGGGCCACCTTGGGACGAGGAGCCACCACACTCCTCTCAGAGGCACAGAGGTTTTGCTTTTAGCAGAATAAACCGCCACTGAAGAACAGGACCTAATGAAGAGAATTTGAAATGCATTTACTCTTTGAATACTGAGCCTAAATATAGTGCTGTGGAGTTCAATATCTGTCTCTCCAAGACGTTCAGATCAAAGGTACCCATTTTGAGATTCTTTTTTTCCCCCTCTCATTTCTGTCAGCCCAGTGGCCTCCCCTGGGTATTTAAATTCCAGTTGAGCTCCTTTGGATTTATGAATCACTTCCAGTTAAAAAGGCACCGTGGTGCAGTTGGGACGTGGATAATTACGTTAGTGTTCGGCAGGGCAGAGTAAAGCCCACCTCACCTCCATCCTATTGTATCAGGTTTTGGTACTGTCTCAGGAATAATAATAATAGTAGCAGCAATACAAAGGCCAATGTGAAAGCCAGGGGACCTGACTCAATGCACGCAGGTAAGAGAGAGGCTGAGGAAGTGGCAGTCCTCCTTCCCAAGTGCTCCAGTGCTCCTCTGGCAAGTCTTTACTGTCCTCAGCATTGTGGTTTTTTTTTTGGATGAGCTGGGGCTGTGATCAAGCAGTGGCTTCTTTTGCAAGACAGGTATACCCAGATAGGCCATTCTCATATGCTGCATAAAAATGGAAATTCATCCCTAAACATCCACATTCATTTGTAAAACAGTTAAGAAATGAAAACTGTCAACACCTGAGACTGAGAGTGCATCTGGCCCCCTGAAAGAGCTCAATATTCCCTTTGCTGATCTGGGCTAGGTATATAAATGTGATCAGCAAAGCAGCAGCAGAGGTGCCCAGGCTCACTTCTGTTTGTATCCATCCACTGGAGACTTCTTTTTAAGGATTTTCTAGGCTCCTGAATTGTCATCTTATCATAAAAAGGAAAATAAATCCTTTTGTTTGCCCTTTGCAGCCGTTCTCCACAGATCTATACCAGTATTGGAAAATTCTCTACCTGACATGGTCAAGTTTGAAAACCAACTTAACCTGTGCCTTGCTGTGCATCCTTTCAAAAAGAGGTGCTGAAGATTTGTTCTGTTTGTTCATTAAATAACACTAGCGGAGAAAAAAAAAATCTCATTCAAATGAGTTATTTTCTGAGAGTGACATATGCTGTTGACTCACGCAAATATGTCTCCTCTGGAGAGTCCCTTGTGAAAGAAATCTCAGAGCACTTCATCTTCAGTCATTAATGAGATTTTTTTCTTTTAGCAGAGCTATTAAAAACTCTGATCTTAATTCTCCAAAAATGCAAAAGATGTCAACTTACACAAATCCAATATTTGATATGTTAATAACTGAATAGGTTATAAGAGGGGGAGCAAAAATTATAACCTGAGGAAATGCATTGTCTTCCTGGTGATGTTTCTTCCCTGGTTGCTGTTTATTACTATCCATGTTACCTTGGTAGCAGTTTCCAGTGTATCCCTAGATAATAACATGCACGCAGTAATACGAAGCATGTATGGTATGCAGGAACACATTTAGTACACGCAAGTGTAATGAAGTGCATTTTTTTCTTTCTTTTTCTTTTTCCTTCTGGTATTCCTGAGGCCACAAAGTCCTTAGAAGTGATTTGCTGAATTTCCTCTGACTTTCCTGACACTGTCATGAGGGTGGTGTTTCTATACCACTTCCAGGGCTTACCTTTGAGGGCTGTGTCCTGGCTTAGGGTGGCAAAAGTGATGGTCCTGGCTGTAGGAGCAGAAACTTCATTTTCGCTTTTATTTCAGCTGATAATTAGCAGCTGTTTGTGGCACGTGGCAATCAGTTTTTACTTCCTGTCTGAATTATAAGAGTATTCTCTATCAACAAAAAACCCATCTGAGGTGGTTTGTGCTCAGGTGTTTGGCATGCAGGGTGTGTGAGCAATGGATGGCTTGGAAATCTTGAGTTTTGTCCTGCTTTTGGTCAGTCCTTTAAAAGATACTCTCAGTTGCCAGCTGTCATGTTTTTAATACTGTATTTCAACCAAAATCACAGAATCATAGAACGGTTTGGGTTGGAAGGAACCTTAAAGATTATCTAGTCCCACCCCCTGCCCTGGGCAGGGACACCTTCCACTAGCCCAGGTTGCCCAAAGCCCCGTCCAACCTGGCCTGGAACCCTGCCAGGGAGGGGGCAGCCACAGCTTCTCTGGGCAACCTGTGCCAGGGCCTCACCCCCCTCACAGGGGAGAATTTCTTCCTTAGATCTAATCTAAATCTGCCCTCTTTCAGTTTAAAACCGTTACCCCTCATCCTATCCCTACACCCCTGATCCAGAGTCTCTCTCCCTTTCCCGCAGCCCCTTTCAGCCCTGGGGGCCGCTCTAAGGTCTCCCCGCAGCCTTCTCTTCTCCAGCTGAACCCCCCAGCTCTCAGCCTGTCCTCACAGGGGGTGTTCCAGCACCCTGAGCATTTTTGTGGCCTCCTCTGGCCCCACTCGGTCTTGTCCTCCTGATGTTGGTGCCCCCAGAGCTGGACCCAGCACTGCAGGGGGAGTCTCATGAGAGAGAGGAGGAGAATCCCCTCCCTCGCCCTGCTGCCCACACTGCTCTGGGTGCAGCTCAGGACACGGTTGGCTTTTGGGGCTGTGAGCGCACATTGCTGGCTCACAGTCAGTTTTCCAAACATTAATATCCCCAAGTCCTTCTCAGGGCTACTCTCCATCCACTCATTGCCCAGCCTGTGTTTGTGCTTGGGATTGCCCTGACCCGTGTTCAGGACCTTGCACTTGACCTTGTTGAACTCCATGAGGTTTGCACGGTCCCACCTCTCCAGCCTGTCCAGGTCCCTCTGGATGGCACATCCCTTCCCTCCAGCGTGTGACAACACCACACAGCTCGGTGTCATCAGGGAACTTGCTGAGGGTGCCTCGATCCCACTGTCTGTGTCACCAACAAAGGTGTCAAACAGCACCAGTCCCAACACCCACCCCGAGGACGTCACTCGTCACTGCTCTCCACTGGGACATTGAGCCATTGACCGCAACTCATTGAGTGTGACCATCCAGCCAGCTCCTCATCCACCGAGTGATCCATCTGTCAAATCTGCATCTCTTCCATTTAAAGACAAGGCTGTCATGCGGGGCGGTGTCAGATGCTTTGCACAGGTCCAGGTAGATGATGTCAGTTGCTCTTCCCTTGCCCACCAGTGCTGTAACCCCGTCGTAGAAGGCCACCACATTTGTCAGCATGACTTACCTTTAGTGAAGCCATGTTGGCTGTCACCCACCACCTCCTTATTTTCCACGTGCCCTCGCATGGTTTCCAGGAGGATCCGCTTCATGATCTTGCTGGGCACAGAGGTGAGACTGACTGATCTGTAGTTCCCTGGGGTCGTCTTTTTTTTTTTCCCTTTTTAAATATGGGGGTTGTGTTTCCCCTTTGCCAGTCCCCTTTTTGCATTTCACCGGACTGCCATGACTTCTCAGATATGCTGGATAGTGGCTTAGCCACTTCATCCACCAGTTTCCTCATGTCCTATGGATACATCTCATCCTGTTCCATGGTCTTATGCACCTTCAGGTCCTTAAATGATCTCAAACCTGATCTTCTCATACAGTGGCTGGTTCTTCATTCTCCCATTCCTTGCCTTTGGCTTTTGCAACTTAAGTAGTGTGGCTGGAGAACTGAAGCAAAAAAGTTAACAAGTGATTCCTCCTTGGGTCAATGTGCGGTGCAAGGCCCTGTCTGGAGGGATGGGGTGGGGCTTTGCTAAACTGGATTTATCTTGAAGTTGAAGTGTTTCAAATTCTGACCCAAATAATTGTTTTCTTCCCAATGCGATAGCGCCGCCTCTCCTAGCAGAAGGAATTGCCATTTCAGCTAGGCAATTCAGAGCTATCTTAGGTGGTGGTGTCAGGCCTGTTCCACGCAGGGTCACTTCGGCATCATGATGATGGTTTTGAAGTTTCCAGTTGTATTTATAGTTCTGTACTAAATTGAGCAGAAAGTAGTTACAGCACGCAAAGGGCATAACAAAAACTAGAATCTGTTTCAAGTAGGTGTGAAGTTCCGGTTAGGTATTTATTTTTGCGTATGTAGGAAATGCCATCACAGTGGTGACAGTATGTCCCCCCCAGTCCTCTGTACCTACCGTGAGCCAACCCTCCTGACAGGGGGTGGTTCCTAGATATATCTGTGCTATTTTGTGATGCCACTTGCAAGGACAGTGTTCTAATGAAGTTGGTGCTTTTTCCATAGGAAGGACTCTTCACTGTGCATCCAGCCTGACTTGGATTTCTCTGGTTGCCTGTGTTTCTAGTCTGCAGCCTCTATCTATTGTTGTGTTGCCCAACTGATTCCTGCGACAGCGAGCAGGAGTTTGAGTCAAAGAAGAATGCAGAATCAGGTCTCTCTGGTGCAAACGGGCATTGGGTAGTTTGCTTTCGGGGATTAGTTAGGGATTAGTGGCTATTTTAGGAGCTTTTAGAGTTAGCTTCCTTAAAAAAAAAGTTTGTATGAAAATTGTTTTTTGTGGTGCAGTTTTATGGAAAGCAGAGGAAAAATAATAAATCAGACAGGCTCTGCTGAGGGAAGTCTTCTTTCCCTGCAGTCAAATATGGCAAAGTTTAGCTGCTGGTATCTCTCAGGATGGCTGCGTAAGGACTGGATCTTCAAAAGCTCGTCTAGCTCTTTGGGAGTCGAGCTCAGTCCTGCCGGATACTCATTTCCTTTTCTTCGCTACCAGAGGATCCTTGCAATGACTTTACGGATGCTCAAGTAAGTGTTCAACGTCTCTGACTTCAACTAGATTTTTTTCAGCCTGATGTTTTGCCCTATTGAAGTCTGCTCCCACTGTGGGAAGAAGAGAGGGTGCGTATCGCTGAGCAGGAGAAGGAAAGCAGCATACCCATCTTCTGGCTTTGAATTGCATTAGTTGACGTACGGGCTCGAGGGCACTGCCGTGCTGTGGTGGATATTTAGGAGAAAACCATCTGTTTTCTGCAGGTTGCAATGAATGGGAAGTCTCTGGGCTTTTGATTTCAAGATGTTTTAGTTTGCTGCTCTTCGGGAGTTATGAAATACCGTACAAATGCTGGCAAATTAATGATTTGGAAAACAAGCTCTCATAAAGAAAATGTCTGGGATTGGGAGACCTGCTTGGTGGCTAGGGACAATCCTGTGGTTTTTGCCATTGATTACGAAAGTGCCAGAATGGCTAATTTTGTGCTTTCCTCTGCAGTATTTTATGATACGTTATATACTTGGCAGAACAAATCAGGTCACTGCCTTTACTATCTGCTTGTGCAAGGTGTAGCTCTGGGGACTGGAGGGCAACATTTGAAATTTGCACAGAAATTGGAATTTAGCTGTGAGGATTCAAGACACTTACTTTGCTTGGATTATGTTCTTATTTATCAGCATCGGGAGGTATTTGAGAGACCTAAAAATTGAATTCAAGGTTTTGCATTAAAAAAAAAAAATACTCTGTTAGAATGAGTTTTTCTTTGTGGAAGTTGGATATTGAGTATAGATCTGACTCCTGTGTCTGCAGAAAGAGGATAAAGGATAAACCAAGCTTATTCTTAAAAGGCACATAATAAAAAAAGAAATGACAGTTTAAAAAAACAGTCTATTGGACTGCTTTGAATCAACAACACTGAACTTCAGAAACTTTTTAGAACAGATTGTGCTTGCTTTCTTTTTATCTCCATAAAAACTAAAACTTAAAAAAAAAAAAAAGCCGTCACTAATGAAAACACTGAGGCAACTATTAACTATCATTTTCGATTAAACCATCTAGCGAGGAGCCTGTGGGAGTTGGCTTGAAGAAGGATATTATTATTACATTGCTTTATAGCAATACCAATTTTTAACCACAGAATATGTTCTTTAGGCATTAAGTACTGGGGAGAGCAAAGAAAATGAAGATCCTGAATTACATAAAGCTGATGAAAATACATTTATGGGATGATCTTTCTCTGCTGGTGAGAGAGTAAATGCTAATTTACTCTTGCTGTCTAAACTGAGCTGGAGTAACAGGCACACCTATGGTGAATGTTATGACCTTTGTGTAGTGCTGCTGTGCTCCCTCCCAGAGCTGGTAGTGTTTCGTGGATCAACAAAGTACTTCCCATTTACATAAAGACTTTTAAACTCCTCTCTTGAATAGATGATTCACTTTAGAGATGTGCAGTTGTCTAACAGAGCAATGGCTGTTGCAGTTAGTAATGTATTTTGAGATCTTTGAGATTGGAAGATGCTATCAAACTCTATGATGTCTGTTATTTTAATTTTATGTTCTGCTCTATACAGTCCTGAAGCCTAATATATCTTCTATTCTGCTAGAGGGAACTGGCTTCTTTTTAAGATTTTACAGGCTGTTTCTGTTGTGCAGTGGAATTCAAATTAGGAATTATTCTGTTCTATTCAGAAAAGAAAATTTTATGTTAGGATGGAAAGATAGGCAAGGTTCAGTGGCAATAAAATTGTGGGGGAACTGAAAGCGTGGCAGTTCGACACCTGCTGTGAGGTCCTTTACATACATCTAATAGCTGGGATTTTCAGTCTGGGTCTTAAAGAATACAAGCCGGCTTCATGTTATTTGGTGTCCCTTCTGAATAAAAAAGTTTATCTTCAGTCCTTGGGAGACATTCTCAGGGAACAAACTGGTTTAGTCAAACCTTGTCTTGGATTTGCAAAGAAAAGTAAGGGATGGCTCCTGTCGGGTGCTCAGGGCCCTGGTGTTCGGTCGCAGCCTTTGGGGATGAGGGATATGTGCCTGGCAGCGATGCATTGATGCATATTGATCTCAGAAAACTGATGAGGGGCCCAGACTTGAGTAGTCCATGTACATGGAAGCAGCTGCAGTCTTATCTCACAGCTTAATTGATTATTGAAGGCTTTTCTGGCTTGCAGGCCAGAATGAGTTCTTATTAGATTTGGCCTTTAATGGCAGTACAGTTACCTGAGGGCAGAACTGCAGTGTTATGGCTCCTGAATGTTTACTGACTCCTCCCTTCTCTCCTTAATGCTGCTCAAGGTGACTGTCAAACCCACAGAAGGCTTTCCTAATGAAATGTAGAATCTGTGTAAATCTGTCTTCTGCACACGGAAGTTTTTTTTTTCCTTTTCCCCCTCTGTTCTTTTTATCTCCTAGTAATTGTTCCCCCTAGGATCGGCTGCATGATATTAAAGAATCTTTTCTTGTTGTGCAATTAGTTTCAAAATGGCATATTCTGCTGGTGCATCAATCTTGTTCTGCAGAGGCAGGCGGCCATGGGCCAGGAAAGACCTTGGCACTGCTCCTGCAGGGGCTCTTTTTGCCCTTGTAGACTCAGGTTTTTGTTTTGTTTTTTTTTTTTTTTTCAAAGCCTTGATGGTGAGGACGTGAGGCATGTGCCAGGTCTGCCTCCCAACCCACGTGAACATGTGTGCTTGGATGTTTACAGGTGACTCTTCATCTCCCGTCTTCCCTGGGAAGTGCTGACATTCCCCTGGGATGAAACGAGCAGCATTGAAACAACTAAGGTCCAATAAGGTATTTAAGCACCAAAGTCCCATTAATGCCTGCAGGGCTTCAGCATACCCGGATTAGTAAAGCCAAGCTTATAGTATTTGACCAGAGTTGAATAGGAGACAGTTGGCATCAAACTTGGATCTTCCAGCCCCCAAACCGGTTTCTCTCTGTTGTATTGTTATCTTCTTGCACACCGGGCGATTGTGTTGCTGGAGGAGGAGCAACCATCACTATTTTTGTTGCTTTTGCTGTCACTGCAGATTCCTGCATTAGTGGACATGCCAGCAGGCTGTTTTGCAAGTGGTTTTGAGCTTGTTCATGCCCTTTGTGTCTCTCTCCCGCAAGTTTCAAAGTGCGGCCCCTGCCACTTGTATGGTTGGAAGTGCAGCAGGGTGGGTGTTGGGTGTGAGGTTTGCGGGCTGCTTGCTCCTTAAAAATAGATCTGTGCCATTCCTTCATGTCAGTGAGCAAACCCAGATACGTTATGTGAGCCTTTCTGGGCTTCGGACTTGTTTAGATTTAGTCAGCAATTCGGCATGGATGGACCAAATGGAGAAAGAGCTGACTGAATTTAGCTGGATCAGATTTTCAAAGAGGGTGACAACAAAAGGTATCTGCTTGAGTCAGGATATTCTCTACCATTTTGAACAGGTTTCATATGCCTGCAAGCCCTGGTTACTTTTTTGGTTTTGTTGAATATATCCTACCTGTTGTAAAGCAACCTAGCCTTGTTTTAATAAATGCTACATAGCTCTGTACTGTAGCTCCACAGCAACAGAAGAAAACTGGGAAAAAAAAACCCCAACATTCTCTGCTTTCGGCAAGCCTGCGGAGTGACTGAGTTGCTATGGGTTGTATTCTTGCATGTGCCACTGTGAAATTAAAATACCAGGAAGGCTGGAAAAAAAAAACCCCAACAACAGCCATACCAACCTTCTTATTCCTATCTTCAGCTAAGTTACAGCAGTGATAACTAGAAAAGATCTTTTCAACTGTCTTTCTCCCATATAGAAAAGCAAAGCTAATGTTACTTTTTAAAGAGTTTTTACACCGCGAATGTTCTCCTGCAGTGATCTAATGTTAATCTAAAGTGTGGACTGCCAGCCATGGTAAAGAATATTTATTTAATAAGCCACCCCCGTCGTGAAATCCCTTTGGACTTAAGGAAAAGATGTATAGAATAGAAATGAAATGTAGCAGAGGTAAACAGAAATTTAATAAGGTTCTATAGGAATTTCTGTACAAACCTAAGGAGTTGAATAGAAAATGAAGAGGGTATTTTTAATCATCCTCTGGAACTCCATAGCACGGTTTTAATTAAATTATGTAGGATGGGTAGGGAAAAAAAACCTAAGGAAAGATGACTAATTTTCTATTAACCTTTATTCAACTTTTTCATAAAATGAATTAAGTTAATGACTCATTTCTGTTTGTGTGGTCTTGGTGAAAGCTCATATTTACAAAGTTTAAACTGTCTCCAGTATTTCCGGTCTGTCCTTGTCCTTCTACCCCTCGTTTGGTTATTCTGTGCCTCGGTGTGGGCACTCAGTAGGAAGATGAACCTATAGAAAACATGAGACTATAGGGTACTAAACTTTTTTTTTTTTTTTTTTTTTTTCTGATTTGTGTGATTCTCCCTGGAAAGGGGACTGTCCTGAATTCCAGGTTCCTCCAGGCTGGTTTGAAATGGGTGTCCGAAAGAACTACTTTTTAAAGAGCAGGTTTAGACTAAATATTAAGAAGCATTTCTTTACAGAATGGGTTGTTAGGCGTTGGGATGGGCTGCCCAGGGAGGTGGTGGAGTCCTCATCCTTGTAGGTATTTAAGAGTAGGGTCAACATAGCGCTGAGGGAACTGGTGTAGTTGGGAACTGTCAGTGTTAGGCTAATGGTTGGACTGGATGATCTTCAAGGTCTTTTCTAACCAAGATGATTCTGTGAACCACCTCAGTTCTGACCATCAGCAGTCGATGTGGACCTGTATGGACCCACTGGCTGCTGCTTTTTTTTTTTTTTTTTTTTCCCCAGCCTTGCTGGATTTGATTTGCCATGCTGCTTTAATAGCTGTAAAATTAAGTAATTAAAGAAAACTTGAGAAAGTTGTCAACCTTTTGGACACTTGTAATTTTTTGCTAGGCCGCATCTGAGCCTGGTAATGATTGCACTCACATGGACCATTGGTCTCTTAAATGAAATTTCATCCTATGCTTTGAAAAAATGCTTGATGTTTCCTTTAGTATATGAGGGAAACCAAGTCCATAGATACCCCCTTGAAAACGGCTTTAGTAATTAATCCCACGAGGCTCATCAATGTTGCTGGTGTCTCCATTAGTTACATGCAGAAATAAAGACAAATGGCTCTTGTTAATAGCCCCAGGAATGCATAAATCTTGCTTGTTTATGGGAGAAGGCAACACAAGGAGACATTATGTTACAAGGCTTTTTGTTCGATTTATGGCATGTTGCCTGCCTCTACAGTCATGGATTTGTCAGAAATGTGCGGATGGGTACAGTGTCCTGGTTTTATTTGCATTACCCAGAGGTATGTCTCACTGTCTCTGCAGCCCTGGGGGTGGGAAATGCCTCTGCCAGGGGATGGGGAGGCTGGAGGATGCAGACAGGCTGTGGATGGGGATTTCTCTCCTCCCAGGGCCTGTTCCTGTGCTCCCTCTGAGGGGAGACCTTCCTGACCCCCAGACTAAGTCTTCCAAACTGTGACTTATTATGGCCGTTGCCCCTGTTGTCATGAGGGATCCTCTTCTGGGATGATTCCATCTGATCTTTACTGCTCTCAATTCAAGCTGCTTCTGCTCCCCTCCAGTCCTTGCTGACCCGTTATCACCTTCCCTCCTGCCTGCCAAGGCCCCCCCAGTCCAACAGGGTGAACAATACATCATTTCCTGAAAATGCCTTCGTTTTTCAGCTGTCTCAGCTCACACGTTTCTTTGCCCTTCCACTGTGGCCCTGCTCATCTTGTTTTGCTTAGGAGAGCACCAGTCCCCTTGTTGGGGATGGGCAGCTGTCTGATGATGAGCTGGCTGTGGATGCTCACGATGGCTGTATTCATCATTTTACCAGAAGGCTGGATTGTTCTAAAAGGGTGCAGATGGGTACTTTTGAAAATCAGTTTGGGTATCTGTCTTAGAAAATTTTGGCTTCATTTTTCTCTGTGACCGAGCAGGGCTCCATGGAGTCAGACCTGGAAATCAGTAGTGAAGCAAGGAGGGGGCTGTGGCTGCTCAAACCATCACCTGATCCTCAGACGGTGCAGGAATGACCGAGGAATTTCCTTTTGATTTCGAAGTAAAGGAACAAGCACTCTGTATAGCTTGTTTTAACAGTTGATTAATTCTGCTCTTTTAGCTGGGGCTGCTATTTTTATCAGCCCTGGACTTGTGTACTGCTGTAGTAACAGCTCTGGGGCAGACCTCCTGTTCCTCCAGTCCCAAGTGTGAGGTACGGCTCTAATTATATTTACAGTTAATTCACAGTTCACTGAGTGGAGCTTGGGGCCCGTTTCACAAGTTCGCTTTGTTATCAAACTGCTAATAAATATGGGGAGCCGTTGTGAGTGAACGCAGGCAGTAAAATCCCAACCAGTGTGGAAACCCGTGTGTCATTAACTCCATGCCGCAGCAGTTGATGAAAAGCAGAACCCCGCAGAAGGAGCGCATGGCATATCGCAGTGCATCCATCACAAAAATGATATTTTACTGAAACGCGGTTTAATTGGTGTGTAGGCTTTCCTGATCCCTTTTGAATCTTTAATGATTACTGAGGTATCTGGATGGAGGAGAGCAGGAGATATTCTTGTATTTTACGTTATTAGACTGGGATCAAGAGATATGCGTTCAGTTCTGCGCAGTGGCTGGGCTTTGAATTTCAGAGGACACTTCATTTGTGCGTGTCTCAGTTCTCCAGTCATAAAGCAGAGCTAATGTTTGCAAAATTAAGCTGCCATCGTAAGTCCTGCCTGGCTGCCTCCAACCCAGACGGAGGCGCGACTCCTCCAGCTGACGGCTCCGGCTGTCTCCTCTCCTGCTGCCTGGCTGCGGGCAGTCCTGCTGCCTGGGCGCCCACCGCGCTTCTGGCCTTCCCGGGCTGGGCAGGCACCACTGGGCAGTGCTGGCAATGACTGGGGTGGGCAGCAGGGCTGGGGGATGCCACCGACCCTCCCACAAAGTTGCTCTGTTGGAGCGTGTTAAGCCAGCTCCGCTGTTGAAACTTTCCTGCCTAGGCAAGCCCTGTGCTGTATTTGCCTCTGGATCTGTGTTAGTTCCATCCCTGAGTTGTCCCCAGTGTCCCGTAGGTTTTCCCATAGGTGGGATGGTGGCTCTGGGGGGGAATATCCCATAATCCCTCCCTTTCTTTTCTGTAGTTGCATCCATGCACAGCGGCTGTACCTGATTCTGCGCAACTCTTTTCAGAGCAAACTGGAAGAACAAGGAATAATGGGAGAAGAGGGGGTTTGGGTGGTGGAAGACTTCTGTGCACATCTGTCTTACCTATTGACTTAGCTTTTACTCCAGCACTCCCATCTCTGAGGACTGAACTTTCTTCCTTCTGTGTCTCCCCAAGGCTCTCAGTGTATTCCTCCATTAGCTTTTCTCCTCTCCAAGCTGGTTACAAGCTCAACAGTTGGAGCTGGTGGGACCAGAGATGGGATTTCAGGACAAGCGCTGCCAGCCTTGCCCATCAGTGGGAGCTGCCTCAGGGGGTGGTGCCTTTTTTTCTGAGTCCCTGCTGTTGAAGCTGGGGTTAACTGTGAAACTACATAGCAAACGCCCCAGTTGAGGTCAGGTCACCTCACTGCTTCATTCTATTATGGAAATATTTTCAGGCTGAGTGAGAACCCCATGCACCAGTGAGAAGGAGGAAGGGTTATACAGCCTGGTGTTCAGAAGAATCTTGAATTGTTGATTTGTCTGACTGGGATAGTAGATATATAACATGGCACCATTAGGTCTTGCTTTCCTCCCAAGGATAGGCTGTGTATCGATTAGAATCTCATCTGTATTTTCAGATGTCTTAGCCAGGCTGTAGGTGTTGAAGAGTTTTTCAGTGAGTATGACAAAATGTCAAGGTTATTTTGTGGATGCAGCCCTCAACTAAAAATCCCTTCCTGCCTTGACACTCTTTATGATGTTGATGTTTATATTTTAAATTAATTTTTACGCTACTGAGCCAGATCAAAGGGAGAAATTGGACATCAGCAGTGGGCAAAAGGCTGCCCATTAAGAGAGATGGAAGTCATGCAGCTTTCCTACGGCAGAGCTATGCAGGAGGCTAAAGCCCCTGTAGCAACTTATTTTCCCCAAATCCACTGCTGGCTGCTTAGTGTGAGCACATAATTTAGGTCAAATTATGCAAAAAGTAAGGAAAAGCCCGCTCTGTCCCCGCTTATTTTTTTTTTCCTGCATTTTGTCAAGTTTCATCCTCCTGCACCTCCCATGGTTATTTGGCATTTCCCAGGAATCTGAAGGTGGTAGGTCTGTGTGTCCCTGCTCACCTGCCCCGTGGTGGTGGGGCTGGTGTTACCCGCTGTGCAGAACTGAACACCGTGCAGTTTTCCTTCATCTTCAGGTTATTTGTTTCTCTCACTAATATACCAGCTTTCTTTGCTTGATAAAATACCAGGACCTAGTGACAGGGAGGAACAAAAGGCTGAATTCACATTGTACAGGATTGGTGCTCTTGTGTTTATCTTTCTGTGCTGGTTGCCAGCCATAGGTTCCCTACTAGGTTTTATCCAATTAGCATCTATTGTATTGATTTAGTGTTTGGATTCGAAGCAGCGTTTGAATGCCATTGCCCTGTATGTGCTGACAGAGAAAGGGCGAATGACTCAAGTGCACTGGTGTCCCACTTCTGAAAGCATTGGCCAGTGGATTTGTCCACCTGTGAGTTACTGCAGAGGAGGAGAGGGCAGAGCTGAAGCAGCTGCTGTTGAAACTCTCTGTCTGCAAACAGCTGGTGGGGCTGGTCAACGTGTTATTTCCCCATGGACCAGCCCTAAGCAGCTCTCGTGTGGGAAAGAGTGACCTTTTTTTCTTTTTTTATTTATTTATTTTATTTTCTTTATCCTTCTAGTGTGCTCTAGAAGCAGATCACTAAGTCACCAGAAGGATGGGGCTGGTATCAAGCTGTACCTGCTGTATCAGTAATTATAATTAGCTGTTACAGCAGGAATTATATTGGGAAGGCAAGCTCTGAGCCATTGAGTCCTCACTATTATTTAAACTCCTTAGGTGCTTATGTTGCTCTTGAGAGTCAGAGTTGAGCTCTTAAATCACTTTGAATCCTTTTGGACAAAATAGTTATTAGAGCTGGGGGCTTTTTTTTTTTCCCTGTGACGCACAGAGGTATTTGTAGAGTTGTAGCCTATATGGTCTAATGGAAGAGACGTGGCAATGATTAATAACGTGGTCAGCCCACGCTGGCCCTTCCAATTTTAAGACAGCAGAAGATGGAAAATGGTGTGCAGAGAAACACATCTCCTCATGGGATGCTGGGCTGGAAATGCCTGGCGAGGCTGAACAGAATACCATGTAAATGGTATAATAATGCTGCTTAACTGAGGGTTTTATGTAACTGCAGCTAAAAATTTCGGAGTTGCATAAGAGCCTTTGTAAAACCTGAGACTGTGAGTTCTTCCCTGACTTCAAAGGTTTAAGCACACAGTGGAGTTCATTAATAAGCTGAAGTCCTTTAATTGTGAAGTGCTAGGACTGTCCTCATGCTGTGAGTGCAGAGCTACAAGTTGTTACAGGTTATGCACAGTGACAGTGACAAGGTGTTGTGAGCGCTGGAGTTGCTGGAGACCGTGTGCCCCTCAGCAAGGATTGAGTTTAGCACCCTCTGGTCTAAAAAGCCGCTGACCCAGGCCTGCCCCTGTGCAGATTCAGGGTGGTTTTGTCATGGAGGAGAGTTCTGCATCAGGATTTCCGAGAACATGGGTAATATCAGGGATTATGGCCTCTATCAGTGGGTACCAATTAAGGGGTGTCAAGATCATTAATGCATAATTAATCTTAATCTTTCTACTGCTGTATGTACTTAAACTAATACAGAAGCAGGGATCCTTGCGCTCGTTTTGACACTTGTGATAATAGAGGCCAGCAATAAATTTGGTCGCGGCATACTTCTGTTTCTCCTCGTAAGTAAGTTCTGAGCTCAAACAATTAACGATTGCCTTAAAATTTATTCCCACTAGAAATCACACTGAGACTGATGAGACCACAAAAGGAAATGCAGTGCGGGCTTTCGGGCTCTGGGCTGCAATAATTGTTTGCTTCTGCGTTGCTGATGGAAGTGCAGGGTAGGTATTTGAAAGGAAAACCAGAACTTTTTAATTTTTTTTGCTCATGTTTGTCCTGAGTTAGCAAATCACCAGGAAACGGGCTCAAAAGAAGTGATTTCTTAGCAAATGAATTGTTAATTATTGAGCTCCTGTGAATTCCTGTAATTTTAAAATCATGTTGGCAACGGATCAAAAGAACATGTGGTGCCACAGTGTTAGAGTATTTTTATTTATATCTGATTCACAATTGTCTCCATGGCAATGTGAGAGATGAAGGCAGAGGAAAGAAATGAGTTATCACATTATTAAATGACCCAGTGGAAAAAAATTAAGACATGTTAAGGATTAATTTTACATTATAGAGCTGCCTAGCAAGCTATTATCATTATAGTTAAGGATTTGTTAGCATTTCTATTATAAACGTGTTTTTGAAGTGTTTATTACTGTTTTAATTTGCATCAGGCTGCAACTTTGTATACAGGTTCTCTGGAAAATTAATTCTCATTTTAAAATGCACCGAGTAGACCAGTTTATTAATTTTAGAACATTTCAGTGCTCTGTGTCTTGTAGAGAGTGATATTTCTCCACTCTGATAACTAAATAATGGCTTTTTCCCTTCCAAAACAAAACCCCAGTCCCTCAGTTGGAGAAGCAGCCTTTACTAGCTTTTTTAGTGGAATTTGGGGCAAAACTGTATATGTTTTTTGCAGAAGTGAACACAGCTCAGCTCTTTGCAAATTGAGCTGTTTCTGCTCTGCTTTTGTCAGTAATATTGTCAGTAGATGAATGAATAAAATGGAACAAATAGCTGGTAAAAGTGAACATCTCATAGAGGTTTTGTTTGTTTTGTGGTTTTTTTTTTTTTCTTCTTTCCCCCCTAGCAGAGGGGGGAAATGCTTTTCATTGCAGCACACAGTTTATGCAAAATCCCCCTGCTCTCAGCGGATTATTGCATAATGCAGGATAACATTTTTAAGCTCGGCTAGCTGCGATTAGAAAGCTAAATGGGGGGGAAAAAAGCAACAATTTTTGTTCTAAAGCAATAGCGTATTTCCGTCTTTTGCAGCCCAGGGTGCTGGTTGTGAACTCGGAGCAGGGAAAGGCCAGAGGTGCTGACGTGCCAGGCTTTCTCAGCAAGGGTGCTGAGAGTGCGAGGCTCCACATGTGCCTCTAATGGAGGGGAGACCTCCCCTTCGGCCGCACTTTTACATATTTTTAGCAGGGTCTTGGGAGCTTCAGATGCCTTGGAGACCTGGCTGCGGCAGCACAGTGCCACAGGAGAGTGCTTTGGGTGTGCATGCGAGGTGGAAGTTACCTGGAAGATAACGGTGAATGTGGTACCAGTGATTAAAACAGAGGGGAAAGAAGAGTCAGGGCTTTATGGACCAGCCCATCTATCTTGGATTCCCAGAAAATCTGTGAGGCTCTGCAGGGCTGGCTTCTGTCCATCTCTGTTCAATATTTTCATTATCAATCTGGGTAATGGAATGGAGAATACGTTTGTTAAACTGACAGGTGATACAAAGTCAGGACTGCAGATTCTCGGTGAAGAACCACCAGAGCATTTTCTTAAAATAATCTGGACAGATTGAAATGGTGATCTGGAAAAAAGGATAAAAGGGCCAAGTGATAGCTTGGGGCAAGAATTGCTGCAGATGGCAAATAGCAGGTTAGTCACAACACTTCAGGAAAAGGATCTGGGGTTACAGCAGCCTATCAGCAGGACAAAAGTCAGCATGTCATGTAATGATAAAAAGGCAAGGATATGTGCAGAGAAGACACATGAAGTGATGCTGCTGCTCCAGCAGCTCTGGGAAGGGCTCGGTGGGATGTGGGGCACAGTGGGAGAGACTGTGACTGTTGATGACCTGGCTGGCAGGGAGAGAAGGCCTTCTAGTCTTTTTGAAATCTCGAAGCAATTCAGGTAGGCTAGATGGCTTGGTGTGAGAAGACGCTGGGAGGAGCGTTGCTCCTCCTAGGAGGTGCACCATATAATCCAGGACCACAGGAGCACTCAACCTTGCTTTGTATTTCCTCCAGAAGCCATGGTGTCTGGCTGGAGTATTTATGCAGAAGAAAGGATCAGTAATATACAATTTTCCTGCAGCTCACCTTTTTTCTTGTAGATGTCTCTCTCCTGAGCACTGAGCTAGCTTGACTATTCTTAGCTTTCAACTTTAATTTTAAAGAAGGTTATTAACTGGGTAACAGCACTGAGAGCAGGACAGAGCTAGCTGAATTCCCTCTATGAAATGCTACTTTACTTGATTAAGTCCAGTGACATCTTTGCATTCAGCTAACTAGCTCTCTGCAGGTGATAGAATAACTAATCAGAGTAAAAACATCAAATGAAATGAAATATAGACTGTAAACACCATTCTAATTAGTAGCTTTATGGGACTCTGTCAGTGAGTGATCATGGAGCAGATTTCTTGTTTTCCATCTTGAGAATATTTGGGGTATTAGTCATGGCTGAATGCCTGCTTGTGTCTTCCTGTCTGGGATTTAGGATATTTTAGTGCTGGCTCTCCGTGCAGGCCCTGTCTATTATGTAGTGCTGAAAGCTGTCCTTGGCCTCACACCGACCCCTGGTTTTGCCTTTGTATCAGTCAAACCTGAAGAAGGTGACCTGAGTTTGGGGCTATCGTCACTCTCAGAGTGGTTGAAGGATTTGCTGTTTTAACTGACGAGTCTTCTCCTGGTGGCTTTCTTTGGGGTTGGCCTGAAGGTGCAGGTGAGCGGAGGAAAGCACACCATCTGAAAGGGCTGGGGACGTGTGTTCTAGCAGGACACCGGGCTGGGCTGAGCACGGCTGTGTGGGGATTGCTCTCCATGGGTAAGGGCACTGTAGGATTCCTCACCCGGGTAAAGCAGCTTTTCTTTGCGTACTCCAGTATAACGTATTGATGAGACATTAACATCCTTTTCATCTAGCCTTGGTCCAGGTTTTTAGTAGAAGTGAGTGATGCCATAGCTGTCGGGTAGAGCTGTTCTCTGCAAAGGATCGCTGTGGATGGTTTGAGCTTTGTCTGGGCCCAGGCTTTGCTTTGAATGTTGATGATAACCTTCACTTTTTATTGCCTGCACTTTACCCCTTCGTTCCCAACTCCTCTATCTCTTCTGTCCACTGAGCAGCGCAGGGAGATGGGGACCCGGGGTATTATGGTCGGTCCATAACCGCTCCTCTCAGCCGCTCCTTCCTCCTCACACCTTCCCCTGCTCCCGCCGCCTGTCCCTCAGGGTGCAGGGGACTCTCTGCCCCCAGCCTGCAGCTCCTCCTCCTCGCCCTGCTCTCACCTGGGTGCTCTCAGGGCTGGTTCTCACACTTTTTTCCTCACCCCAAGCACCGTTTTGCCCTTTCTCAGAGGCGTTTCCCCTCGCTGAGGGGCTCAGCCCCGGCCTCTCCCCACAGAGGCGCCTGCGGCCCCCTCAGCTCCCGGCGCCTGGCCACGGGCACCCAGTGCAGCATTTTAACGACTTAGGTTTTGAACACCGTTATTTCTTCCTTTCCCCTTTGGAGCCAGATCAGGCCTGCTCTGTTTATGGAGCCAGCAGCCTTCATCTTGGAAGTTCATCAAGGTTGATTTTTGGTAATTAACTTTCCAGCATGGAAAAACAAACAAAATTTCTTGACTGCAGAATTACTGCCTGTTATGTAAGCAGAAGCTTTTTTTAAAAAAAATACCCAAACACTTCACATCTACATCTCTCTGTCTATATATATATAGACAGAGAAGAACAGGTGGCTGTGGCTGCGCTCTGCATTTGGTAGCTGCTGGCTCCTGAGCTGCAGGGGCATGGCGCGTCGGAGGAGGGAAGTGGTGTCGCAAATCCACTGATCATCCTAATGATGTATTAAAATGATATATTGTGGTGGCGCCCAGACATCGCGGTCATGTCAGCCCACTGCTGTGGGAGAAGGGCAGCGGGGGGCCACGTGAGGGCTTTCACGGCCTGGCAGAAGGAACTGCCGGGGCTGCGGTGTGCTTGGGGAGGAGACGTGGTGTGGCGGATTGCTGGAAAAGTGGTAGAGCAGGGGGGCTGTTGTTTTTTAAAACCTGTCAGTAAGATGGAGAGGAGGAATGATTTCCATGACAACAATTCAGTTAGGGAGAGAAATGAAGGCTCTTGGAGAAGAAATCTGAAGGGAAGGTGTCACGGCCATGAACCTGGAGGGGGCTTGGGGGAGAGCGGGGGACTGATCAAACATTAAAACACTGAAGCCTGATTATTGCTCGTGAGTCGGCCCGTTCAAAAAGAAACAAATGATGGGAAGAGCCATGTGAAGCAAGCTGGTGGTGAGGAGATGGGGGGATGGCGGGGAGCAGGAGGGCACACTCCTGCCCAGTGGTACCCAGGTGTGGGAGGGGAGTGGGGATGGGAGGTGGCCGCACACCCCGTGGAGCCGCTTGGCTTTGGCAGAGTTGCAGTGGTGGAGCATACGTGTAAGTGAAACCTTCTTCTCTGTGGTCCAGTGGACATGGTAGGTCTGGGGTCCAGCTCTAAGCAGTTAGACTCCTTCTCTGTTACTTTGCACATGTGGTCTCTGTTTTTTCAGGTTTTATTCTCTTGCCCTGTTGCATGTGTCCCTGCAAGCTGCTCCCCAAGCCAGCCTCTAACTATTTTCTTTTGTCACTCTTCATTAGCTGATTTTCATTCCCATATCCGTGAAGCCCAGCTCTTTTTAATGCTAACTAGAACTGGTCTATTATTTCAAAATTACTTGAACCTTGATTATGATTATTCTTCTTTTCTAGACGCTGTATTTTTGGGCAATATGTGGATAGAGAAGCTTGGTTCTGGCACTGACACTTTCAGTTTTAAAAAGTTTGCTTGGCCTTAAGCCCATCCTAAGACAATACTGATTAACAAAAATCAAAACAAAAATGTGAATCACATCAAAACTAAACTATGCAAAAATGATGTTCATTGAGCTATTTGAATTCTGTGCAGGAAGAGCAGGCTTGAAAGGCACTTGGATGCGTTTCCCTGTCGTAAACCAAACAGGTTGTCAACTTGAAAGGTACTTGGTTATTGCTGATAAAAGACGTGGCCAGTAAAAGGCAGGAAGATACACTGGGAATAAATAACCTAGTCTATAAACAATTGGTATTTGTTATATGTCTTTGTAATGCAGTGTTTTTGCAGACAAGTATACTGAAATTTCAACTTATCAGATTAAAACAAACAAAAAAAAAGTAAATAAATTCTGCTTGGGATGGGTGAGATAGTGTTCTGCAGGGTAATCACTCTGCTCTGAAAGCTCTGTGGGAATATGTGAGCATGAAGTATTGCTGAGCTCACAGCTGCTGAGGGGCTGTGCTGGACCCAGCCGGGTGCCTGCAGTGGGGTTGAGACCCCCCCAAGGCTGTCTGCCCCTGGGGGACCCATGCCAGCACGGGGTCTAGGGCAGCAGCAACTGGTTTGAACTGGTGTTGGATGGGTGCAGGCTGTACAGAGTGTCCTTCACAGGAGATGTGCTGGTGGCATGTGTCTGTGACTGTGATGTGGTGATGAACAGTGCACGGTCCCAGGACGCCCTAATGGAGAAGCAGGAGTTCTTTTTGGTTTCAGTAAGCCCAGACATCAGCACTGCTTATAATTAGCACTGCTACCCCCTTTTCAGGATCTGGCTTTCAGCAGCTTTTGACTCTGCTGGTCCTTAACTGTTTGGGCTGGAATGATCCATGGGCGGAGAGATTGCCACTGAATTATTAAACTTCTCTCCCTGCCTTCACCACGGATTTTATGTGCAGTGCCAAGGAAATCCGTGCAGCCCACGCTGCCGTGGGGATCTGTGGTTGCCTTTCCTTGTTCTCTGGCGTCCCACCTCTGCATTCCCGATTTGTGGGAGAGCTGAGTGGCGTGCTTGGACAGGACAGCTGTGATGGGAGCACACGCTGTTATGTATTCGAAGTACAGATCTGAGTTTGAGGCATCCCAAATTGTGTAGCACGGGTGATGGGTGAGGGTTTAGGCTTTTGCCTTGTTCCAGCTGTGGAGCTGAGCAGAAGCCTCACTCAGAGCTGTGTAGAGAAGATCAGGTAAGGTTAGCTGTGCTCTGGGATGCAGTGTGGTGAAAGAAAAGCAATGAAGAAAGCTGCCTTGTGCTCAGGGCAGCATGAGCAACGTGCTGGGAGCAAAGCATGGGCAAGGAATGAGAGAAGCAGCGGCTTGCAGCTCCCTGAGTGAACACCCGACTTGCCTCACCCTGGCTAAGGCTGGTGGAAAAGGTCTAACTGTAGATAGACTAAATCATAATGTGAAGGCAGGCAGCTGTGCAGCCCTTGGCCATGTCCTCCTGTTGGACCTGCAGCAACCCTGGTGCTCCCACCCCCACTGTGGTTGTACAGGGAACCCTAATTCAAACCCTTGAATTTTTTTCGTGGCCAACTTATGTAACCACGAGGTTGTTTTGGGGTTTTGTTTGTTTGTTCTTTTTTTTGTTTTGTTTTGTTATTTTTGTTTTAAATGTCACCTTGTGTGAAATAATGATGCCGCCTTAATTTAGGAGTAAAAGCTGCCCTGCAATGAAGTGAAGGTCCTGGATTGGTATCAGGTTTTTCAGTGCAGCATCTGCACACGATTGTGTCTGCCATTTGTTTGCACTTTGGCATGATCCAGCAGAGTCTGAAATGAATGCCAGGAGAATGGTTCTCAGCGCATGGTTCTCTTTTTTTATTTTTAACTGGTATTTACGTACAAGAAGGATGTGTGGTGGTGTAGCATGTATCATCTTCAGAGAGCTGCAGAGGAGCAATGATGCCACATGTCCATGTGGAGGGGCTGGTAAGCAGAAAAAAAGAAATCTGTGTAGGCTCCTGCATGTGGAACGTGAGGGGTGTGTGTGTGTGGTCTTCATTTTTACTTCAAACCTTTTGGAGTAGAGCAGGAAGGGAGGAGCGGAGAACCAACCGACTCATGTTCAAAATGCTCTTCCACCTTGATAGGAAAAGCCAGACTGTGTGATGGTGCCTGAGGCATTGGGTGTGACTGATGAAGCACTTGGGCCAATATAGCCACTTTTTTTTTTTTTTTTTTTTTTTTTCAAGAGATGATCTTGCTTCTGTTTTCCAACTTCATGGGGCATTAGGAACCATCTGTCTCACTGACTCCCACTCTGATGCTGTTCCAGGTCAAAAAGCCCCAATAACCCTGGCAAGAGCGGAAGGCAGAAGGGCAAAAGGCACTCTCACATTCCCAACATACAGTTTACCCATGTTTTTCCAAGTGGCATTGTTAAAAAGTGGATATGCTTTAAAACACGCACAGTACCGAAGCCCCAGTTTAATTGCTGGTTACAGATGCTGCTTTTGATCCAAGCTAAACTTCTGAGCCAAGCTGAAGTTCTTACAGAGAAGAATTTGTAAATTTCTAAAGAGGAGGAAATCAGCATTAAAATAGCATTTGTAGAGAATCTTAAGCAAAATGTGCACTTTTCAGTGAAGGCCTTTGCATCATAAATTAGCAACATCTGTCCTCCTATTCTATATGTTATTTCCTCTCCAAATCCCCTCCAGAATCTGCCATTTTTCAGAAGTATTCTTGGATACATTGAACCATGGTTGAAGATGCTTCATAAAATATGCATAAGCACTTATCGCTTGGATAATGCACTTGCCACTTTGCTGTATTTTAACAAATTAACCCTCAAAACATGACTGATACCCATGTTGAATATGGGTTGGATTTCTCAAGGGCTTGGTACCCACCAAGGGTGGCAAAAAGCTGTCAAATTAGTCCCCTCCTATGTGGTCATTGGGGACTATTTTTCAGAGAACCCTTAGCCCTTGCATGTGCCACCATTCTGAAAACCTGCCTGGCCTTGTTCCCTTCCCTCTTGTGTGGGCTGAGAAATCCTAAAAATCTGGTGGCAAGGGCTAAATTTGACTTGCAGCTGTGTTAGTACTAGGTCCTGGGAGCTACAGCTGGAGAGAGTTGGGGCCAAAACTCAGAGGTTTTCTGCAATCTGCTGGAAGGGCAAGGACACTTCTGCTATATCATGCATTGGAAAAATAACAAGGGGAGGAATTTTGGTGCAGAACCCATCATATTGTAGCAGTATAGGCATTGGGTTTAATAAAAAAAAAAGAGCAAACCCTTTTAAAAAAAAAAAAAAAAAAGGCAGCTTATGTGTGACCACAAAGGAACATGTCTCATAGCAGAGGCATTGAATGACATGGACTCAGCTCTGTGCTGAATTAGTCTGAGCCTTGATTGAAGGAGAGCAGGGTTTCTTGCGTCTGTGAGGTCAGCAGGAAGGCTGTTTCCGTGTTATCTCTCTGCCTATGGCTGTTTTGACTGTAGGTGGAGTTATCTGGAAGACATTCCAGGTTTGGTCATCTGTGGTCAAGTGAAAAAGAGAAGTGTTGTGGAGGTGTCATGAGGCAAGACCTTCCTGCAGTAGATCCAACCGTTAAAGGTGAAGGCAGTCCAACAGCTGATGTGCCACACTGTGCTGACTCGCACAACGAACCACACTGACCTTGCAAGAGTTGCAGGTGGTGCGAACCTCCCTCTCATCATTTCCCCCCTTTGCCCATAGGCAAAGACTGCGCTATTATTCCCTCATGCGAGGGAACAGCAATGTTGTTGCATTCTGTAACTGCACGTTAGACTGTGTTTAATAACACTCTAGCAGCAGATTTTAGAAGTCGTTCATTTTGTCATAACAGTTTCAAAACTATGCATGGGTAAATAAGTGTGTGAGTATTTCCAGTCCTAAGTGACCAGACCAGTAGTATCAGGATGAGACTATATTGGACCCAGGAAATACTGTTGTGGATGTGTGTGTTCAGTTCTGAAAAGTTGCTGCTCTTTTTGTACAATATATTGCGGTGATTGGTAAGATCTGTGAAATTCAGAGTATGGCTCTACAGATAAGCTCTGAGATAACCAGATTTTTAGAGGGATGACATAAGGTAGGATAACCTGTCATCTTTTCCCCACCACTGAGCTGCTGCTGCTGTCTCAAAGGGCAGATTAACTCTCTTGGTTGTTTCAGGTGCAGTGTGTGTTTTCTCATAGAGAAATAGGGCTGGGAGGGAACATGAAGAATCGTCTAGTCTGTGCCTCTGTCCCAAGGAAAGCTCAGCTCTACCTATGAAATTCCTTGCAGGTAGCCTGTCCTTATAGACTCTCAGTGATGAAGACCCTGTAGTGCTCCCAGGCAATCTGTTCCAGTGTTTCACTGTTGAGCGGATAATATTGAAGAATAAAGTCCAATCCTGGAAAGCTTCTAAGTGTGAATGAAAACATTTAAAAATCAATACTGTGCTTTACAAGGAGAAAATAGGTGTGCAGTGACACTGGAGAGGGATACCAGGCAGATTTAATGCCTGATCCAGAAGTCCTTACTCAAGCAGAAGTTTCGTTTTATTCCTAAATTCTTTTATTTCTGCTTTACTGACTTAATGGCCGCATGCATCCATTAGCGGCACATCCTGTGCTTTGGGCCGCACTGAGGCCAGCTTTGGCATGGACTGACTGGAATTAGAGCTATTTCTAATGAAACCACTAGTAAGTGGTCCCCTGCTGCAAGTCTGAGTGGGGTGGAAGCTGTCATCATCTCAGGGGTGAGCAGGACAGGGACTGCCCATCCTCAGTCCCTGCAGAGATAGTGTCCGTCTCAGTGACTGTTTATTTCTTGTATTTCCACATACCCTCACGTCTGGCCAGGCTTTGCTCGCATCTATTCTGCAGGTGGAAAAAGCTTGGAGGTGTCTTTGCGCTTCCCTGATCCTTCGGCCCTGCTGGACTAGGCAGGCGTGATCAGGGATTACATGGCAGAAGGGAGAGGCCAGTTCTGAGCTTCACTGAAAAGCTGGGCTTTGCTTTGTGGAAAATGCATCGTGACTACTGTAAATCAAAGAAAAGAAGGCAGAAAACATGGAGTTGTGTAATGTATGCTACACTAGTCACTGAAAGGTCAGCTGGCTTCATGCACATTAGTAACGTGCATAAAAAAAATTAATGACTCTCACTAATTGGTTTGTTGTGGTGGAATTTTATTAATGAGACATAATCAATTTTTAGTTTATGCTAGAAACCTAATAAAGTGTGGTGAAAGCTGGTCTTCACACGTTTCTGGTTCTCATTGATAAAATGACAAGACTTGAAGCTGGCGTGGGCTACGCTGTTGGAGGCAACATAGGCACAGTCCCAGAGCTGGGGCTTACGCAGGTCTGTGCTAGGGCAGGAATTCAGCCTTGCTGCCTCTGTTCCCCACTGCTCCTCCGACCGCCCGAGCATCCTGATGCTTGCTCCGATAGCAGTACTGTCAGGAGCCCAGACTTCCCGGGACTTAATTTCCTGCTCTTGTGGGATATCTTTATATTCAGAAGGTGAAGATTGGCTTATTTGCTTTACGGGTTTTGTAACGCTTTTTTGCTTTTGGAAAATTAACTAGTTTGGGTCTTTGTTGCAAGCTGTATATGCTGGAAACATTGTGATTAAACGCTCAGGAAAGAGGAAGATAAGGCTGTTGATCAGTTAAAATTGTATTTTTCCTTTTTACTCCTACGTTAGAAGAAGGAACAGATATTTTTGTTTTTATTACAATCTATCTCATTAACTGCATGAATAAATATACTGCATTTCTGAGAACTAATACTCCTGAAGAAAAGTGCAAACACGTTCTCTTTAAAATATGGTAATCTCTTGTGAATTCTGCATTTATTTATGTTCAGACAACAGGCCCCTGAGACACTAGTATTATGAGGAAAACAAAGTGAGCTCTAGGGCTGTACAGGTGTAAATAAATTGGTTGAGACAAAACCTACTTGCAGTCCATGCCAAGGATCCAGTTAAACATCTGCACCCCTCCTGGTGTGAAGAGACAAAACCCAAGAAACCCAGACAGGAGCCAAGAAGAGGAAGAATGTTGCCTCTTCTGGGCTATCATCCATTCCCTTGCAGATACTGGTTTCTGTGGACATGTGCTGGGGAGCTCCCTGGCTTCCGAACCTTGCATTCCTGCATGGAGTTGCTTTAGATTTGATGCTTTCCCAGCTGTGCCGTAGAGCCTCTCTCTGCGTGTTCAACAGCCCGGTGTCCTTGGAGCTTGGGGTGAAGGAGAAGACAGGATCTCTCCATGTGCAACCTTGTGCGCTAGTCAGATGTAGTTATGTAAGAATTGCTTTATTTTTGGGAGAAATGATGTGCCAGGTACATAGGGCACCACTGTGGAGCCGGTATCTGTATTAATCCCCTATAGTATAATTTTTTCTTCACCATAACTTACTTGGAACTTGTTGAGAATTCATTTGGTTGCAGGCTTCGGGAAGCCTTGATGGATGCCTAGCAGACAGGTGCATTTTTCCTTGCCGAGTTTCAGAAAGACTTCTGTAGCATCCTTGTTCTTCAAAGCAGGTTGCTGACAAGCAAAGTGCCACATTATGACGGGTGGTCACTGCTGAGGTTAAACCGGAGTTTTGTTGTGGTCTTGCATTAGCAGCTTTGATTGACAACTTCCTCCTCTTGAGCTAATTCACCCTCCATCTCTATGTTTCTGTCTCGCCCAGCCTTGAACTGAAGGCTAGGATGGTGATATCAAAAGAGAGGTTCATTTATAGTCTGGTGCCTCTAAATATTTGGCTCTAAGTTTCATCTAAAATTCAGTGGAGATGGTGAGGTTCAAAGGGTGTGTTTGAAAGGTAAGGCTAGGATTTTTTATTTTTATTAACTCAGTCTTTATTTTCCTATTCCTTATTTGCTCTTTTGAAGCTTGCAGCAGACTTTTGTAAGAATTTTTAAAAGCAGTGACTCTCAAGAAGGGACTCTTGAGCAGATTTTTGGGATCTGGTGGTGGAAATTTCCATGTCGAGTGACAAAGGATGCTGGTCTGAACCCCCACTGCAAGAGCAGTATTTTCTTCTGTTTGCAGTTCTTATAAATTTTCTGTATGAGTAAGAGTGGCGCAGAGCATTCCTTGAAGATTAGCCAGGACTAGGTCTGGAACAGGCTGCCTTTTGGAGGCAGTGCTTCCTGTCAATTAATTTAGCATCCTACCTTGGTGATCCAAATGTACTTGGTGTGTATGAGATGTTGGGTGAGTAAAGATGGCAAAATAAGGTGGGTTTTTTTTTTGCCAACAAATGAATTTACAGTGCGGGATGCATCTGGGGATGTTATTCCATATCCAGCATTTGTATGTAGAGGCAGAAATGCCTGTAGCTTGATACGTAAGCCTTGTTTCTGTACTCTCCCAACAGGGTACTCGGGGTATTCAGCTCCTTTCCCTGAGCTGAAATGAGGCTCTGTGGGTGCTGAGGGTGCCTGCTCAGGGTGGGGCTGTAGAAGTGGGGGGCTTGGTGTGGGTTTCCCTACCTGGTGTGTTTGGTGTTCTTTCTTGTCACGAATTAAGTCTTTGTGTCTTATCTCTTTGCCGATGCACCTGACTGGCAGAGCAGTGGTATGGATCAGGCAGTGGTTGTGCTTCAGGGCTGAACTGATGGGAGGAGATGGCCTCTCCTTCTCTTGTTGTCCCATGCCTGGTTTCTCACTCTGGCTGAGAGCTGTACTTATGTCTCAAGTGGGAAGCAGAGGAGAGGCTCAGACGTTCTTGCCAAGAGGTCCAAGTCCATTGGAATGATGATGGTAAAGTTTGAGGAGGTCAGTCTCCACCCAGCTGGCATGGTGTTTGTCATGAGTCAGATGTTGAGGCCAGCAGATAAATATGCTGCCTGAGAAGTTATCTGAATAAATTTTCCAGATCAAGGCACTGTGCAGGAGAGGAACCAAGAATAATTCATCGGAGTGCCTAGGAGAAGCGGTGGTTCTCCCAAAGCTGGGGGAGAAGCAGATGTGGAAAGGGAGGTGAGGATGAACCCAGGTAAACTGGTGCAAATCGTGCTCAAGCATCTGAAGAGCTTTAGGTCCCCGGGCAGGATGCTGTGCTGGTGGGACCTCTGAGACAGGAAAGCCTTTCTCCCTGCTTGGCCCAGATGGGTTAAGGGCAGAACATCTTCATCCCAGGGAGAAGGGAAAGGCTTCAAAGTGGCTTGTAGCTTTTTGGACCAATGATTGCTGTTTTATTTACTTTTTTAAAAAATGGAATTAGTAAGCTTTCAATCTTTGTACAGTCAAGCTTCATTCCTGCTCCTGCCACCTCCTCTTCGCTCACTGCTCTTCCTGTCGCTCTCTCCAGGACTGTTGCCTCCTGCTTTTTCTCAGGACTGTTTTCGCTGTCACTGCTGTCTCTTTTTTTTTTTTTTTTTTTTTTTTTTTTTTTTTTTTTTAAGAACTGGCATTTGTAATTTCTGGTCTCACTGCTTTGTGCTTGTCAGTAGAAATAAATATAGCTGGGAACTTGGATGAGATCAGTTTCCCACCGAGCTTGGGGGTGTCTGGCTTTACGGATCCCAGCCTCCTGGCACGGCCCATGGTAGTCACTGAAGGCTTGTTGATACTGAGAACTAATCTTGAATGAAATCCTAGACTAATATTTGACTGCATCCCTTTACAGATTCAACATCTAGTTTCAACATCTAGTGTTGCGTTAGTGGATTCCTGGCAGTTGCTTCTGATATAAATTTGAAATGCTGATGTTACAAATGAGCTCTGATCCAAAGTGCTCATCCTGCAGGTGAAAGTTTTAGCTCATAAATACATTAATTGTCAGATCATTATCAAAATCAATATTTGTCTACCATTTTTTTGCGTATTTATTTAACAGTTGCTCCAGACTTACATTTCTGATCCATTGTGTGTGTTGTCTGTATTTTAAGTCCACATACTACAACGAGGTTCCTATCCCAACTCTGAAGGAAAATATAGGAACAATTTTAATGACAATGTACAATTGTACCGACATGTCCCAAAGCCTGGGGAAACCTGTCCGTTAAAAATTAATGGAGTAGGAAGTCCTGGCATAAAGTAAAGCCTTGAGTGAAATTCCATGGCTTCATGGACTGTTAATTCTTTATTAGGTTTTCCTAAGACTGAGATAAAAGGCTTTTTATCTTTTTTAAGGTTTGCATTAACGTGTCATTGAGTTTTATAGATACATTGATCTTCATTTGGCTAATCCAGAAAGGGTAATAGAAATGTGTGTTATATGCTAGAGCAAAGATAACTTCATAACACTTAAGATTTTTTTGTTATTTTTATTTATTAAGTTTTCTTCGGATACAGAACTGTGGTCAGTGTCCGGAGTTGTGAAATTCAGCTCATTCTATATTTTTATTGGCTATCCTGTCTAAGTTTCTCCCTTTACTTTTTCTTGATGTTTTTTTTAACTGCCTTTACTTTCTATCTAATTTGGCAGTAAGGCTGATGTGTCTTCACTGAAAACTAGCAAAGAAGTTTGGTAGTATTTTTTTTAAAATACTGTCTGTGTTGGTGATGGATTCTTGGCTTTCTTGGCTACCTGTCAGTTGTGTGTTTTTTTTTTTTTCTTTTTTAAAAAAGTGTATTGCAGTTTGAGATGGAGCAATGAAGTGTGTCTGTGGATTCAGAGAAAGGATCTGAATCTGATTGCTTTTGTTTTGGGGTTTTGGTGGTGGTGTTTTTTTCTTTTTTTTTTTTTTTTTTTTTTTTTAAATGTACCATGCCATAGGACATAGCTGGGACAATGGAGGCTACATCTGGAAAGATAAAGACAATCCTTATCGCCCTTACCCTAGCAGTGAAATCTTGGCTTGGTAAAAGTCGGAGAGGCTTTGGCAAGTCAGGGATTTAGCTCTGCTCCTTTGGTCAGCCGCCCGTGGTGATGGTTATTGCCTTGTGCAGCGCAGGAGGCTGCGTCTTCCTGTCGGAGGCTTTTAATTGCGCCTGTCTTCAAGAGAAACGAATCATCCTCACTAGAGCCACCGCGTGCATTTATTAAGGAAGTCTCTGTGGAGAAAGCTTTATTAATAGCTGTCGTTATTAATGAAGATTGTGCAGCGGTCAGTGCGTTTTAGTGCTATGTATGAAGGTGTGTGAAAGGGGAACAAAATGACAAATGATTTTTGGCTGCGCTCTGTTGAAGAGGTACATCCTTTCATCAGTTCTGCATGTGCATAAAGTAGGGCCAGGGGGGAAAAAAGAAGGTGGCTGTGGATCTCTGCAGCCGGTGAGAGCTCAACCCCGAGTTGGATGCTTATTCCCAGCCTCGTCAGATCTCTGCACCTTGACAAATGGGGGACGAAGCAAGCACCGAGTTAAGTCCCCTGTGCAGCACAGTGTGACGATGACCTTCCCTGCTTGTTAGCTGAGGTGGGAAATCTTCCTTCCTCCGCAAAGACTGCAAGGACTACGTTCACAGCGAAAGGGCACAGGTTGGTTGATTTTGGAGACGGTCCCCTTCATATCAGGGGTTTATTTGATCCTTTCTTTACCAACCAGTCTTGCCAAGCCGAAGTGTCAGAGCAGCTTAGATCTCACTTCTCTTTTCGCCTCCCACTCTTGCAGCCTCTGGCAAGTGCTTATTTTAGCACCAGCTGGCTGTGATCCCTTTGAACTTTCTGATACGAGATTGAATGTTAATTTATTACATATCATTATAGGATTATATGTTATCTCTAGGATAATGGAATCCAAATGTTAGAATAGCATGTCTGAGATTTAGTGCTTGCACACATTTTCCTCTGCTCAAGAAACAAGAATAGTTGAAGGTAGAAGACTGAAAAAGGGATGAATTAATCTGATCACAGATAGCCAAGAGCTCAAACCCTGGAGGAATATAGCCAGAGGTTCATAATCTTTTTGCAGATTTCAGAAGTGGAAAAGTTGACTAAATTTTCTAAAAAATAAGTAAGTATGAAGAAATTGCTATCTGCTTTGGGTGTTCTATGGGCTAAGTCCTGTGGATAAATTATGTAGCATGAATTATGTGTTCGACTCTCGTTACAAACACCAGATGAAGCAGAGTGCTGAAGTGACCTGTATGCTGGGTTTCTGCAGTATTTTATTCTCTAGGCTATGGGTAGGTGAGCAGTACTGGATGTAATGAGATATGACTTGAACTTGAATTAACTCAAACTTGAACTGTGCTTGTGATGTTTCCACACAGAGGTTTATAGGAGATGCCACTAAGCAGAAGTTGAACACAGCTTTTTTGCTGCTCCCTTTCGCTGCCCATTACGGCAGCTTCAAACGGACAAATGCTGACACCGAGCTGGGATGGAGCTGCATCTCAGCGTGCACAAATGCCGGGCTGTGCCCCTGTGTGACTGCTGTCTGTCATACGTGTGGCAGAACCCTGGGCTGGCGCTCCGGTGAGCCGAGGCAGTTGCAGGTGTGAGCTTGTGGAGTCTGGGGTGGGAGCAGTGCTGCTGCATTTGGCAGGAGCGGGACAGGCTCTGCATTCAGGGGCACACAGATGAGATTGGGGTTGATGAGATCACATTGGATTTACAGGGTCTTATTCCAGCCAGAAGCTGGCCCTACAGACTTGTGTTAATGTAAGAAATGGCCCAGGGGAGCAGGGGGCAGCTGTTCTTATTTCTAACCTCTGAACTAAATTATTACTGGTCCAAATTTGGTTCCTATTTCTTAAATGGTTCATTTTCCCTGAAATAACTGACAGCTACTACTCCAGGCTAACCCTATGCATAAACACCCTGGTGTGGAAAGGTTTTTCCCAGGCTTCCCAGATCTCAATCCTCAGTCTTTTTCCCAAACTGATACAGATTGCTATCAGTGAGTTGTTTTAATTTGGAGGTAACGGGGTAAATTGGAAAACACTTAAATTAGTGTTCATCCAATTCACACCCTCCGGGCAGGTTTTCCTATTAGGTGAGCACTTCCCAGTCTGGTCGAAGCACTGGCCTAAACTCATCATCATGTTGATGGTTTGGAGTTTCCTAACTAGTATGCTGGGTTGGGCGATTATAGTGATGTCCTGTGTCTCTCAATTTTATAATTGCCCTGTCATTGAGAAAAGAATTAGATCCATCTTTTTGCCTTCTCAGGCAATCTCAAATATGATTGAATTTACTTCTCAAACTCTTCAAGAGTCAAGAGAATGCTGTCAACTAATGCTCATTATCTTTTATTACCTTAATATATTAACACAAGTGAACCACACAGCAAGTGTGACCTCATCCAACTTTTTTTTTTTTTGCTTGAGAGTTTTTATTCTTTGCCTATAAGTTAATAATTGTGAGCAAGATAACCATACTTTGTGCATCGCAGTATGAAAGCCATAATAACTTCTCACTTTTTTACACACCAATATTTTGACAAGATCTCCTTGAACTGCCTGCTCCAGAGCTATTGGGAATTTTCTTTGTGCTTAGAAAATCGAACTCTAAATTGCTAATCGGCAACAGACAGAGAAACAAACACCCAAGAAGTCCTGGGTGAGGCTGCAGGCTCCTTCTCCTCTCCTCAAGAGAAGCCATTCTCCATGTGTGAATGACAAGCTGCAGCCTTTGATCACTATAGTAAGAGAAAAGCGGTACCAAGGGATAGTTATTTTGTCCGTTCTGACAGCATCTGCTGTGAATTTGTAAAATATGTCAAATGTGTATTCATAACATAAAATAATGCATTCAAGCGTGAAAAATTATGCTTTGTTCCGATACAGAGATGTGCTTGAGCAGGACTGTTTCAATAAGCAAGGGAACAGGGGAGGAGGCCAGCAATCACCCTAGGAATGCAAAGCTCTTTTACTCCATAACAAATTAATTGAGTTGCTTGAGGCTGTTGTCATTTCAAAAATGAAACGTTGAATTAAGTAAAGGAATCTGAGAGAAAACAGAAACTTTTGTTCTGGGTATTTTGGGTGGGTGGGTGGGAAAAAAAAAAAAA
>NW_020799121.1:11657359-11676311 GCF_003259725.1 Athene cunicularia | reverse complement strand
AAAAAAAAGCTGTCATTAGGAAGGATTCATGTTTTCATGTGCTGTTCCTTGAGAGACGTATAAATTGATAACTTAATGATGTCTGAACTGCAGAACTAGGCCTGTGTGCTTGCTCCTATGAGAGTCAGAGCGCTCATATTGCTTTGGGACTCTGGTTAGTGTAATATTGGCTGCCTGTGAGAGCAATGCAAAGTGCGGTTTGAAGATTGGGTTCAGAGAAAAAAAGGCACAGATATCTCTGAACTGATAGCGGTGAATCTGGAAAGCCATGGAGCTTTTTCTGAAACAGCTAAAAGTCTGGGTGGCCTCATAGGTCTCTGTCCTGAAACTCTGTAGCTTGTGCTTACCTTTCCCAGTGGGAAAACTCCCTGACTTAGTGAGACTGCACACACACTGTAAATGATACATGTGCATGCGTGTTTACAGGACGGGGACAGAAATCTTGCTGGAGGCAACAGCCCGCACCTCTGGAGTTCAGCGGGTAAACCTAAGTGAAAGCTGACTTCTTTCCAGAGACCTAAACGCTGCAAAGATTTAACCAGGATTTGAGCTATCTACATTGCCGACAGTCCCAAAAATCAGCATGCGTAGTCAGGGTCACTATCCAGGTGAGAAATCCAACAGTAACGGGGAGTGAAATTGGAATTGCTCCCAGTGCTCAGGCAGAGCTGTGGGGCTGGCGCTGGACCCAGGATTTTGCTTTGCGTGTCTCTGCATCCTGTTTTGTTTTATCACGGTCCCCCAGCGGGGCCGTGTGTGGCGTATGCTCTTTCTGGGATTACAGTCACAGTGGGATATGGATGAGTGCTGGTAAGACACAGGATTTTCTGTGCATTCAAGACATATCTGTGTCCTTAATAACTTTACAGGGGTTTTATTGTAAGCTGCTTTTGTGGTTTCCCACGGCTGTCTGGGCCCGTTGGTTTGGAGCTCCTTTCCTCCAAGAGCTTTGAAACAACAGGATGGAGAATCCAGTGAAAGCCCGTTGCTCTGGAGAAAGACTTTGGACCAACCGTAGCTCTTTCTGACAATGCCTTTGGAGAATCTGCTGCCAACATTTGAATACCCTGTAATTTCTGGTTCATGCACGGAATTTTTCAGTACCACCAAAGGCAGAAGCTTATGTGGGGAGAATCAGAAGTGCTAGAAAATGACATACCTGTGGATGCAGGACTGCAGAAAGTCTGTAGTGTGTAGAACTTCAGGTTACTTTGCCTCATTTAATCTTTAGGTGTAATGTTCAAGGCCATGGACTGCACTCATAAACTGAGGTTTGCAAAGAGAAACTCAGCCGAGATCCGGTTCCTCCAGGAGCTGAGAGAGAACTGACGGGGGGGATCAACCCAAACTGGGGCAGAAAGAGTTGCTATTATTGCTTAGAGGAAAAATTGAAAATGCTGAAGCGGATTTAGGGAAGGATCCTTTTGAAATGGCATTTGCTCCTTAAAATGGGAATGCAAGGAATGCAGTCAGCATTGTGTTTCTCTGTATTGTTTTAATGGTTAACTCAATCTGGGAAAAATGACGACCAGTGTTAATGATTTGGGGAGCAAAATAAGCTTCCTGAAAATTTGGGAAGTGGAGTTGAGAGGGACTTTCTGGTTCCTGGAAGGCAGCTGTGCCGTGATGTTGCAGGATGCTGTTTATACCAGTGCCCCTTGCTCCCTGCCCACTTCCTTTTGGGGTGCCATTTGCTGGGGTGGTGAGGGCATTTACCCCAGTCCTTTACTGCCGTACCAGTGGGTAACTTTGCGAGAGATGGGGATGCACTTTGCTATTCAACCTTAGCTGCTTAGATCAATATCTGCAGCGGGAGAGTGATTTTAATAAAAGGACTCTCTCTCAGCTTTCCTATCTCCATGACAGATAGACCCCAGGTAACATAAATCCTGGTCTTTCTCCTGTCAGTCTCTTGGCTTTGTGTGACATAGATGTTTTGACACTGAATACAAATATTTCACAGTTGGCTAATAGTTTAGAGCATATATTTAAGAGATTTACTTTTGCAATCTCCTGGTGCCTTTAGTGAATGTGTTTGCCTTGTAAGGCCCTTTCTGTTGTTTGGGGAATATATCCACAAGCTCCCATATATGTATTCATTTTCTGTTGTTTATGAAATATCACTGAGGAAAAATGAGTTTTGCTTCGGATAATGGTAGTAGGGAGCCCTCTCCTAACCTCCTCTTTAGCAGTGAGAACCTCCAGTAGCCGTGACAAACCTTGTTTATCAGGTGTCAGGAGGGAAGCACAGGGGTTTGCAGCGCTGGCAGCCAGAAGCACCGGGGTAAGGAGCAATGCCAGGATGGGTGCCGTGTGGTGGGGAGCTGGGCGAGACCTCCGGCAGTCCTGCTACAGCCCCTGGGACTGTCACCCAGCTCAGCTTCACCTGGGGTGGCTGTGCCTCTCGATTTTTCCCCCCATAGCAAAGGTGTGCTGTCCGGGTGTGCAAATGGCCCTTCCCGAAAACCTTCCTGGTTTTCAGGGTTGATTTTGGCATCTCCACCTTTGGCTGAGAACACCCGAGGGGTGTCTGGAAGGAAGGAGGAGTTTTTAGGAAATCCTAACACTGCTCACACCCTGGCGGAAGCACCTTGAGGTGGGCTGTGGTGTTCATGGTTTGTGTTTATGGGGTTTCTGCCCACCGAGTGGCAGGTCCTGCAAAACCTGAGTGTGTGTGTGTGTGTGTGTGCGTGCACGGCTTTAGCCATTGTGTCTCCTCTCCAGGTAACCAGCATAGAAACCCTCCTTGATTAATCAGGTGTTTTTAAACTTCAGTTTAGCTTGCAGTAGTGGCTCTGTCATTTAGTTCTTTCAGCTGATGAATTTGTGACCTTTAGCCACTGTACTAATGCCTCTAATTGTAACTGGCAGGACAATTTCCCCCTTGCTGTTGTATGAGAGATGTAAAGAAACTACCCAAGAGCAGCTGGCAACTTTTAACCACCGTATCAACAGCCCTGTTCAAAACTAAAATGGCAAGCTAGACCAGTGATCAGCCCACCAGAGCAACCTGAGCGATTGCAACAGCCACATTAAATGAGAAAACTCGTGGGGGATTTCCTCTCTTGGGCACCCTCCCTGCACTGAGGTTTGGGCAGTTAAAGCAGCTTTTTCAGTTGTCTGTCAGTTATCACTGAGGTGGCCTTGGCTGCGCTGTGTGTGATACGGAGAAGAACTCCTTTATAGTACTCAGAAAACTAGTCTGGGCTGGAAAACCTTAGTTCTGCAAATATCTGTATTGCCTCTGTTAGAGGAGGTGGAAGCTGGAGATGGCTGATGGAAACTCGAAGGAGGGGAAACCCTGAGGATGTCTCATCTCATTTCTGCTTGTTTATTGGAGAGGGAGTGTTCAGTATGCTCGTGCTCTCTTCATGCTCACGCTTTTTCTCTGTAGGTTCACCCTCAATATTTGTTCTGTCTTTCACCAATTGGAATGATCCTCTTCTTAATGGACAGAGTATTTTACACCCAGAAATTCGGGCAAGAACTAACTGGTCCTGGGATACCGTGAACATCTGGCTTAGGAACACTCTTACCTTGTGCTTTGTACTGTCCGTGGATGGAATCAAATAGTACTCCTGCACAACATATAGGTAGCACTATGGGAATATATTTTATCTAACTCCTAGCTTTTGCCATCAGACATGTTTAAATAAATGTTTTTAACAACGAAGACTTTGGCCAGAAGCATGTGTGTGAGTGTGAGGCGGGGATGAATAAATAGAATACGTGATGACATAAAGATTTTATGGAGTAAGGGGATGGACACATTACTCACAGATGGTGAAACCATCCCAGTATGTTTCAAGAAAAGCTATTTTAGGGATGTTTAGAGAGTTTTTAAAATTTTTTTATTGTGGCTATTTTTTCTATTACTCCAGTCCATAAAACCAGGTGCCTTAGTTACCATGTTTCCCGATGTACAGGGTTCAGAGGGAGCAATAAAAGCCTCTAAAACTTACCTGAAATAGCCTTCCTACAGTTACAGATGTCACAGGTTTAATGTCCTGTATCTCAGGTCCTTCCAGGCCTTGACATGATGGTAGCCTTTGGGGGAAAGGGGATCTCTCTTCTCCCTGGTGGAATAAAATATCTGCTTTATAACCTATAGAGATGCTGGGTCTTTGACTCTAGAAGATGTGACAAATTTAACTGTAACAGCCAGTGTTAATGATTCAGGAGGAATTTGCACTTCTCAGATTTGGACAGCGTAATTTTGGACAGTTTCATATCTGGGCAGGAATTGTGCTCAAGTCTGGTAGTCCTCAGAAAGAAATGATAGTGCTGGGTCAGCAGAAGGGTGTCCTGTCTAGGAAAGCTGAACCCTTGTGAGAGCTGAATTTAAGTTGTTCTAGTGGTGTAGTGCATTACATACGTACTCCTATTTCATCCTTACATACTCTTATTTCCTCCTAAAACCAAGGGGTTTTTTTGTTTCAGACTGTGTCGCCTTTAAGTTAAAAGAAATAAACATACACACTCGGAGAACCTTTCTACTGTAATGATAATGGTTCAGCTGTAGCTGATATCTGATAAAAATCTTACGCGGGCAAATCCAATGTCTGCATTGGGTTAGCATGGAAATCGGAGGAGGTAGGTTTATTGTTTGGGCTGCATGCTATTCCCTGGCTAGGGTAAATATGTGGTCTATTTTGATAAACAAGCCTAAAGTCCTCCTTCCCAGTAATAAAGTTGTTAACAATCATCTTCCCAGAGAACGGCAAATAATGAGGTAGCGGCTTAACGAGGCAGTTCTTCAACCTTTTATAAGTAGAGCCTCATTTCCTTGAAAGAAAAAAAAAAAAAAATCTCTAATCTGCTGGGTATAATGTTGCTATAAGGGGGTTTATTTTCAGCTAAGTAAAAAAAAAAAATCAGGGTAAACTTTGCATATTTGTGTGATGCATTTACTTTACCCCATTTTCTTTGCGTGCTCGTGGGTGCTTGTGTAACGTTGTGTCGTCTTGTTTTGCAGTTGCTTTAGGGATCACCCCTGGGGTGTCACAGAGGAGGGAGCGCTGCTTAAGAATGGCTGTGTCGGGTCAGAGCACAGATTCATCTGGCCCAGCAGCCTGTTTTTGATAGCACCTGAGAGCAGATACTTGGTAGGAGAGAGCAAGCACAGAGGATGCTACCCCTCAGCCTGCTCTCAGCAGCCCATTGCAAGTGGTCCTGCCTTTGCATAACGCTGATTTAGGGAGTGCGGTGAGCAGTATTCTCTCTGGACTCCAAAACGTCACATGCTTTCCTTGCCGGACTAGTGGCAGTTTTGAGGCTTTTGTTGTTCTCCAATTTTCCAAACTTTTGCTGATAGAGAACCCTGAATAAATCTTCAGGCCTTTTGGGTATTGGATTACACTCTGCCTCGCTCCTTTCTGTGCCAGCAGTGCTGGAACTGGCATGGGATGCTAATCCTGCTGTACCTATTCACTCAGTCGTAGAGGAAAATATATAAAAACAAATTGCTAGTCCAAGCTAAATTTAGATTTATTCAGTTGGAGTTAATTATAATCTTTATTTAGTCCCAAGTGATGCCTTCTTATCATATACTTATTATAGCTGAGAAAATTAATTTTTATTCTACTATAAAGGTGAATGTAATAATCTGAGTTCAGGGAAGGGATTACTTTAATAAGATTTATAGGCAGCCTTTCAGACAGTATGGTTTTATTACTATCTGTAGGTGGCCTTGCTGTACGTATGTCTTTCAGTATGGGTGACTGTGCAAAATGCATACAAGCTAAAAACTGTAGTAAGCATCAGCTCAGAAACTTCCACATCCAACTTAATTTTTTAGCAACAGTAAGCATGCAAAGCACCTGACTTGCTTTGGAAAACAATAATACAGTTTATTACTGACCTTGTGGCCTGATCAGGGCTTTGATTCACATGCATGGTTTAATTTTGCACTAAAAAATGTATTTTAGTAGAAAAAAAAGATTTATGAGGCCTGAGATGTTGCTTTCAGGCTTTTTGGAAGCAGAGTGATGGGCAAACGGAGGCAGGTGGTGTGGGAAGAGAAGCTTCAGGGAAGAGTGAGCCATCAGATCTGATGGGCCAGGACTCCTTTGGCCATAGACATCTCAGCCGCCAGCATGCAGGTCAGCGCTGGCCACCTCTCGCAGTTGGGTTAATGAACAGGAACAGGCTCCTCCCAGGGGTGATTTGTCACCACTAAGATGTAAGTGTCTAGGAGCAGATGAATGAGTTCTGGAGATAGCCTTTTCTGTGATTCACTGAAACGGGAGGCTGGAGTGTGTGCTGGTTTAGGTACCTATCTAAGCTGAGATTGGCTGACTCCTGCAGCAGGTGGCTAGAACATGTAGCTGCAGTTAAACTTGGGTAACAGAAGTTTGTCTATGAGACATCACCCCAAGCCTACCAAAGTTAACCTCTCCAGTCTTAGATGTTTGGATCAAATAGACTTTTTTTTTTTTTTTTTTTTTAAATTGCATCCTTTTCCTTCTCTTTCAAAACAAGCTGCCTGACTAGCAATGTTTTGCAAAGCGAATCTCTGTCTCCACAAATGTGTAATCAAGATTGAACTTAAGGACTGTAAACTAGTTGAGTCCTACATCAAGTTCTATCCTTACATCAACCTAGGATAAGAAGAAGAAAGAATGAGAAAAGCTTAAAAAGATCCTATCATCTTTACTCATGCTATAATTTTTTATATGTTGATAGCTTCTAGGCTGACTTTAATGTTAAAAAAGTATTGGGAACTCTTCTTAGCTCTTTCTTGCTGCATCATTTATATCTTCAAATTATTCCATTACAGTTGAAAAGACTTGTTGTTATGTTGGTGTTTTGTTTTTTTTTTTTCTGTGCTGATGTGCTTCACTATGTAACTGCCTCAAGTACTAAAGGAGTAAGGCTTGTTTTTGAATGGTAGGTGATGGAAGTTGTTCCTCAGTGGAACTATGGAGAGTTTTTCTCCTCCTTTTCCTCCCTAACGTAAAACTGAGGAGATGAGTCACAGGATGGACTGAATGTGGGAAGCGAACAGGGACATCCTCCTTTCATGGTTATCTTATTAAATTTTGAATGAGTCAGGGAGAGCATGAAGCGGGTGTTCATCTAGACTCCTTAAATCCTTGCACGACTCAAACTTATCCTACTCATAGCGCTCAAATGAGGTCTAAACTCGTGGTAGATTTTCACACTGTAATCATCCTCCTCATTTTCAAGCTGCCAGGATTAAGAGAGTTTCCTCAGCAGTAGCCAGGACTAAATCACCTTGCACAACCTTTCACGGCTGGGGTCCCTAAACAGCACCAAGTCTGATCCCTTGCATGTGTGAGAGAGTGACCCACACAGCTGGTCCAGAATTAATTATTCTCCTATAATTTATCAGGTCCAGAATAGCTTTCCTTGTGTAGACACCCTATTCTGGGATACAATGTGTTTTTATTCAAGGATAATGCCTGCATTTCTAGAGCAAAATAATTATTATGAATAGAGCCATTTTTATAGTGGAATAATGTACATGTGTAGTTTGGTCTTTATGGTCTTTAGTGAGGGCTGGTGGGAAGGGCTGGTGATTTTTCTGCTATACAGACAAGCCATTGATTGCCTCCGTGTGAGTCATGGATAACATCATAGTACTTACTGGCACCACATTACTTGAAATTCTTCCTCTTTTACAAAGAGGAGTGTCTGTATGATCTCACGCTACAATTCTGATGATGCTGCAGGAAAGATGAATTTTAACATTTTCACAGTTTTTCCGCAGGTGCAGGATTGGCTTGCTTGTTTGTTTTCAGAGAAAAAGGGTATTGAAAAAGTTGCGATCTTAAATGCTTCTTGTTCCTCGCACCTCCAGCTTCAGAATTACTGAGGGCTTATGGAAGACTTGGCTCCTGTTAAGTAGTTAGCTAACGTAGAGGGAAGATTTAGATATGAAACTTGGATTTATGCTCCAACAGGAGTTATTTTCCATTTTGGTTACACAATTATGAACTTTAAAGACTTGGCTTTTCCTACAGCTCAACATAGATGCGTTAGTTTTTAATACTGACCTGCCACTGCTACCACTACCTTCTAGCAGGATACTTGTTTTGCTTCTTATTAAAATGTATGAAATCTAGGAAATGCAGCTGGGATGAAATCTTGAGTTACAAGAACGGCAGATTTTTATTGCACAGTGTGACCTACAGCTATGGCTTTGCATGTACCTTAGTCCTGTGCTGCTACTTTTTGTGGTATCAGTCCAGGGTCAAGTAAGATTAAAACCAGAAACAATGGATAACTTTATGGTTAAATTAAAAAAATATTAAGACAACAGATGGGAAGCTTTGTCTGATGACTGAGCTGGTCAGAGTAAGGACCAGGAAGGGTCATCTCCCTGATGCACAGCGTTGCATGGTTGGTTATGCACATGGTAGCTTCCTCTCTCTCTTCTATTCAGAAATATCAGAAGGGTGTTTTCTTTCTGTCTGCATTCTCAGAGTTTGCAGCATGACACAGACTACGAGGCTAATGCACAACTCCGGAGAAAGGGGTTTTGGCATAAAATGGGAGCGATGAGATTTTACAAGTTGACATGATGTTCTAGGGGGTCTTGATATTTGGGTAGTCCAAATAAATGTTTTGAAAGGGGCAAAGCACCTGCTGAAAAGATATTACACGGTAAAAGTTATTTTAGAAATTCAAGCTAAATATCTCAAGTCACGTTGTTATTTTCATATGTCTCCCCACAATGTCCCCGATGTCACAGGAGTCTGAGAAACAGACTGTTCAGCCTTTGAGATAGCGCTGGGTACTGGGAATGCTCACTTGGCCTCCATTTACTTTTCTTCAACTCTTGCTCTCTTTTGTTACATGATTAGGACTAACTCACATTCTGATCTAATGTTCTGCCCTCTTTTGATCTTGCTGGAGTGCTTATTAGGGGAGCAGGTGATTTATTTGCCGCTTTGTGGCACACCAGACTGGAAATGTGTCCTGTTTCTGATGGTTACTATAAGGAGATTGATGCTGTGGTGCTGACATGCCGAATTAAAAATGTGGGGTGCCGGCCTGCCATCGTATGAAGTATTGCTTTTTAGATGTTCCTACAGCATCATAAAACGCTGCTAAATTCAGATATCATATTTTGTTGCAGGCTGGTTCTAGGACAAAGCCCAGCCCTGTTTACTAGTGTTTATGGCTTCCCATATAACCTTTCAGACAAAATTTGTGTCTCATTTTGTTTGAGTTACAGCAGGCTGATATCCTAGTCCTCGTACGAGTTCTGAGAAGAGGCACTGAGTGTTGCCACCGTAATGAAACGGAGGAAAGGGAAAAACATACCTTTTAAACTTCCTGTAAATCACTGTTTGAGAGAGATAAAATACCTGCATAAGGATTGGGGGGTGGGGAGAGTCCTATAATGTAAACATAAATGCATTTATGCCGTGCCTCATTTTTCGTTCCTCGTTAGGCTCAGGAACTGTTAGTGTTTAAATCTCCTCTCCAATCCGCTGCGTCTTGGAAGAAGGCAAATTTTAGCTCTTCCCCCAGAAATCAGAGGGTAACTCTGGCTGCTCTGCGTCCTTTGTTTATCTGTATGGTGGCATAATTTTTACGATAAATGCAACTTCTCAAAAGTATTGCTTTCAAATGTAGTTTGATTCCTCTACATTTAATCCAGAAAGGTGCTTGTCTGCATTTGACTTCTCAGTGAAGAAACAGCACCCTTCCTCCCCTTGGTGCTTTGGCTTTCACAGGAGAAAAGTTCACTTTCAGTGACTGAGTTGGGCAACTGCACAGTGGCATGGCAAGCCGTGCTGTGTCAAGGTGCTCTGTAGATAGCAGAGCAGTAATGGAGCTGCTAAAACATCCCTTGGTAGCTTTGGTTCTAGAATTGGCATTGATCTTCTCCTTTCTCCTTTCTCTGCCTGCTATGATCAGGGTGAGGTTTGACCCTCAGGGTGAACTTTGTTACTCAGTGGTGGGATAAAAGAGCAGAGCAGCACAGCAAGCAGCGATGGGGCATTGCCTGACCCTTGCTAAATGGTGGTCACCACCTTCTGCTCTTTGCCTCCATCCCTGCTGTAGGTTGCTGTGGGTTCCTTGCTTTGTGCAGCCTCCTGTGCCCGGTGCTGATGGGCAAGTGGTGTCCATCTCTGCTACACAGCACCTACTGCTTTCCAGGGTGTCTCTCACCTGTGCCTCCTCCCTCTTACACTGCTCGTATCTTGGTTAGCCTCTTGCCTCGAGAGAACACCTCTGTCTTCTTCCAGAATTGCTTATGACTACTCCCACCCTATGGCTTCCTGTAGGGAACCGACATCTCTGATTTCTGCACGCTGCCAGGCGTGCACCAGCTGCCCATGGTCCACATCTGAATGAAAAGAGATGTGGGAGGGAAGGGCCAAAGTCAATTTTTATCACTGGAAAATTTGTTGTCCCTTGCGTAAGCTATTATACCAGAGCAAGCTGGCCCAGGTCAGTGCTCACGTGGAGAAGGGAGGAGAAAGCTTCTCATCACCTGGGTTTCTGTGTTTCAGCTGAGCGCCCAGGTCTGTGGCTGTGTGCAGCTGGGGAAAGGTGTTGGCTGCCCTGGAATGTTCTGTGAGATGGGCTGAAATGTTTGTGCATGGGCATAAGAAACGAAAGGAGGACACTCAGGTGTGGTGATTGTGTGGCAGCTGCTCTGCAATTGCATTTGCTTGTGGAGCTGAAAGGAAACCCTGATCTGATCTCCATGTGAAGTAGTGAGAGAGGAGACTGTTGATACTGTTTCCTTCTAAGAATTTTTTTATGCTCTTACGTTTTTTTTGGCATATTTACTTGTTCCCACAGAGAATATTCCAATGGCTGCAGAAAAACTTTGACATAATTAAATATCCATCAAAAGTAAGGGCAGAGGTATTGTGATGAAATGAGCAGCGTTTAAACACACGTAAATAACACCAAGCCGTTGAAAATAAATAAGCAGAATTTCAACTGAGAACAAGAGTGGAGCAAAATCAAATGGATGAGATTTGCCCTAGAATCTGTCTTCGATAAGTGTAGGCTTTAAAAATACACAACCTGAAAAAAATAGCTTAAATATTAAGAGCTTTTATTTGTGCTAAATTGTGGCTGCAAGTATCTGAGTCATCTGGCTTGTAACAGGTGTAATTGTTTGTGTGGTTGTTGCATTGTGTATCTGCTCTCCCCAGTCCTGCCAAACAGTAAAATTGCCACTAAGTTTCAGCAAGAGACAATGAGAGCTTTGACCTTAGGATCCGTCATTGTTCCTTTGTTATCTCTGCGCATTATGGAACTGCTTCATTTTAATTCATTTGGTTTCTGTTTATTTCTTCTGTGGCAGTCCCAGGAGCTTGCATTCACTGGCTTTTTGTCGGAGCGTATGAATTGTTAGTTTGAAAGACCCACCGTTTCTTCCTGGTAGAATTGCAGCCCAGATTGAATATATCTCACTATTAATTAGAGATCGGCCCAAACCAAAGGCGTCTGTTTGATCCCTCCCTCCCTCTGGAATCTTTTCTTGCCTGGGAAAAATTGCTCAGCGCTAGCTGGAGGATTGACTATTGTGTTGTAGAGAAACTTTTGTGGCTTCCAAATGTGTTTCATTCTCCTCTGGAATTAAACCAAAAAATTCTTCTAAGCGTCTACAAACCTTCTGCATGTAAAGGATTTATCTCCTTCTCTCAAGTTCACTCTTGCCTATAAATCCATCCCACTGAGACCTCTATCAAACCCCATATTTTTTTTTTTTGTGTGAGAAGTTTTGGTTTCAAGAACACAAAGCTTTTATCAGTTTGCCACTAACTTCCAAACCGCTGACCTGGCAAAAGCGGATTGGGAGTGGTGCAGATACGCAATACCTCATTATATATTGTGTTAGAGATGTTAGACTAAAGAAAATGTGCTGCTTTACTGCCTACTAATATTCAGTATGCCAGTTTCTTATGTATATTGAAACATGGATGAACAAAAGTCTACATTTGATCTGGCAATAAAAAAACTAAAAAGCAACCAGTATAAAGTTATGGAACTTAGACTGGGATCTGGCCAATCAATCTCCTCCTTGTTTTATCCAGTACTTGATTAATGGTTTTCAAGTAGGTAATAGATTGGGGAAGGTGGAAAGGGATCTGTACAGCTGATGCAATGGGATGTTTTAGTGTATGAGCTTTGAACCAACAATGTTATTCCGTGGTACCTGTGTCAGATTGCTTTGTAATTGTGGCTAATAGTATTGATCTCTGCTAACACATTGCTTTTGAGAAAAACTGAGGGGCATGCTAAGCAAACATTAGAATTGTCTTTCTGTTTCCTTTTATCTTTGGCCTGCAGTGGTGGAGAGCCGAGGAGGCATCATGGACAGCATACAGAGATTTTCAAACCTGCCAACGTATCTCCCCGCGAGCTATCACATCTGCAATGCTGATATTTTCTTCTTCCTCAAAGAAGCCAACCAGGATATCATGAGGAACTCCAGTTTGCAGTCTAGGGTGGATTCATTCTTTATATACAAAGCCAAACTGCCACCTGTCCTGAATGCCACGTATGGACCCTTTTCTGTTGAACAGGCTGTCCCCTTGGACCTTATGCTGACTTCTGCATCTTTTGGTTTCACAAGTAAATTCACTTTTAATTGGAAATTAAAATCTCACATAATCGACAGCTCAATCTATTCCAACAAACCTAAAATACAAACCTTGTTCTATATTGCGGGGAAGGACTGGGATGACTACAATTCTGCAGAGATGTTGCCTTGCGTGAAGATGTTTGCTTTCCTAGAGTCTAGAGAAGTTGTGGCCAGCTGTAGATTGACAGGTCATCTAGGATTATGTGTTGCAGAGCTGGAATTATCTCCTAGCTGGTTCAGTTCCCCTCCACCCTTGGTTTCAGAGGAAACAGCCTCCCTGGAAGGGATTACTGTGGAGCTCTTCTATAAGATTTATACAGCAGATGGGGAATGTTCTCCAGAGGATGCAAAATGGGAAAACAATATCCACGCAGGTCAAGATAATGAACACAAGGCTTTGTCGGCTATGGAGAGGATTGGTAGCATCATTGTTTACCCAAATCAAGACAAATTAAAACAGTCTTCGCTGAGGCTAGATGAAAATATCGTTATTCGCTTACCACTCAACCCGGTCAGAGAAGGTGACGTTGTGACCTTTCACGTTTCCTTGGCTGATGACTCTCTAGCAGACCAGTTTGTATTAAGGTAAGAGACTTTTTGAAGTGCTGTATGCTGAACAGTCTACGAATACCGATGACAAATCGATGTCAAGTATAATTTCTTTGGTTATGCTCAGTGTTTTCCTGAGAGAACTTAAAGCATTTTTCTCTCCAACTGGGGAAAGCTCTAAACAGTCTTGAATTATCTGTGTGGATGACACTTCCTGGAACATGGGAATTGATTCTTAAGTATGAGCTATAAATGTTTGTATGATTATTTTTTGTTTTAATTCTATTTGCTTCTAGTCATAATTCTGTCTCTTAAATTATGCCTCTATAAGTCAGCCAGGGTAACTGCTGCAATCCATTTTGCTAGACGGTTTGCAGAAGGGGTTTCCGTTTCTTTGGTGAAGCTCCCTCTCTTTTTATCAACTTTCTTACCATCTTTCCAAAGTGCATGGGATACATCTTGCACAGGTCATATGTGGTGAGGAACTATTTTGTTGCACTGTACAGAGGAGAGCTGAGAGGTGAGAAAATGAGACGTGCCTCAGCTTGCGTAGGAAGTCTTTGGCAGAGCCAGGATTTGGATCCAAACTTTGCAAGTCATCTTCACTTTTTCTCTAAGAGAGCCCATCCTGCTTCCTTAGGCTTTTGACTGCTTGTTGCATGACCCATTTTTGCTTTAAGTTTTGAGACTTTCTGGTGACCTTTACTTGTGAATCTGCCTGTAATAGGAGAATTCAGGCATTTCTAACCACCCCGAGGGTTAGTGCTGCATATCTGTTATGTCCTTAGCTGTCAGACTGTGGGTTCAGAGCCGCATAGAGACCAAATTCAGAGAGAAATGTGAGCCAGACTGAGGGAATAAAAGGGCCAAAAGGTAATTGGAAAGTGTCATATGCTGTGAGAATGTGAGACACTTGGGAAAGAAGGAGTTGCAGCCCGTGCTAGCAAACCTCAAAACAGATTCGTGCCTTACTTCTAACTTTTTGATCGGAGAACGATGGGAGCGGAACATGACAGAAGTGCACTTTGGGGACAGATGTTGAGAAAACAGACAGCAAACCTTATGCAGCACTTTCAAATCATTCAATGTTTGTGAAACAGCACATGCATATTAATAAACTTACAGATTGCCGTGTGAATTGGGACAAGTGGTTCATAGTGCAGTGCACTATGAGGGAGAGAAAATGGTCCACAATATCCCAAGCACTTTCATCTACTCGGGGTTGGGGACAAATGTATGAGTATCGTAGGGTTTAACCAGACTTTGAAAAGTTTGGGTGAGGAAGTGTCTTCCCATAAACCCAACTTAGTTTTGCCTTTACCTGGCTTTACTGTTTTTTCTTCGTTAAATATGGTTTTGGCCAGCATCTGCTGTCAATAGATGGACCAACCTCATGGAGCAATCAGGTTTTTGGCAGTTGTGTATTGATCCTCAGTCTATAGTAGAGAGATTATGGAGTTTGCCTGGGGCTCTGTGAGGATTTAACATCAGCTCTTAATTCTCAGTTTTTTATTCCATTTGCCACACCACAGATAGATTGTCTCTAATACCTAGGGAATTCTAAGAGGAGAATGTTTTCTTTCCATTGGAATTTCTAAACCAACATTTACCTTGTAACAAACAATGCGAGGGTAGAGTTTTGATATTTTTCTTGGCTAGGAAAGCACCAAAAACTTCTTGCAGTGATAGTTTTGAAATGCTGCCTTTCAAAAGCAAAATAGTTTCTGGAACCACTGAGCACAGTAACTAACCTGGGGTTTCAAGGAAGTAGAAACTGAGGGAGTCAAGAGCCTCCAAACTGGGGAGCCCCAGGATGAGCCACAAGAGTCTGGCTACTGCCCAGACCCTCATCTCCCCCCAGCCCCTATGACTTGCATATCTCCAGCCATCAGGTGGGAGTCGCTTCGCGGTGCTCTCCCGACACTCGGAGTGTGCATCTTGGTGCTCCCGGGCTGCTGGAAAGGCAGTCAGGTTTCCATGGGGATTTCCTTCTTTGAAAAGTGTGCAGAATCAGTTCATCTCCGGGAGATGTTTCTGTTACAATAAATCGGCATGTTTTACGTGCCCAGAAATATTTCCTTGGAAAATTCACTCTTGTCTCTATGTAGTCTAGCCTGTCTGGTCTTTTATTTGACTTTGCTTGCGTTGTGCTTTTTATCAGAGAAACTGCAAGTATTTTTATTTAACCTTCAGTTGAATGCTGAAAGCAGGAGGCAAAATGCAATTCTGCTGATGGTTCACCCGTCCTTCAGGATGGAGAGAGCATGAGCAACTGTTGCTATGATTATTTCAAATGGCATACGTGGGGCCCATGGAGAGATTGAAGTTTACATAGTAGGCAGGGAATTATGCCGAGGGAAATACAATCGCTATAGCGCCTGCGTCTAATTTATGCAGTTTCCCTCACAGGCTTCCCCTGTTTTTCAGCTCAATGCTAATGTCCATGAAAACCCAGAAGGTTTTTATATACATAGAATTTCTGTGTGTTATAGCCAGAGAAAAATACATTGAAGTGAACGTTTGCCTTGGGAAATACATTTTTGCCTAATATAACTGATTGTTTTTAATCATATCTGTTACAAGTGTAGCAGGGTGAATTGCAGTCTAGCTCATATGAGACAACAGATCAAAATCAAGTCATTCTCACCACAGTGTTTGATGCCAACCTTGAGCTCTGACAGTATGCAAAAGAGCAGATATGCTCAATTTTATGCACCTCTTCACTATTTCATGCTGTCGCGTAGTATTTTACTTTATGTTGGGTTTTGTTCTAGCAAAACTGACTTCAGCTCTCATATGAGAGTGGCTTCTTCCTTATTTTGGTAAAAATTGTGATTCTTAACCAAGCTTGGAAACTAGAATGCAATTGGAAACAGTTTCTTGATTCCACAGTGTGCTGTGTTGAGGGATACTCACTTGTTAAAGCCCCTTCCTTCCCATAATGGCACTTGCAGGGCAATGCTGCAGGTTTTATGTGAAGCTCTAGTTCCTTTCATCAGTCCAGACTGGTTTTGCTCTGCTTAAGCTAAGTCTTGGTTGTTTGTTTTCATTCAATAACTGGAATTTAAGATTGGGTTGGAGCTCTCATTGTGCTGTGGCTTGGGGAATTTGTTTCTTTTGATACTGCAATGCAGCCAGTGTGGCTTGGTGTAATCGAAGGACCCAGATATGTCAAGGGGCAGAATTTGGAGGCTAAGCGTGCATTTAATGCTTTTGCTGTGCCTGACAGTCATATTGCTCACTTTGTTGACAGATGATCTATACATGTGTGCAATGAAATTCTTATGACACTGGAGATTAATTTGTGGCCTTGCTGGTCTGGTCTGTACTGTAAAATTTACCATCTGTGAACATAAATTTTGGCCATTATGTTAGGTGGGTTGCCACTAAACATAGTTTACCCATAAAGATAGGTGAAATGGGCTATGTTGCCATGATTAAACTTTTTTATGGGCTACCTAGTTTAAAAAAAAAAAAAAAAAAGGAAGAATGAAGCACAGCTTTGGGATTGCAGCAGGCATCAGTGTCGTGGATTTCGGGGCATTTTTTGTCTTTTGATGCACGGGAGTATCTCCGTTCCCTTCTTTACTGACAAACTTAGATGAAACATAGTAAACAAGGAAAGATGGAAATCATGACTAAAGAAGGGATTACACCGACTTCTGTGCTATTTGCTCAACAGAAGAAGTGTCCTTATATACATGGAGGACCTGTAAAAGAGACAGGAGAAAACAATTCTAGCTTAACTGGAAGGATGGAAATCTCATCCAATAGCACTGGGAATGGCTTGCATTTCTTTAGTGGTGTATGCTATTATTTAACTCCATTTTGAGACTCAGAGGATGTTTTTAAAAGAAAAATGGGAGTAGTTTTATACAGCAGTAAAATGTTTAATGGAATAAATGGACAATCGCCCTTCGGTTATAGGAAAGAAACCAGGACACTCTCTTTATAAATAAATGGCAGAGTTTCGTCCCATTTTCCAAGTCTCCCCATTTAAACCATCAGTGAGGATGTGCTGGTAACGAAGGCTGAGCGCTAATAGCAATTTGTCCAGTCACAGACAAAAAGTGGGTTTGTCGGCATTCGTTACACGTCCCTAACACGAACGACCCATCCTTCTTTTATGCCCGATCAGAATAGAAACGGAGATTGGAGATATTCCAGGAATAATAGTAAGGGGCTGGAACCAGGTAATGAATCCCACGCTAGAGAAAGGAAAGCGGCTGTGGTCGGGATGCAGCCCTCTGTCTGGAGGGGCATGACAGGACCGTGCAAAGAAACCGCACTGTCGTTCGGTGCCTAGGCAACCTCAGGGAAAAAGATTATCTGCTTCTCACTCCCATGCTCCACATATCGCAGGGCAAAGATTACTTTTTGATTTTTGGATGAACCAGTACAAGGTGTAATACACGCTGGTTGGCTTTTTACTGATTATTCTCACCAGGAAAAATGATATTAAGGATTTATATTAATAAACATATATCCATATGGAGGAGGTTATGTCTCCTGCTAAGGAATAAAAATTGCACAGGCCATTAAAACTGACTTACAAGGCTTCTGCGTTAATAATGAAAGATCTGTAGAAGTCTGAGCAGTCGTCTAGAAGGCCAGAAAAAGATCATTAAGAGGATGTCTCCTGCCAATAGCTGCCAAGAGCAAACAAGAGAAAGAAAACAGAAGGTTTTAGATCTGGAAATGCATAGAAAATGAGAGCATACAGACTGTGGGGAATGCAGCCTGGCTGCATGTGAGGAGGAGGCTCTGCGTGGTCTTCATCACTTCTAATCAAGAATGGGGGAGCCGGGCAGGATTATTACTGATGAGAGAAATAAATGATTAACTGAAACATCATTTTAGGATGAAAATTCAGCAGAAGTGAAAGTGTTGAGAAAGGGAAAAAAAATTAATTTCAGAAGTGTATCAGAAATGCTAGTTCAGATTCAGAAATAATTACAGAATTAAAGTATTACTGGCAACTTGGGAATATTTTTTTTTTTTTTTACCCAAAGATTTTAATGAACACAGGATGAATGTTAAAATTTGTTATTTCTCTCTTTTCTCTGAATGTACATTGAACTAAATGTAAAATATGAAACAGTAATATGTAATATTAATAAAAAATATCAGCACTGCAAAGTCTGGAAATGCCAGAGATGTCTGTGCAACCGTAACTCAGTCCCCATGTATATACGTGTTATATTCCTCAGAGAAATTCACACTTTCTTTTTTTTTTTTTCAGATCTCTTGCTTCATTTGATGCTTCATTGTCTTCCTCCCACTGTTTTCTTTTCTTTTTGTCACTGAATGGGAAAGGGAGTAACATCCTTTCAGGGCACTCCCGCAAAGCCTGGGGGAGCTGTCACCAGAATTTTTTTTTTAGCTTGAATAAGCCATTTCTATAAATTCTCTTTCAGAAAGGGTTGAACCATTCTTTTTTTTTTTTTTTTTTTTTTTTCTATTTGAGACAGGCATGTGGCCCAGAAAAAGTGGCTTCAGCTGATGAAAGCCTGGCATGAATGGTGTGGAGTTATATATTTCACAAGAATGTTGTATGAAGTAGTTAGACCTGAATCTTTGTTGACTGAAGTGAAAAAGGCATCCTCCCTGGGTACCCGCAGGCAGTGCATGGTGGTGCTGCCCACACGCACAATCCAACCCGCCCTGGAAGTAGTTGTTCCACACTGCCAGGTTTTCTCTCCTTTTCACGTGCTTTAAGATAACCTTTGTCCTAACCACACTAGAGAGGGAGAAGAAAAGAAACCATCCCCTCATACAGTCTTAAAAACAGTTTAAAATGACCAAAAAAAAAAAAAAAAA